>NC_080163.1:187750031-188071096 GCF_950295315.1 Erinaceus europaeus | reverse complement strand
TTCGCCCACTGAGAGCGCACAGGATTCCGTCACTTGCCTCTCTTCCTTCTCTGAGAAACACTCGGGTGGAAAAGAAAAGAAAAGAAACTGCAGCGCCACCTACTGAAGAGCGAACACACGCGCTCCGCTGTCGAGCAAGATGGCGCCAGCGCGCTCTACTACGCACGCGCACCACTCCTGGCTCCACCCATACACACATACATACGCGCATGCGTCTGCCTGGCGGGGCGAGACGAAGCCCAGCGCGAGGTCTATGCTTCACTCCACCCAGTCCCGCCCATCCAGCCGGCTTTCAGCGCCTTCTTAAACTACATTTCCCAGACTCCACTGGTCTTCCGGCTGCGTCAGCGGAAACGGTGACTAGATCCTGCCGGGCCGCACAGAAGCTGGCTTGGTCACTATGGAGGAGATAGGCATCCTAGTGGAGAAGGCACAGGTCCGATGGGGTCAAGCTCCGGGGAGAGGGCTAAGCCGCCGACATGAGAGGTTGCTGAGTGATGGCGGGGGTCCCAGCTCGGATCTGCATGATTTCGGGGGCCGCGCAGAACAGCTCTGGGCTCTCCGGAGGCCTGGCGGATGGCTGCGTGGAGATAGAAGCCAGGAAGGCTGGGGGACACGGGCATGACTGACGTTTGGGGATGGGGCTGAATGATTTTGAAATATGTCTGGGAGTGCATTTTGGCAGCTGTGGCAGAGAGGCTCCGGGTACAGATGGGGCGATCGGGGGTGAGAATGATGTATGGGTCTCGGCCAGGGGGCCGAATGGTGTCCGAGGCTGGGTTGGGGGGTGGGCTGATGTTCAGGACTTGCTGGGATGTATGATCTGACCGAGTGATGTTTGGCGTCAACCAGGATGTGAGGGTCTCCGTGACAGGGACCGAATATGAGTTGGGGTCCTGTGATTTGAAGTATCTTTAGGAAGGGAAAGGGGGTGATGCGAGAACTGCTTGAAGTTGTGGTGACATTACCAGCCTACTTAAGAGCCATGTGGCTTTAAAAACCAATGGAGGGGGAGTAGGGTGGTAGCTCAGCGGGTTAAGCGCAGGTGGTGCAAAGCGCAAGGACCGCCATAAGGATGCGGGTTTGAGCCCCCGGTGCCCACCTGCAGGGGAATCACTTCACAGGCCGTGAAGCAGGTCTGCAGGTGTCTATCTTTCTCTCCCCCTCTCTGTCTTCCCCTCCTTTCTTGATTTTTCTCTGTCCTATCCAACAACGATGATATCAATAACTACAACAATTTAAAAAAGGGCAACAAAAGGGAATAAATAAATATTTAAAAAGAAAGAAAGAAACCTATTGAGGGAATTGAGGTCTGGTAAGGAGTTGATGTGACGTTTTGTGCGGGTTGGATGACATAGGGGACATGTCAGGAGTACCTGTCATAACAAAAGATCTGTGTAGGAGACTTCTTAATATAAGAGGCTTGTTAGGTGCTAAGTGAAGTAACATCAAGAGTCTGGGAGGTTTCTAGAGTGTATTTGGAGGTGCTGAATAATGTTGGGAGCCTGCTAGGGACTAACAGGCTCTGGATTCTTTCATGAGGAAGCCCCTCTTCTTCCAACCAACGTTTTCCTCCTTGGCCTAGGATGAGATCCCAGCTCTGTCTGTGTCACGGCCCCAGACTGGCCTGTCCTTTCTGGGACCTGAGCCTGAGGACCTGGAGGACCTGTACAGCCGCTACAAGGTACATGCAACCCCATCCTGGGTCCCTGTATGCGCCTGGATTCCCACACTATACCCCACTGTCACACACATACCTTCTACCACTTCCTGGCTCAGCAAGGCCTGGTGCTACTCCCTTACTGTTCCCCTCTTTGTTCACAGAAGTTGCAACAAGAGCTAGAGTTCCTGGAGGTACAAGAGGAGTACATCAAAGATGAGCAAAAGAACCTGAAGAAAGAATTCCTCCATGCCCAGGAGGAGGTGAAGCGAATCCAGAGTATCCCACTGGTCATCGGGCAGTTTCTGGAGGCTGTGGATCAGAATACAGCCATCGTTGGCTCCACCACAGGTCTGAGGGAGCCTCATTCAGTGGCTATTAACTGTTTCCATCCATGGATCTGGAACTGTGCTAGTACAGCAGCAAACAAGGCAGGAAAATATAGATATGTTTTCTGAGGATTCTGACCCTTGGCCTAAAAGTGAAAATCTATTTTGCATTTTCTTTGTCTATACATACAGATGATGTGTGAATGTAACTTTGTATATAGATATATGATATATACATGTATACACAGAATTTTTCGCTAAAAGGTATTTAAATTTTTTTCCCCCTTTTACCAGAGCACTGCTCAGCTCTGGCATATAGTAGTGATGGGGATTGAACCAGGGACTTTGGAGCCTCAGGGATGAGAGTCTCTGCAGAACCATTATGTTATCTACCCCCATCCTAAATTTTATGGTTTCCATTTAGTTTTTTTTTTTCTTTTTTTCTCCAGGGTTATCACTGAGGCCCAGTGCCTGCACTACGAATCCACTGCTCCTAAAGGCCATTTTTCCCATTTTGTTGCCCTTGTCACCCTTGTTGTTGTTGTTGTTATAGCTGTTGAATAGAACAGAGAAACTGAGAGAGGAGGGGAAGACGGGAGAGAGAAGATAGACACCTGCAGACCTGCTTCACCGCAGGTGGGGAGCCAGGGGCTCGACCGGGATCCTTGAGCCAGTCCTTGTGCATCGCGTCATGTGCCCTTAAACCTGGTGCACTACCACCCTGCCCCTGTCTATTTTGTTTTTAAGTTATGTTTTGGCTATGGTCCTCAAAATTGATTTCACTGCTGGCCTAGGACCTACAGTTTTGTGTTTATGTAAAAAGGCTTTTATGTCTGAGGCTTAGGAGTTCCAGCTTCAATCCCCATCTCCATCATAAGCAAGAGCTGGCCAGTACTGGGGGGGGGTGGGGATTAGCAAATAGAAACCATACACTTTGAAAACAGGAGTGGGGTGGTAAGAGATTGGGCTCTGGTGACTGTCATTAACAGGTGTCAGACACTGTATCCTATGATGCACATTATCTGTCTTCTGCTTCTGGCTTTTGTTCCTCTGCACTGGGCCAGGTTCTTATAAAGGTGTAGAAAAGTGTGTGTGACTGGGCCTGGTATTTGACTAGTGGGCTGATAAGATAATAGTAAGGAGAGAAAGGTAATTCAGAGTGACACCTGTGTCTTTGATCTGTGGGCCTTAGGAATAGCGGGGCAATCCACGAGATGGTAACATGGGCAGTGAAAGAGTTTGGAGAGGGTGAGGACAGTCTAGAACAGCATAGGGACAGTGCCTGTGAAGTTGCTGAACAAACAGCCCTGGGGATCAGAGAGAGATTGCTGCTGGAAAAACATGGGTGCCTCGCTACCTTAGGTGAAGAAGGAACATTGGGGGAGTGAGACTGGAGACTGAACAAGCAGGGAGGAATCTAGAGAGAAAGGAGGCAGGAGCGGAAGGTCTTGGTAACTGATGGGTCATAGTGGCTGCCAGGTTGTGGGGGAAGGAGAGAAAGGCCCAGGATGAGGTGTAGGGTTCTGCCAGGTAAATGGGGCCTGGGGGGCCTCCCTAAGACAGATCCAGGAAGAGCAGCACAATTTGGGGGAAGGTACTATAAAAACATAGGGGCCGGGTGGTGGCATACCTGGTTGAATACACACAACACAGTGGGAAAAGACCCAACTTCAAGCCCCCAGCCCCTACCTGCAGGGGAGAAGCTTCAAAGACCAGAGACCTGTTGTGGTCTGAGCAAGAGACACTCTGGCCTGGAGGGTGTAGCTGTGAGCTTAGGGGGGGGCATCACCTCATCTCACTCTCCCCTTTTTGCTTCCCAAAGGCTCCAACTACTATGTGCGCATCCTGAGCACCATTGACCGGGAGTTGCTCAAGCCCAACGCCTCGGTGGCCCTCCACAAACACAGCAATGCCCTGGTGGATGTGCTGCCCCCCGAGGCCGACAGCAGCATCATGATGCTCACTTCAGGTAAGGGGGGCCGGGGGGGGGACCAAGGAAGACCCAGAGGGGTTTGGGGGAGCACGGCTGGAAACCCTAGCTCCACTCTCTCCCTGCAGACCAGAAGCCCGATGTGATGTATGCAGACATCGGGGGCATGGACATCCAGAAGCAGGAGGTGCGGGAGGCCGTGGAGCTCCCACTCACACACTTCGAGCTCTATAAGCAGGTGGGAGCCAGAAGTGGCAGACAAGTGGGAGGTGCCCCAGTTGGGGACAGGGTCTGCCACGGACTCATCCTTCTTTCTCTCCCTCTCTCAGATCGGCATCGATCCCCCCCGAGGTGTCCTCATGTACGGCCCACCAGGCTGCGGGAAGACCATGTTGGCAAAGGCTGTGGCTCATCACACGACAGGTGAGCTGCCCAATCCCTCCTTGCCTGTGTTCTCCCAGTTCTGCTCCCTGCTCTCATCTCCCCCAGGAAGTGACACCACACAGTCGGGCCAGACAGCTAGCTCACCTGGTAGGACATGTGTTCTTTCTTGCCTTGCATGCAGCCCAGGTTCAAACCCCACCACACAAAGACCAGAGCAAGGATCCCAGTTTGAGCCTGCAGGTGTCTGTCTTTTTCTTCCCCTATCTTCCCCATCTCTCTTAACTTCTCTCAGTCCTATCAAACAACAAAAATGGGGAAAATAGCCGCCAGGAGCAATGGATTCGGAGTGCAGGCGCCAAGCTCCAGCAATAACCCTGGAGGAAAAATAAAAAGATAAAAGTGGGAGGGTTGGGTCTGTCCCCTCTGCCTGGGCCTCTCTAATTGGCTTTTCCCCCAAAAGTAGGGTGTCAGGTAGACAGGGCTCTCCAAGAGGGGAAGTAGCTCTGTAAGGGGCCAGGAATGAGGAAGTCTAGACTCCACAAGGGCAGGAACTTTGTGCATTTGCCATGTAGTAGAACTGTGGTAGGTGCTCAGAAAATAGCTCTTGCCTACCTGGCTGAAGAACAGGCTGTGTTGGCAGGTTCTAGAGGTATAAGGCTGAAGCCCTGAAGGGAAAGACATGAGTATAAATAGTCTCAGTGCTAATCTAAGAGCTTTGACTAGCTGTTCCATGTGCAGGCTGATTTTAGACTATCTGGATTTGATAGAAATATTACTCAAGGGTGGGGATAGATTGCATAATGGTTATGCAAAGATGTGTGTGTGTCCCAGTGTGTGTCTCTCTTGCTGAAGTCCCAGGTTTAATCCCCCATACCATCATAAGCCAGAGCTGAGCAGTGCTCTGGTAAAAAAAAAAAAAAAAAAAGCCACATACACAATAATTTTTTACGTGCCCTCATTTTTTTAAAATATTTATTTATTTCCTTTTTGTTGTTGTTATTGGAGTTATTGTTGCTGTCATCGTTGTTGGATAGGACAGAGAAGTGGAGAGAGGTGGGGAAGACAGAGAGGGGGAGAGAAAGATAGACACCTGCAGACCTGCTTCACCGCCTGTGAAGCGACTCCCCTGCAGGTGGGGAGCCGGGGTTCAAACCGGGATCCTCACGCCGGTCCTTGTGCTTTGTGCCACATGTGCTTAACCCGCTGCGCTACCGCCCGACTCCCAACATACCCTCGTTTTAAGAAATAACGTGAACCCGGTTCGAACCCCGGCTCCCCACCTGCAGGGGAGTCGCTTCACAGGCGGTGAAGCAGGTCTGCAGGTGTCTATCTTTCTCTCCTCCTCTCTGTCTTCCCCTCCTCTCTCCATTTCTCTCTGTCCTATCCAATAACGACAACAACAATAATAACTACAACAATAAAATAAGGGCAACAAAAGGGAATAAATAAAATAAATATTTAAAAAAAAAAAAAGAAAAAATAACGTGAAGTGAGACAAGTTAACTTAATCCTAATCCATTTTTACTTAGCCAGCATACTAAAAAATGTTATTCTCCCTGACTGCAAGGAGAGATAGTGCAGCAGCACACCAGACTTGCATACCTGAGGCTCCAGGAATCCCATATTTAATCACTGGCACCACCATATGCCAGAGCTGAGTAGGACTTTGGTATCTCTCTCTGGCTACTTGGAGAAGGCACCCAGAAAGGGATAGCCTCAGAGAATTCCCACTTCTGGTGAGAGCAGAATAGGCCCTACAAGAGCCCTCCCCCCCAACCCCCATTTAACCTGTGTCACCCTATCCGCAGCTGCATTCATCCGGGTCGTGGGCTCAGAGTTCGTGCAGAAATACCTGGGCGAGGGCCCCCGCATGGTCCGGGATGTCTTCCGACTGGCCAAGGAAAACGCACCTGCGATCATCTTCATAGATGAGATAGATGCCATCGCCACCAAGAGATTTGACGCCCAAACAGGGGGTGAGTGACTCCCAAGCAGGGCCTGGCATCTTGGGTAGGTTTGACTCATGGGATGCACTGGGCTGACTGTGTTGCCCTTTCTAGCTGACAGGGAGGTTCAGAGAATCCTGCTGGAGCTGCTGAATCAAATGGATGGATTTGACCAGAATGTCAATGTCAAGGTCCGGAATTTGGGGTGGGCACAAGGAAGTGTGGTTTGGGAATATGGTGTGTGTGGGGGGGTGGGACTTGGTACTTGAGGGGGGCAGGTGTGAAGATGGGAAAGAGGCTGTACGTGGGTGCTGGGTCTGAGCTAGCCTGTTGCCAGGTGATCATGGCCACAAATAGAGCAGACACTCTGGATCCGGCCCTGCTGCGGCCAGGACGTCTAGACCGCAAAATCGAATTCCCACTCCCCGACCGCCGCCAGAAGAGATTGATCTTCTCCACTATCACCAGCAAGATGAATCTTTCTGAGGAGGTTGACTTGGAAGATTGTATCCTACTCTAGAAGTTGGGGGGTGGGAGTCGGGCGGTAGCGCAGTGGGTTAAGCGCACGTGACACAAAGCGCAAGGACCTGCACAAGGATCCTGGTATGAGCCCCCAGCTTCCCACCTGCAGGGGAGTCGCTTCACAGGCAGTGAAGCAGGTCTGCAGGTGTCTATCTTTCTCTCCCCCTCTCTGTCTTCCTCTCCTCTCTCCATTTCTCTCTGTCGTATCCAACAACAATGGCATCAGTAACAACAACAATAATGATAACTACAACAAAACAACAATGGCAACAAAAGGGAATAAATATTTTTTAAAAAATAGGAAGTTGGGGGGTGAGAAGTAGGTCATGCAGACGAGAAACCAAAGTGCAGGGCCAAGGGGTGGTGACAGAGACAGCCCAAGAGTTGCCTTCAGGCTCCGGGCACTCACCTCATCATGGGGCGAATGGTTTCCTTAAGCCACTCGCTGCAGATGTAGCCCGGCCAGACAAGATCTCAGGAGCTGACATCAACTCCATCTGTCAGGAGGTGAGCGATGGCATCTCTGTAGATCCAGGCAAGGGGCTGTGAACATCTTTCTTGTTTGCTATAATCCTCCCATCCTTTGATGCATCCCCGTGGTCTGGGGTTCTATCTGTCTCTCCCTCTTCATCACTGGGAAGAGGAGTGAAGGAAGTACTTTCTTTCTTCCCTCCACAGAGTGGAATGTTGGCGGTCCGAGAGAATCGCTACATTGTTCTGGCCAAGGACTTCGAGAAGGCATACAAGACAGTCATCAAGAAGGACGAGCAGGAACATGAGTTTTACAAATGATCTCCAGGAGGGCCGGGACCTTCTCTCACCTCCCCAGCCTCTGTCCCTAAACTTCACTTTGCCCAGGATTGGTCTAGTCAATAAATATGTTAAGAATGAATTTCTTTCCTTCTTTCTTTTTTATTTTTGGTGTGTGGGGGAGGCGTGGCACCTGTTTCTTTCTCTTTATTTATTTAACAAAAATTAGTTTACAAGATTGTAGGATTACAGGGTATATATAGTTCCACACCATATCGACCAAAGTTCTGTCTTCCCACCCGCCCACCTCCCAAAGATATCCACCAGAGTTTTCACGAGTCTCAGAAGCAGACTGCTTGCAAATTCATGTGTGTCTATTCTCCAGACTCCACATATGAGTGAATATGCGTATATTTTATTTCTTCTTACAAGTTTAGCTCCTTTGGAGAATCTGAGATTTGTATAGAGCGAGGATACTACACGGCCTGGGTTCCAGCTTGAGAGAACAACGCAGACCAAATTAAGAAACTTAGGGGAAGGAATGGACAATGGGCCTCAAACTATAGCCTCTTCTTGACCACAAAATAAAGAGACAGAAAGAGAAAGGCACCGCAGCTTCCTCCTGTATCACGGCCGTGTTGTTTTGTTTGTTGCCTCCAGGGTTATTGCTGTGGCTCAGTGACTGCCCCTGCGGCTACAGACAGACTATGACCCACATAGTCAAAGACTGCCACCTCTCCAGATTCAAAGGAGGTCTCGAAACTTTACATCAGGCTCAACCTGACGCTGTTGACTGGCTACGGAAGAAGGGCAAACGCTAGAAGAAGTGCCTGCACTACAAATCCACTGCTCCTGGAGGCCATTTTCTCCCTTTTTTGTTGCCCTTGTTATTGTTGTTGTTGCTATATAGGACAGAGAAATCAAAAGGGGAAGAAAAAAATAAGACACCTGCAGAACTGCTTCACCACATGTGAAGCGACCTCCCTGCAAGTGGGGAGCCAGATGCTCAACCCCGGATCCTTAGGCCGGTCGGTCCTTGAGCTTCATGCCATGTGCCCTTAACCTGCTGTGCTACCACCCAGGCCCCTGTTTATTTTGTTTTTAAACCAAAGCACTGCTCAACTCTAGCTAGCACAGAACCTCAGAGCCTCAAGCATGAAAGTCTTTTGGGAGCCAGGTGGTGGCACACTAGGTTGAGCACACATGTCACAGTGCACAAGAACTAGGGTTCAAGCCCCCACCCCTCACCTGCATAAGGAAGCTTCACGAGTAGTGCTGTGGGTGGCTCTGTCTCCCCCTCTTTTCCCCCCCTCCTCAATTTCTCTGTCCCTATCCAATAATCCTTTTAAAAGAAGGTCCTTTTGCATAACCACTGTCTCTGACGTCATGTATTCCATAGTAACATTTCTTTGAGGTGGTGCCCAAGGTTGAGTATATCTAAGTTACAAGTGACTGTTGGAGTCCTGGGAAGTGGCTCAGCAGTGGAACAAACAGGTATTTGTGAGATCTTGTTTTCAGTCCTTGGTACAACATAAAAATGGAGTGATCTTGTTTCTCTCACACACAAAATAAACAATAAAAAGATTAATTTTTAAAAGATTACTGATTGGGGGTCAGGCAGTAGCGCAGCGGGTTAAGCACACAGAGCAAAGCGCAAGGACCGGTGTAAGGATCCCGGTTCAAGCCTCCAGCTCCCCCTCGGGATCGCTTCGCAGGCGGTGACGCAGGTCTGCAGGTGTCTGTCTTTCTCTCCCCCTCTCTGTCTTCCCCTCCTCTCTCCATTTCTCTCTGTCCTATCCAACAACGAACGACGTCAACAACAACAATAATAACCACAACAAGGTTACAACAACAAGGGCAACAAAAGGGAAAAAAAAAAATGGCCTCCAGGAGCAGTGGATTCATGGTGCAGGCACCAAGCCCCAGAAATAACCCTGAAGGCAAAATAAAAAGACTACTGATCATTTAAAAATAGATAGGTTAGGAGGCCCAGGCAGAAATCATTACACACGAAGCTCATGCTGCTGGAGCAGGGACTCATCAGAACTGCAGATGCTGAGACCCAGAGGCATGCAGGGGAAAACAGTGATACACCCTCCAGAAATTAGTATTGGTTCTACAGGTGCACCACTGCCCAGCCCTTGCCTGAACTCTTGCACGCAAACCCTGTGCCCTACTGCTTTACTGCTTTACTGTGCCCTACTGCTTTACTTTTAACAAACTGTATTTTTATGTCCTTTTTTTTATGTTCTTATTTTTGTCTTGACAAGAGCACCTTTCAGATGTGTGAGGGGGATAGAACTTGGGACGTCCGAGCCTCAGGCAAGAATCTTTCTATAACCATTATGCTACCACTTCTCCCCCTCCCCCTTGCAGTATTTTTTTAAACCAGAGCACTGCTCAGCTATGGCCCGTGGTAGTTCAGGGAATCAAACCTAGAATTTGGAGCCTCAGGCATCAAAGTCTGCATGATCATTATGCCATCTTCCCCACCCTGTAAACATTTTTTCAAGTCACTACAATCTGCGTTTTTCTCTCTTAATAGACTACATGGGGGCTGGGCTGTAGTGCAGAAGGTTGAGCGCACATGGCGCTAAGTGCAAGAACTGGAGTAAGGATCCTGTTTTGAGGCTCCAGGTCCTCACCTTCAGGGGTGTCGCTTCGCAGGTGGTGAGGCAGGTCTGCAGGTGTCTATCTTTCTCTCCTCTGTCTTCCCTTCCTCTCTCGATTTCTCTCTGTCCTGTCCAACAACAATAACAACCACATGGGCAACAAAATGGGGGAAATGGCCTCCAGGAGCAGTGGATTTGTAGTGCTGGCACCGAGCCCCAATGATAACCCTGGAAGCAAAAAAAAAAAAAAAAAAAAAAAAAATATATATATATATATATATATATATATATATATATATATATGGCTTCAGTGGTGGGGAAATGGCTTAATGCAAGCAGAACTTGCATACTTTATGCCCCGGATTTGATCACCAAAAAATATATATATTGGACAGATCAATTGCAGATTTTTATTTATTTATTCTCTTTTGTTGCCCTTGTTGTTTTATTATTGTAGTTATTATTGTTGTCATCGTTGTTGGATAGGACAGAGAGAAATGGGGAGAGGAGGGGAAGACAGAGAGGGGGAGAGAAAGATAGACACCGGCAGACCTGCTTCACCACTCGTGAAGCGACTCCCCTGCAGGTGGGGAGCCGGGGCTTGAACCGGGATCCTTACGCCGGTCCCTGTGCTTTGTGCCACCTGCGCTTAGCCCGCTGCGCTACCGCCTGACTCCCAGTTGCACATTTTTTATCCAAATCTTTAACACATTCAACATGTACTCTATTCCACAGAAGAAATGGCTTTTGGTCAATCATGAGTCCATTGGCACCCACGGATGTGCCTCCTTCAGAATCAGAACTGTGCGTGTGTGTACACACACACACACACACACACACACACACACACACACACACACACACACCCTTCACCGGCCTTGCCTGCTGCACCAGCCACTCAGCACGTCACTCACTTACCACTGCAGGCAGTCACAGCGCAGCACAGCCATGATCTGCTGCTGTCACCTCACTGCTCATAGCACAAGTCACCCGCCCCGCCTGCTGCCTCCTTGCAGTAAGAGGCCGCCTCAGCTTGGATCACACCTACATCGCTCACGAGACGGACAAGGGGCGACACAGCCAGTCTTTAACCTAACAAACAGCCAAGAAGTTAGCAGAAGCAGGACACCCTCAGACTTAAATGCCTGGGGCCTGCAGTCGCAAGTTCTATCCCGGGCACCCCCTCATGCCAAAGTTGTGCGGTGCGCCAGAGTGTACCAAGCGCCGGGCTGTCAGGGAAAGAAAAAAGACAAATCCCGCCCGGCGCAGGATCAGACTGCACCCACAGAGACACTCGAAGTTCCTGCAATAACTCTGATGCGCAGAGAAGAGAGGAACTGCCCACCCTCAGTTCACTGCCACCAACCCCTCCCCGAACCCACCCGAAGTCCTACCTCGGCGCGAGCCTGCGTCTGCGCGTTAGCGGACGCCTGCGCACTCAGAGCTTGAAGACTGGATTTTGATTGCGAACTACATTTCCCAGAAGGCGCCGGGGCTGTGTTGGCCACGCGCCTCTGTGGTTCGTTCTTGGTGGGTCAGCCCCCCGCAGGTGAATTAGTTGCCTCCTGGCAAGAATTCGACGCGAGGTGAGAAGGAGCCGGAGTCTTGGAGGTAAGTGTCATACTGAGGCTGCCTCCTAATATGAGGACTCCCGAGCCAGGGGCGCTTCGTGTCCAGAGCCAAAGGCCTACAAGAGGCACAGAGGAGGGGTTTTGCTTGATGGGTGGGGTGTATGGGTGCATCTGTCAGGACCAGGTCGGCCCCAGAGATGGTGGATGCGGTTGAGAGACTGGAGCTTGGCTGTAATGCGTGTCATTGGCCCGCGTTGCTGCTGCTCCCCCCGCACTCCCATCACAGTTCCCAGTGACTGCAAAGAACAGTGTCCCCAAGAGCGAAGTCAAGATCGACCCTTCAGATGAAGGTTCCCGGCGAAAAGGCAGGTCTTGGGTTTGGGGTGGGACTTTTTTTAGAGCGAGAAGTGACCCTAAGATAGACTCCTGTGACGGGATGATGAGAGGGTCCCTGTAGTTGTGGATGCCGCTTCTCTCTCTCTCTCTCTTTCTCTCTCTCTCTCTCTTTTAACCACAGCTTTCGTACTGTAATCCTGTCACCAACCTCTATTTATCGTTTTTAAAAAAAAAAAGTAGGATCCGCAAGATTGCTCACCTGGGATGCTGCCTGCTTTGTCACAAAGGGAGCCCAGAGCATTCTGGGAGCTGTAATACTAGCTGTGGGAGGACGCCTCATGGACAAGTGCATTTTGCAGTAGAAAAGGTTACCTTTTTCTGCCTTCCTATCTATTGAGTGCAGATAGCATACCTGAGCCAGGAAAGATACTCGGTTTGGGATAGAGCAGCCCATTCCCTGCTCTAGAAGGTGAATAAAGATGGAAAAGGATCTGCCCAGTGCAGGGCACACAGTTCAATGTCAGCTATGAAATCAGGATCATTAGAAATTGAGATGGGGGGGTCGGTTGGTAGCGCAGCGGGTTGCGTGCACGTGGCGCAAAGCGCAAGGACCCCCGAAAAGATCCCTGTTCAAGCCCCTGGCTCCCCACATGCAGGGGAGTCGATTCACAGGCGGTGAAGCAGGTCTGCAGGTGTCTATCTTTCTCTCCCCCTCTCTGACTTCCCTTCTTCTCTCCACTTCTCTCTGTCCTAGCCAACATCGAACGACATCAACAACAGCAATGATGACCACAACAAGGCTACAACAACGGGGGCAACAAAGGGGGGGGGGGAGCCTCCAGGAGCAGTGGATTCATGGTGCAGGCACCGAGCCCCAGCAATAACCCTGGAGGCAAAAAAAAGAAAAAAAGAAAAGAAATTGAGATGGACCAGAGACCCTTCTGGAGTAACTGGTCCGGCTGTGTGCAGGGATCTCTGCTTTGTGTCTGCACAAACATGGGTGGTTCCCCTGCTACAGGGAGGGTTTGACCCCCTAAAAGCCTGTGTCTGCTCAACTATATGTGCGGAACCGTGGAGTGAGAAGTAGAAAGAAGGCAAATCAGGATGCTGTTAATTCCAGTTTTGGGGGGGAGTTAGGAGACAAGCCATATCTCAAAGCTACATGCTCTTTCCCCAGCCCTGGTTTCTCTGGACTCTGTTTCTCCAGTGGAGGAAGCCCAAGGAGAACTGGCAGGTTCTTCCAACTCTGAAACCAGCCATGGCCCTTGTAAGTTTGTATTTCTCCTTCTTGAGATTTGGCTTTGAATTCATGCAGTCGTTATTATCCTGACTCTTCGTTACTAAGACAACCCTAGTGCTGAAACTACAGCCCATCACAGTGAAAGGTGATACCATACACACCCATTTGTCCCTCCTGTCTCTAACCTATGCACACCTGTCAGCCTCCATCGAGGTGCCCAGTCTCTCAGAAGCTTTAATGGAGCAGTGAAAAGTGAGTTCCCTTAAGGAGAATATCTGAACTTTCCTTGTCAAAGTCATGATTTAGTAACACAGAAAAGACAGCTTATGAGCACCACAGATAAGAATTTTTGCAGGCTGATAATATATATAGGCTTCAGTGCTGTGTTCTGTATGCAGTAAGGGTTCATACCTTGAGAACCAGATTTTGATTAAGGCCTGAACACAGAGATTTCATGGCTCTACCTAGAGGGGGCCTGGAAGGACACATAAAAGGATAAAGGTCGGGAGTTGGGTGGTAGCGCAGCAGGTTAAGTGCATGTGTCGCAAAGCACAAGGACCGGCACAAGGATCCTGGTTTGAGCCCCCGGCTCCCCACCTACAGGGGAGTCACTTCACAAGCAGTGAAGCAGGTCTGCAGGTGTCTGTCTTTCTCTTTCCCCTCTGTCTTCCCCTCCTCTCTCCATTTCTCTCTGTCCTTTCCAACAACAATGACATCAGTAACAACAACAATAATAACTACAACAATAAAACAACAAGGGCAACAAAAGGGAATAAATAAATAAATATTTTTAATTATCTCTAAAAAAAGAAAATATTTATTTATTTTAGTAAGAGAGAGATTGAAAGATAGAGATAGAGAAAGTGAGAGAGAGAGACACCAGAGCACAGCTCAGCTCTGGCTTATGGTGGTGCTAGGGAATGAACCTCAAAGCCTCAGGCATGAAGTTCTTTGCATAACCATTATGCTGTCTCCCTAGCTCAACTCCTATTTCTACAATAGAGACTTTAGAGTCCTTTGGGGGCAGAGGATCTTTTTTTTCTTTTTAATTTTCTGAAGGAAAAAGAGGATGGTGGAACTCTTATTTATTTAGAATTTAAAAGCAGGTGCATGTTAAGTAATGTGCTTATTTATTGAGTTTCATTTCACTGGAAAACTCTGAAGGACTGTATGTGATACAGCACAGACCATGGAGTCTCTTATTTTTATTGGTTACTTACAAGAAGCATCAAAGAAATTATAAAACGTCTTAAATTGGCAAAAAGCAGAATGGTTTGTTTTAGGGGAATAAAGGAAGTAGGAAAATCTGCATAGGACAGCATCCCTAATAAGGGATAGTAGAACTATTAAGTCTCTCTAAACTAATCTTTGGTTTTTGGGGGTTTTTTTTGTTTGTTTGTTTGTTTTTTACAAAAAGGAAACACTGACAAAATCATTGGATAAGAGGGGTACAACTCCACACAATTCCCACCACCAGATCTACATATCCGATCCCCTCCCTGGTAGCTTTCCTATTCTCTATCCCTCTGGGAGTATGGATCCAAGGTCATTGTGGGATGCAGAAGGTGGAAGGTCTGGCTTCTGTAATTGCTTCCCCACTGAACATGGGCATTGACAGGTCGATCCATACTTCCAGCCTGCCTCTCTCTTTCCCTAGCTAGGACCCCTAAAGGAATCTAAGCAGATTTATAACTGCAATGTGCAACAATTTACATACTCCCTGTTCACATCAGGTATCAAATTTGGCTGTGGCCTGGAACTATGGAATCCATTAACAGCTGTCAATGTTTGAGAAGTTATAGATCTCTGCTGGCCATGCAAAATAATAAGGCCATGAGTTGTACAAGCCCTGGCATGCCGAGATATTTTTCCTGGTCTGTTTCCTGTTTCTCTACATGAGGCCAGTGCTCCACTCAGCTGTGGTATATGGGAAATTAAACCTAGGACCTCTCGGGCCTCCAGCATGCTCTAATGCTATCTCCCAACCTCATTTATAACAATTTTTTTATATTTATTTATTTTTCCCTTTTGTTTCCCTTGTTGTTTTTCACTGTTGTTGTAGTTATTGTTGTTGTTATTGATGTTGTTGTTGTTGGATAGGACAGAGAGAAATAGAGAAGGGGAAGACAGAGAGGGGGAGAGAAAGACAGACACCTGCAGACCTGCTTCACTGCCTGTGAAGCGACTCCCCTGTAGGTGGGGAGCCGGGGGCTCGAACCAGGATCCTTACGCCAGTCCTTACCACATGTGCTTAACCCGCTGCACTACCACCTGACTCCCTAAAGCAATTTTTTAGTAAGCCGGGATAGCTTACCCAGTAGAGCGCATCCTTCACCATGCACTAGGGCCTGGGTTCCAGTCCCTGGTACCATCTGGACTGCATGCAAAGGAAAAAACTTGAAGAGCAGTGGAGTGGTGCTGTGGTATCTCTCCTTCTCTCTATAGTCTGTCTCCCCTTCTGTGTCACTCTCTCCCTCTCTGTCTCTCTACCTTAAATTCAAAAGCAAGAGCCTGCTGGGAGCAGTAGAATCATGCAGGCATGAAACTCCCGATGGGTCAAAAAGTAAAAACAAATCTTAGAACAGGGGTCTGTCCTTTCAGATATCCTTGGAATTCAGGGACGTGGCCATCGACTTCTCCCCAGAGGAGTGGGAGTACCTTGGTCCCTCTCAGAAAGCCTTGTACAGGGATGTGATGTTGGAGAACTACAGCAACCTGGTCTCATTAGGTAAGACTGTCTGTCTACTCAGGGGGCCGCAGCCTGACACCGTGAGACTTTATGGTTTCTATAGTGGTGGATTGAGTGAACAATGTGTATTTACAATTCTAATAAATGGAACCCATTTTAGAAGAGACAAACTCCCTTTTAGTCTACTTTATAGTCATAAATTATAATCTGAACTTTACATTTTTCTATTGGAGTCTCAAAGCTTTTTTAGGAAAGTCATTGTTGGGACTGGGCTGTGGACCAGCCGGCAGAGCACACATCACCATGCTTGAGGACTTAGGTTCAAGCCTCCAGAACCCATCTGCAGTGGGGAAAGCTTCACCAGCAGTGAAATAGTGCTGCAGATGTCTGTCTCTGTGTCTCTATCTCTGTCTGTCTCTCTCTCACTCTTCCCCCATCTCTCTTTCTTTCACCCTCTGTCAATTAAAAATTGAATATATATGTTTTGTTTGTTTTGAAAAAAAGGACTGCTGGGACTGGGTGTTAGCATACCTAGTTGAGCACACAAGTTACAATGCACAAGGGTCTTGTTTGCTCTAAACCATATGGCATTTCTTTTTCTCCTGAGCAGGGTGTTCCATTCCTAAGCCAGAGGTGATTACTTTGTTGGAGCAAGAGAAAGAGCCCTGGATGATAAAGAGAGAAGGGACCAGAAGTGTGTGCACAGGTGAGTGGTGGCAGATCTGGTGAGAGCAGGTGCCATTACATTGTTATAAAAGGGAAGGGGGCAGAGACAGGTGGTAGGGCAGGGGGTTAACCGCACATGGCGTGAAGCACAAGGACAGGCGCCAGGATCCCAGTTCAAGCCCCCGGCTTGCTTCTCACTTGCATGGGGGTCGCCCCATTCGGCACCAAGCCCCAGAGATAACCCTAGAGGCAAAAAAAAAAAAAAAAGGGAAAGGCAAAGCCTGAGATGTTGTTTGGAAAGTTCCCTCAGTGGCTCTTTTTTCTATGGAGTAAAAGGTCTGAGATCTGGGAAATTTTAAGATCCTTTCAATACGATCTACCAAAAGAAATTAATCTTGGGAGTTGGGCAGTAGCGCAGCGAGTTAAGCGCACCTGGCACACGGCTCAAAGACCGGTGTAAGGATGCGGGTTCGAGCCCCTGGCTCCCCACCTGAAGGGGAGGCAGTGAAGTAGGTCTGCACATGTCTATCTTTCTCTCCTCTCTCTGTCTTCCCGTCTTCTCTCCATTTCTCTCTGTCCTATCCAACAACGACAACATCAGTAAAAACAATAACAACTACAACAACAATGAAAAACAACAAGGGCAATAAAAGGGAAAAAATAAATATTTTAAAAACTTTTTTAAAAATTCATCTTTATCTCCATTTGCCATGCTTGTTGTTTCTTTCCTTTTATATTTCTTGTGCATTTCCTCCTTCCTCTCTTTCTTTTCTTTTTTTTTTTTTAATTTAAAATCTATTCCCAGGTTCAAAACTGGCTCCCACTACACTGGAGAAATAGCAATACTGTGATATCTTTACCTCTGTCTCTCTGTCTGGAGCAGTGAAGCCCCAGTGAGAACAACAGAAAAGTTGTATTTTATTATTTAAATCATATGAGAGTGCCAGGCAGTGGTGCAGCTGGTTGAGCACACATACTACCATGCATAAGAGCCCAGCTTAGAGCCCCTGCTCCCCACCTTCAGGGAGAGAATGCTTCTTGACTGGTAAAGGAGATCTGCAGGTTGTCTATCATTCTCTCTCCCTCTCTATCTCCTCCTCCCCTCTCAATTTCTCTCTGTCCTATCAAATAAAAATATTAGAAAGGAAAAGGAAAATGGCCCCTAGGACCAGTGGCTTTGCAGTACTAGCAGTGAGCCCCAGCAATAACCCCGGTGGCAATTAAAAATAGTAAATAAATAAATACTTCATATGAGAAAGAAGTCAGTGTACCACTCCAGATGTGCAACACTGGAGATGGAACCAAGAATTTTAGACAGACACGTCCTGTGCTTTGCTATTTCCCCTGGGTTGCTATCTTGTTTTATATCTATTATACCAGAACACTGCTCAGCTCTGGTTTCTGATGCTACTGGGGGGATGGAACCTTGACCTTCAGAGTCTACCCTAGACCCAGAATAATCTCGTATTGAGATTCGTAGCCTAATTACATCTACAAGGGCCTTTTTTCTCCTTCTTCTTCTTCCTCTTCTTCTCCTTCTTCTTCTTCTTCTTCTTCTTCTTCTTCTTCTTCTTCTTCTTCTTCTTCTTCTTCTTCTTCTTTCAAATTAGGTCATATTCACAAGCACTGGGACCACTATTCAACTCACTACATCTGGGAATAATATTTATTTTTTCCCTTTCTAACCTTGGTGCCATTTCCCTCGCTTTTCTACTACTACTAGCCAGCACCTGCTGTACAATACACAGTGCCTGCTTACTAAACAGAAAACAGCCATGGCCATGCATAGACAGGAATGTCAGCACTAGTGGAGATACTGAAAAAAGTTAAAAGAAGACAATTTTATGACACATAACATTTTTATGATATTCAAATTTTAGTGTCCGTAAGAAAGGTGTTCCTATCACTCAGCCACACTCATTCAATTTGTGTTGTCTGTGACTGCCTTTACACAATTACAGTAGAGCTGAGCAATTAGCACAAAGACCATATGCTCTACAAAGCTTAATCTTTTACTATGTAGTTCTTTACAGAATAAATTTACTGACCCATTCTCTAGACCTCTACTTCCAGTATATATTTATTTCCTTTCTTTCCTTCTTCCTTCCTTTCTTTCTTCCTTCCCCCCACCTCTCTTTCTTTCTTTGTTTTGTTGATAGAGATAGAAGGGGAGGTTATGGTGTATTGCACCAAAGTAAAAGACTCTGGGGTGTGTGTGTGTGTGTGGGGGGAGTACAGGTCCAAAAAGGATGACAGGACCTAGTGGGGGTTGTATTGTTATGTGGAAAACTGAGAAATGTCATGCATGTACAAACTATTGTATTTACTATCGAATGTAAATCATTAATCCCCAATAAAGAAATTTTTAAAAATAAATAATAGTGATCTGGGAGGTGGCATAGTGGATAAAGCATCAGACTCTCAAGCAAGAGGTCCTGAGTTCAATCTCTGGCTGCACATGTACCAGAGTAATGTCTGGCTGTTTCTCTCTCCTCCTATCTTTCTCATTAATAAATAAATAAAATATTAACAAAATAAATAATAGAAAAAAAATTTTAAGTAAAAAAAATAGAAGGGGAGATTAAACGCACATAGTACAAAGTGCAAGGATCCCAGTTCAAGGATCCCCGGCTCCCCACCTGCAGGGGGGTTGCTTCACAAGCAATAAAGCAGGTCTGCAGGTGTCTGTCTTTCTCTCTCCCTGTCTATCTTCCCCTCCTCTCTCAATTTATCTCTGTCCTATCCAATAAAATGGAAAAATGGCCTCAAGGAGCAATGGATTTGTAGTGCTAGCACTGAGCCCCAGTGACAACCCTGGAAGCAAAAGAGAGAGAGAGAGAGAAAGACAGAGATACACACACACCTGCAGCACCACTTCACAGCTTATGAAACTTCCCCCACCCCACTGATGGGGGTCAGGGTCTTAGACTAGGATCCTTACACATGGTAACACGTGCACTCTGCTGGGTGCTTCACCACCCGGCCCCTATATGTATTATTTTTAGTTATTTTTAGTTTACTTGTCTTCTTTTTTTTTTTTTTAACCAGAGCACTGTTCAGCTCTGGCATATGGTGGTGCAGGGGATTGAACCTGGGGTTTTGGAGTCTTAGGCATGAGAGTCTCTTTGCATAACCATTACGCTATCTACCCTCCACCCTTTAGTTTACTTATTTTTACTATAAACTGCAACCCATCATCCAATCCCATACAGAAAGATCACATTGCAACATTTGTTTCCTTTTTTGCTTTTATTTTTCTTGCAGATTTGGAGTCTAACTATGTGACTGAGAAGTTATTTCCAGAAACTGAGATTTATGACACCTATTTGCCTCAAATGCAGACAGTGGAAACCAATAGGATCTATATCCACAAGGACAATATTCTCAGAAATAATTTGCAATATAAATATGAATTAGAGAGACAAGAATATCAGATGGAATGTGTTAGTCAAATGATAATCCAAAAGCACGTCTCTCTTCCTCTGCATCACAAAATCCATACAAGAGAGAAACCTTATGAATGTAAGCAATGTGGGAAGGCTTTTAGACAACAGTCATACCTAATTCAGCATACAAGGATTCACACTGGGGAGAGACCCTATAAATGTAAGGAATGTGGGAAGGCTTTTTGTCGTGTGGGAGAGCTCAGAGTACATCAAACAATTCATGCTGGGGAAAGACCCCATCAATGTAACGATTGTGGAAAGACTTTTAGACTTCATTATCACCTCACTGAACATCAGAGAATACATTCTGGCATAAAACCCTATGTGTGTGAAGAATGTGGGAAGGCTTTCATACGTGTTAGAGACCTTAGAATACACCAGACAATTCATGCTGAGGAGAGACCTTATGAGTGTAAGGAATGTGGGAAGGCCTTTAGACTGCGTTATCAACTTACTGAACATCAAAGAGTCCATACTGGTGAGAGACCTTATGAATGTAAAATATGTGGAAAGACTTTTAGGGTACAACGACATGTTAGTCAACATCAGAAAATTCACATTGGTATAAAACCTTATAAATGTAATGAATGCGGGAAGGCCTTTAGCCATGGCTCATACCTAGTTCAACATCAGAAAATTCACACTGGTGATAGACCCTATAAGTGTGAAGAATGTGGCAAATCCTTTAATTTTCATGCAGAACTGACACGCCATTATAGAATCCACACTGGTGAGAAACCCTACGCGTGCAAAGAGTGTGGAAAAACCTTTCGTCTTCAAACAGAACTCACTCGCCACCATAGACTTCACACTGGCGAGAAACCCTATGAATGTAAAGAGTGTGGGAAGGCTTTTATTTGTGGCTATCAACTGACTTTACATCTGAGAGTTCATACTGGTGAGAGTCCCTTTGAATGTAAGGAATGTGGGAAAAATTTTAGTAGTCGCTATCATCTTACCCAACATTACAGAATTCACACTGGTGAGAAACCCTATGAATGTAAGGAATGTGGGAAAGCCTTTCGTCTTCGAGCAGAACTTACCCGCCACCACAGAATTCATTCTTGTGAGAAACCTTATGAATGTAAGGAGTGCGGGAAGACGTTTATTCGTAGCGGTCATCTCTCATCACACCAGCGAATTCACACTCACGAAAACACTTACGAATGTAAGGAATGTGGGAAGATTTTTAGTCGCCGCTACAATCTCACCCAACATTATAAAATTCACACCGGTGAGAAACCCTATGAATGTAATGAATGTGGGAAAGTCTTTCGATTTCAGACCGAACTTACTCAGCATCACAGAGTTCATACAGGTGAAAAACCCTATAAATGTCAAGAATGTGGAAAAGCCTTTATTCGTAGCAATCATCTAACTCAACACTACAGAATCCACACTGGTGAGAAACCCTATGAGTGTAAGGAATGTGGGAAGGCCTTTAGTCGACATTATCATCTAACTCAACATCACAGGATCCATACTGGTGAGAAACCCTACATGTGTAGTGAATGTGGGGATGCTTTTATTTGTAGTTATCAACTTACCTTCCATCAAAGAATTCACACAGGTGAGATTCCCTATGAATGTAAGGAATGTGGAAAAAGCTTTAGTCGTCAGTATCATCTTACTCAACATTTTAGGCTTCATACTGGTGAAAAACCTTACGAATGTAAACAGTGTGGGGATGCCTTTCGTCTTCAAGCAGAACTTACTCGACATTACACAATTCATACTGGTGAAAAGCCCTATAAGTGTAAAGAATGTGGGAAGGCCTTTAGTGTTAATTCAGAACTTACTAGGCATCACCGAATTCATACTGGTGAAAAACCCTCTAAACATGAGGAGTGTGAAAAAGCCTTTATTCACAGCAATCAACTAACTTTACATCAGCGAAGTCATGATAGTGAAGGAACCCTATGCGTAACGTAGAGAGCAGAAAATGTCTTTTGGAATAGCGGAGAACTCATCATAATTAAGAAGAAATATTATTTGTTTAAAAAAAAGGAGAGAAAATTTTTTTGTTGTTTGGAGAACAATGGTCTCTCAAGATGTAAGTATATATTTCATGCTTTAAATTTAACAGAAATAGCTTTACACATTGTATATTAAGGGGGAAAGTTGAAATGGTGTAGTATCCCCTGGTCTTGGTCAAATTTCAGTTTATTGGTACAGGTGCAGTACATCTCCAACCAAAGTGAAGGTCCCCTTCACAATATGGTTGACTAGTAGTACCCTTATACAAAATACAATACAATAAAAATTACCAGAAAAATTAAATGGAATAAAAGAAACACAAAATGAAAGTGCCCGTTTTTTTTTTTTCAATATTTATTTATTCCCTTTTGTTGCCCTTGTTTTATTGTTGTAGTTATCATTGTTGTTATTGATGTCGTTGTTATTGGATGGGACAGAGAGAAATGGAGAGAGGAGGGGGAGGCACAGAGGGGGAGAGAAAGACAGACACCTGCAGACCTGCTTCACCCCCTGTGAAGCCACTCCCCTGCAGGTGGGGAGCCGGGGTTCGAACAGGGATCTTCACGTCGGTCCTTGAGCCACCTACACTTAACCCACCGCGCTACCACCCGACACCCTAAAGTGCCCATTTTTAACGACTGAATTCAACAGACCTAAATTAGCTCTATCAAATCCCCCCAATAAAGACATCCAAATAAATAAATAAGTAAAATCTACATTTGTTGGAGGGAAAAAGTTTCTAAATGCTTCTTCTCAATGTCTTTTGCATACAAGAAGCAGACTGGGCCAGCATTATGCACATGAATCACAATTTCTCTTTAAAGAGCAGTATGATTATATTAACAATATATACGTTAATGTAATAAATAAGGGGAAGGACTTCAGCCATAGCTCATCTTTACTTCATTATCATTACACCACCTCTCCCTGGGCCATATTTGGCAAGATACTTCTTCCTTCTGTGCCTCAGTTTTTAAATAATAACAATAGTACCTACCTAATAGTATTTGTATGAAGATGAAATAATATAAACAAACAAAAAAAAAACTTTTACAAGTATGTGCTCAATAAATGTTGTTATTTTTATCACTAGTGATATTAGTAAATTTATGCTAAAGGAAGACCTGACGGATATAAGATTTGTTTAAAAAAAACACAGAACACCATTAAGTTGGCAATTGTGAAGAAAATTCAACAAATGTAAAATTCCATTTCTAAAATCAAAACTCATCTCTGAAAACTAATATGTGAGAGAAATCTCTTAAGATTGATGTATGAAGATTATGTGATGCAAAGATTCAAAGAGTTGTACTTTTTCCATACAGACAAAAACTTAAGAGGCAGACATGTAGCAGTCTGTTTTTTTCTGCTCAGAATTCATGGTGAATTAGAAACTAACAATCAAAAGACTTTTTTTTTTCCACTTGGAAAAAAAAAATAATAGTATAGTGAACATGGGTATGCCACCTTAGAATCAGTGATTGTTAATATGTTTGGTTAGCAGAAATAAAGTTTCCACATGATTTTGCTGTAGTACTTGTGTATATAGTAGGTGCCGTGCCATTTTATCTCCGTATATACTATCGTTCAATGCCTAGGAGTAAAGACTGCCTCCTACTTAATTACACCTCAGGAAATTAACAATCACTTCATGATCTGTAATACTGCAGGTGCATACCCAGTGCCTTAACCAATTATATCTGAAAGAATGTCTCTCGGAACAGCACTATTTAAAAAAGAAAAAAAAAAAGATTTATTTACTACACGTGAGAGAGCGAATTTCTTATGACAAAGAGAGAAACCAGAGCACCACTGACACATGTGATGTTGGGGATCCAATCAGAAATGGAGGCACTCAGTCCTGTGCTCTACCAGCTGAACTATTTCCTTAGCCAAGAACAGTAGAATTTAATTGTACCTGATAAATGTTCTGTTGTCACAGAAGCTAAGTTTTGAATACTAAATCCCTTCTGAGAGAAAATGTTATGGCCCTGGAAGTGATACAGTGAATAAAGCTTTGAACTTTCAAGCTCGAGGCCCTGAGTTCAGTCCCCAGCATTACATATGCCAGAGTGATACTCTGGTTCTCTCTCCTACTCTCTTATTAAAAGAAAGAAAGAAAATCTTTTTTTTTTTTGTCAGTACTTATTATCAGGCTATCAAGAGGCTTAGGGTCCTACATTGGAGAAAAATTGCTAAACTTTGTTTATCTTCAGTATACCTTCTGCTTTACCATGGATGTCTCATTTGCAATAGTTAATTTCCTATCAATCATGTATTATAATTTCACTCTTTGTTTGAAGATAAATTCCCTTTGATTTCTAAATAATTTGCTTTAACCTGTTTAGGAAAGTGAAGATGCCTACTTTCTTTGACAGTAATGACTGAAATTTTTCCAAGGTAACTTTGCTACTCATTGGAATAATTTAATAAATTTTCTTCTTAAGTTTACTAATGCATTCATTTTTACATACTAATTCCTTGAATTTTGAATAGTTCTTGTAACAGGCTACCATTTTTTGTCATGCTGCTGCGGTGTATTAGGCTATAGCTTCTTTTTTTAATCAAAGTAGAGTATTTTTTTTTTTTTTTGCATAAGAAGCACCCAATAGGGGGTCGGGCGGTGGTGCAGTGGGTTAAGCGCACGTGGAGCAAAGTGCAAGGACCTGCGTAGGGATCCCTGTTCGAGCCCCCGGCTCCCCACCTGCAGGGGAGTCACTTCACGGGCGGTGAAGCAGGTCTGCTGGTGTCTATCTTTCTCTCCCCCTCTCTGTCTTCCCCTCCTCTCCCCATTTCTCTCTGTCCTATCCAACAACGAACAACATCAACAATGGTAATAATAATAACCACAACGAAGCCACAACAAGGGCAACAAAAGGGGGGAAAAATGGCCTCCAGGAGCGGTGGATTCATGGTGCAGGCACCGAGCCCAGCAATAACCCTGGTGGAAAAAGAAAAAAAAACAAAAACAAAAAGAAGAAGCATCCAATATTATGCAGTACTTATGTATTACTATTTTAAGATGTGCACAGATTAGAATACCGAGTTTTACTCACTGCTGTAATGGTGGCATTTTTATATCATAGATAAACTGTGTCCGCAACAGGGAAAATGAGAGAGGCTGAATTCTGTCCTTTTGGTATTGGTAATAAAGTTCCAGGTTCATTCAACCATGGATCTCAGAGTTAACCAGAGTCACATAGTCCTTGAAAATTGTGTACCACTTCTTGAGCACCATCTTCCCCATCGGCGGACAGTCTGGGCTGTGATTAGCTTCTTCAAGTCCCTGGTGGTGTCATTGTTATGGTATTTTACATGAACCTTCTTCTCCAGATGGTCCTTATAGACAACCAATCATTCTGTTGTAGCTCTGACCCTATGGGACTCTGATAGCCACGACGTCTTGCTCAAGCACAGAGCTGGGGGGTCGTTTCTGTTTTTAACTTCATTTCAATTTGGAGTCAGCTGACTCAGCAGTCTGGCATGGAAGAGTCAAGGAGAAGTCCTCACCACAATTTGTCACAACCAAGTAGCTGACGTGTATGATGGACCTGCTTTAGGGCCTCTAGAAAGTGCAGAGACTGGGAGAGCCATGTGCTGTTAAGTTCCTAAGCTGCTTCTATGCCTAGATCTTAATGAGATAAGATTCTGGAATTGCAATGAACCATTCTTTAGAAGCAACACGTCTTTAAGATATGATTTTTAAGACACTGACTTTATATTCTATGACCTTGGCAATTCACTTTAGTTCCAGAAAGGTTTTTATTCTAGATTAGAGGTTTTTTTTATAAACACAGCAAAGACATTTTTGTCCTTTTCTTTGGTAGTGTAAAATGCATTGAATTGTAAAAGTACTTTTTTTTTTTTTTGGAATAAACTTTTCTTGCTCGTGATATATAATGTCTGCTTATTTGCTAATACTTTGCTAGAGACATTTATATTTGTGAGCGTAAGAGTTTGCACATATAAAAATAAACGGGGAGTCGGGCGGTAGCACAGTGGGTTAAGTGCACAAGGGGCGAAGTGCAAGGACCAGCGTAAGGATCCCAGTTCGAGCCCCTGGCTCCCTACCTGCAGAGGGGTCGTTTCACAGGCCGTGAAGCAGGTCCACAGGTGTCTATCTTTCTCTCTCCCTTTCTGTCTTCCCCTCCTCTCTCCATGTCTCTGTCCAATCCAACAACAATGAAAATAATAATAACAATGATAAACAACAAAGGCAACAAGAGGGAAAAAAAAAAAAAGCCTGAGCAGTGGATTCATAGTGCAGGCAAAACCCTAGAGGCAAATAATAATAATAATGAAAAAATAAAATAAATAAAAATACATGTAAATGTGAACAGTGTCCACCACTACAGGTCTTAAGAGACTAGTCTCTCAGACTTCACCTGGAGTGTTGCCATTTGGCTTTTAAATAGTCTCTAGGCAAGAACCCAGGAGGAAAATTATTATAATCAGGATTACATCAGAGAAATAGAGCCAAACAATTTCTGACCAGGGAAAAACCTGGTAGAACACAGGACTTGAATGCCTGAGGCATCTGCTTTGACCCCAGAACCACATGTACCAGGGTCATGCTTGACACCTCTCCCCCCTTCCCCCCTTTCTAAAAATTTAGTTTACTTATTATATATGGAAGACAGAAGCTTTAACATGAGGCAGAGAAAGCCATTTCCACAACCACTGTCCTCTCTCCTTATAGCATGTGAAACACTAGATAAATAGACATTTTATATGAAAGTAATAAATCTTAAGGAAGGAAGGAAGAGAGAAGAAAACCATTTCTCCAATAGAAACACAAGAGAGACAAAGACAAGGGTCTTATCTACTTTATTTCGGTTCCAGGATCTACAACAATCTTTTTTTTTTTTTACAACAATCTTTATTACTAATGGGAGATCAATAAAAATGTTCCATGAGGGGGTCAGGTGGTAACGCAGTGGGTTAAACACACATGCCGTGAAGCGCAAGGATGGTGTAAGGATCCCAGTTCAAGCCCCCGGCTCCCCACCTGCAGGGGGCTTGCCTCACAAGCAGTGAAGCAGGTCTGCAGGTGTCTGTCTTTCTCTCCCCCTCTCTGTCTCCCCTCCTCTCTTGATTTCTGTCTATCCTATCCAATAACATCATCAATGGCAACAATAACAATAACAAGGGCAATACAATGGAAAAAATGGCCTCTAGGAACAGTGGATTCATGGTACATACACCAAGCCTCATTGACAACCCTGGAGGCAAAAAGTAAAATAAAATGTTCCATTAATGGGCCAGGCAGTGGCACACCTGGTTAATCACACACATTATAGTGCACAAGGACCCAGGTTCAAACTCCTGGTCCCTACCTACAGGGGAAAGCTTCAAGAGTGGTGAAGCCAGGTTGCAGGTGTCTTTCTGTCTCTCTCCTTATCTCCCTTTCCCCTCTCAATTTCTCTCTGTCTCTATCTAATAATAAATAAAAATATTTTTTAAATATTACATGAATGAATAATAGTCACTATTCTCATATCAAAAGTATCTCTGACACCACCATAAGCCAGAGCTAAGTAGTGCTTTCCTGAAAGGGCAGGAGGGAGGGAAGAAAGGTAGGAGTGTAGGAGAGAAAAGGGGAGGGGAGGAGGGGGGACCGGGCAGTAGTCCTGGCACTGGGTTAAGCGCACATGGTACCGAAGTGCAAGGACCCACTCAAGGATGCTGGTTCGAGCCCGGACTCCTCACCTGCTGGGTGGTAGCCTCACAAGTGGTGAAGCAAGTCAGCATGTATCTGTCTTTATCTCCCCCACTTCTCAATTTCTCTCTGTCCTTGGCCACCGGGGAGGGGAGGGGAGAGGAGAGGAGAGGAGAGAGAAGAGAAAAGGGAGAATGCATAGACAGCCATCCAAAAAGATTTGTGTGTGCCTATGTTCATAGCAGCACAATTTGTAATAGCCAAAACCTGGAAGCAACCCAGGTGCCCAACAACAGATGAGTGGCTGAGCAAGTTGTGGCCTCTATACACAATGGAATACTACTCAGCTATTAATAATGGTGATTTCATCATTTTCAGCCCATCTTGGATGGAGTTTGAAGAAATCATATTAAGTGAAATAAATCAGAAACAGAAAGATTAATATGGGATGATCTCACTCACAGGCAGAAGTTGAAAAACAAGATGAGAAGAGAAAGCACTAAGCAGAATTTGGACTGGAGTTGGTGTATTACACCAAAGTAAATGACTCTGGGGTGGGTGACAGGAGAGTACAGGTCCTGGAAAAGGATGACAAAGGACCTAGTGGGGGTTGTATTGTTATGTGGACTGAGAAATGTTAAGCACATACAAACTAATGTATTTACTGCCAACTGTAAAACATTAATCCCCCAATAAAAAATTTAAAAAGGAAAAAAAATTAAAAAGAGAAAGAAAGAAAGAAAGAAAGAAAGAAAAAGAAAGAAAGAAAAAAAAAAAGGGAACACAGATGCAGCAAACCTAAGAATGATGTTGAATCCCATTTGGAATCAGCTGAAGCAAATGCAGACCAGTTAGACCTCATCTTTATGCATTTTTTTTTTTTCGTTTTGTAAAGACTAGACCACTGCTCAACTCTGGCATATGGCAGAGTATTTAAACCCTTGTGAGGGGGCGTGGTGGTAGCAGCAGTGTAAGGATCCCGGTTCCAGCCCCCAGCTCCCGCTCCCCACCTTCAGGGGAGTTGCTTCACAAGCAGTGAAGCAGGTCTGCAGGTGTCTGTCTTTCTCTCCCCCTCTGTCTTCCCCTCCTCTCTCCATTTCTCTCTGTCCTATCTAGCAATGATGACATCAATAACAACAACAAGAATAACTACAACAAGGACATCAAAAGGAAATAAATATTTTTAAAAATTAAAATACATTTTTTCACTTTTTAAGAAGCCTTATTATCTTTATTTATTGGATAGAGACAGCCAGAAATAAAGAAGGAAGGGAGAGATAGAAAGGGAGACAGAGACACCTGCAGCCCTGCTTCACCACTCACAAAAGGTTTTCCCCTGCAGGTCAGGACTGGGGGCTCGAACCTAGTTCCTTGCACATTGTAATGTGTGCTCAACCAGGTGCACCACCACCAGCCCCCTAA
Organism: Erinaceus europaeus; assembly: GCF_950295315.1. NCBI lineage: Eukaryota > Metazoa > Chordata > Mammalia > Eulipotyphla > Erinaceidae > Erinaceus > Erinaceus europaeus. The sequence continues at coordinate 188,041,957 of NC_080163.1, read as the reverse complement.
AAATATATATTTTCATAAGATTGGTTTATTAATAAGAGTGGGGGTGTTTTCAGAATGAAACAATTCAATATTATGCAGATGTCCTTTTGTTCAGTGCTAATAAAACTTTTCTTGGCAACACAATAAAATGACTTAAAAATACACATGGAAGTGTCAACACCCACAAATTGATTAGACTGACCAACAAGCAACTGGGAAGGTGATTTATGAGCATCAGGTCCTGAGTTCAATGCCCAGCATCAGAGTGATGTTCTGGTTCTCTCATTAAAAAGAAACTAAAAGACTGGCTAACAAGTTTAACATTTGACCTCATCATAACCAGTTCAGAAGTTACACACTATAATCACACATTTTTAAATTTTTTACTTAAAACAGTAATAACAGTAGTAATAAAGGGGAAAACAATTGCAAGGATACATGTATTTGTAGTCTCAGCACTGGGCACCAAGCCCCAAGTGATTGCCCTGGTGACAACTAAAAAATAAATAAATAAACAAATAAATTATTTTTTTAAGTGCACAGACTTTTATTTATTTTTTACCAAAAAAATAAAACTTATAAAAACAACACAAAGCCAGGCTGGGAACATGTACAAGAACCTGGAGTCAAGCTCCCAGTCCCTATCCTGGAGGGAGGAAACTTTACCAACAGTTTAAACAACAGTTTACTAACAGTTAAGCAGGTCTACTGATGTCTCTCTTTCTCTTGCCATCTTTCTCTTGCCCCCTGTATCAATTTCTTTCTACATGTCCCCCCCCCCCCAAAGAAATAAATAAAATGGCAACCAGGAGCGATGGATTTGTCCTGTAGACACCCAGCCCGTGATAACCTTACTAGCAGTAAAATACAAACAAGTAAATAAACAGACAAATACAACTTCAATAGTTAGCATTTGAAGTTGCTCCCATGAGTCTATACCTTCTCCCTTCCCCAACCCCCAGACTCTGCTCCCGGGACAAGAGGTCTCAGAAAGCTTGATGATCTACTGCTGCTGAGGCTTCAGTCACTTACCTAGATGTTAACATTTGGTGAGAAATCACTCAAAGGAGAGAAACTTGTTTGCTTGTTTAAGAAAAGGGTGAATTCTTAGACTCTGGTCTGTTTATACCAGGATCACCCCTTTGTGTCCACTAGGAGAGCAGGGTTTTCTGAAAACAGATACTGGTATAAAGAGCTGAAGTCCTCAGCAGCAGCAGCATCAGATAAGAAACACCGTGCTATAAAATCCTCAGAGTCACGGAGGAGGTTGTCCCAAAAGTCTGCAGAGTCCAACTGACATGACTCTGGAGTCTCAAGATCCTGGGAGTCCAGAAGTGAAGCCCAATCAGAGGCTCCAAGCCCGCCAGGTTCCTGGTTCCCAGAGGCGCTCCCGTTACCAGGACTCCTGTCATTAGAATGTGGAGAAGAGATGGCTAAGGGGTTCTCCTCCTCTACCTTATTCATCTCCTCTTCCACCCCTTCCTCCTTTACCAGCTCTTCCTCCAACTCTATCTCTTCCTCCTCTACCTTGTTCTTTTTTTTTTATATTTATTTTATTTATTTATTCCCTTTTGTTGCCCTTGTTGTAGCTATTATTGTTGTTGTCGTTGTTGGATAGGACAGAGAGAAATGGAGAGAGGAGGGGAAGACAGAGAGGAGGAGAGAAAGATAGACACCTGCAGACCTGCTTCACTGCCTTTGAAGCGACTCCCCTGCAGGTGGGGAGCCGGGGTTCGAACCGGGATCCTTATGCCGGTCCTTGTGCCTTGCGCCATCTGCGCTTAGCCCGCTGCACTGCATCCCGACTCCCTCCTCCGCCTTATTCTTCTCTTCCATCCCTTCCTTCTCCACCAGTTCTTCTTTCTCCTCCATCTTTTTGTCCTCCATCAGCTTTTCCTCCTTCTCCTTCACCTCCTCCTCATCATCATCACCACACTCTTCCTCTGTCATTTCTACTTCAGAGTTCATCAGCATAGGGTCTGAGGGTCTTAGCAGATTCTGTTGCTGTTTCCTCCTCCTTTTTACTCGCTGGTTCCTGAACCAATTCTGATGGGAGAGGAAAAGGTGAGAAAGTAAGTATAGGGTGGTCTGCGCAGTGGATAAAGCATTAGACTTTCAAGCCTGAGGTCCCGAGTTCAACCCCCAGCAGCACATGTACCAGAGTGTTGTCTGGTTCTTTCTCTCTCCTCCTATCCTGCTTATTAATAAGTAAATAAAATCTAAAGACAGTGGTCCGGGAAGTATAAGGCTTTATACTCTCAAGCATGAGGTCCTGAGTTCCATCCCCGGCAGCACATGTACCAGAGTGATGTCTAGTTCTTTCTCTCTCCTCCTATCTTTCTCATTCATAAATAAAATATTTTTTTAAAAAATCTAAAGACAGAGAGAGCAAAGGGAAGGGGCTCCAAATGGGTGCCCCACATTCCATGGGTGTTAGGTTGTTATGGTTTGAGAAGGCTGGTCTCATTCTCACAAGAAGGTGACCTGGCCTGCTCTCCTCTGCTCTTCAAAGAACAGATGTAAAAGTGCTGCAGGACCAGCCACTGCCCGGCACTGGGGGAGCACAGAGTTCTGCATCCTAGGAGCAGGCAAAGTCTCCTTTCCTTCTGGGGCTTTCTCAGGCTCATGGGGAAGGCCAGTGAAGGGGGCTGGGGAGGGAGCATGTTCATACCTGAGGCTGAAGTCTCAGCTTTAATTCCTGATACCAACATAAACCAAAGATGTGCTGGAAATTTTTAATAAAGGAAGAGGAGAAGGAATGGGTGTCCAGCCCTGGGTGCCAACACTATTCATCCAGGAAATCTCTGTGTCCTGGAAACACAGGTGCAGCCATCCAGGTGTCTGTGCGTGTCCTAATCAAGAGGGATGTGGAAGTGGGAGCAGACTCCAAAGGGGTGTCTGACACGCAGCTTCCAAGAGCCCCAGGGAGCTTGTGGGCCCAGGTCAGGAGCCACTGGCTCAAGTCCAGCTGTGTGTCCACCACCCCTGGGAGGTCAGCGCCCTGTCACCAGCCCAGTGTCCTGCAGTGAAACGCATGCGTGCTCGAGGGGTACAAACAGAGAATGCTGGACCTCTGTTCTGCAAGAAACACTTGCGGGAGAAACAGAAATGTCTCCAGTGCAGGTGTGTGTGGAGCTCTGTCATGTTTAGAGGCATCTCAGACCCTTACCTGGATCACTTTCTTTGTAAGCTTAGTCCATATCACCAGTACCATGATTTTGGATAAATCGGGGTACTTGGTTTTCTCAAACACTTTCGTTAGTATATAGAGTTGCTCTGGGCTGAACTTTGTACGCCACCTTCGAGCAGGTACTACTGCAAAGAAGAGAGACAAATGGCAGTTAGTGGAAGGAATTGGTTGATGGCAGGAAGAAACTCAACCAGTGGAGTGCATGCCCTGCTGTGTGGAGGTCCTGAGTTTGATCCCAGGCACTACATGGGGCCCCCATAACACAGTGGAAGCCCATAGAAGGTGGTGCAGGACTCTTAAGTCTCTCATAAAAAAAAAAAAACTAATAATGAATGGAAAAGTGGTCCTAGGGGGCCGGGTGGTAGCGCAGCGGGCTAAGTACACCTGGCACAAAGCACAAGCACCCGCGTAAGGATCCCGATTCTAGCCTCTGGCTCCCCACCTTCACAGACAGTGAAGCAGGTCTGCAGTCTGCAGGTGTCTGTCTTTCTCTCCCCCTCTCTGTCTTCCCCTCCTCTCTCCATTTCTCTGTCCTATCCAACAGCAATGACATCAATGACAAGAATAATAATAACCACAACAATGATTTATTTAAAAGGGCAACAAAAAAAAAGGAGGGGGAGAAAAGTGGCCCTGCAGATGACCTCACCAACATGTCCTGGAATCTCACCTCTCCAGAACCCTATTCCACAAGGGAAAGATAGAAACAGGCTGGGGGTATGGATCAACCTGCCAATACCCATGTCCAGGAGAAAAGCAGTTACAGAAGCCAGAACTCCCACCTTCTTTCTGTACTCCAAAACAATTTTGGTCTATACTCCCAGAGAGAGGGGAAAAGATAGGAGAAGATGACCAGGGGGGTCTGGACTCCAACTCCACTGGTACCCAAAACATTTGTCACCAGGAATCTTTGTTTTTATACCATTACTGAAAGGGAGAAAAATCTGGAAAAAACCAGAGAAAGCCAAGAACTATTACATATCTGAGAGAAGGGGGGTAGGGGGATACTGAGAAGTAGTAACAAGTGTAGGTGTGACTTAGAAAGGAAGTGAAGGCAAGACCATAAAAAATAGCAAAATAAGGCGGAGGGTAGATAGCATAATGGTTATGCAAAGAGACTCTCATGCCTGAGGCTCCTAAGTCCCAGGTTCAATCCCCCATACCACCATAAGCTAGAGCTGAGCAGTGATCTGGTAAAAAAAAAAAAATAGCAAAATAGGGTGGGGGTAGATAGCATAGTGGTTATGCAAAGAGACTGTCATGCCTGAGGCTCCAAAGTCCCAGGTTCAATCCCTCACAACACCATAAACCAGAGCTGAGCATTGGGAATGGTGTGGAGTTATACCCCTCTTACCTTAAAATTTTGTAGATCACTAATAAAAAATAATTTTGTAGATCACTAATAAAAAAATACTTTTAAAAATTATTTTAATATTTATTTATTTTCCCTTTTGTTGTTTTTTTATATTTATTTATTTTCCCTTGTTTTTCATTGTTGTTGCAGTTATTATTGTTGTTGTTATTGATGTCATCGTTGGCTAGGACAGAGAGAAATGGAGAAAGGAGGGAAGACAGAAAGGGGGAGAGAAAAATAGACACCTGCAGACCTGCTTCACTGCCTGTGAAGTGACTCCCACTGCAGGTGGGGAGCCAGGGCCTAGAACCAGGATCCTTACACTGGTCTTTGTGCTTTGCGCCACGTGCACTTAACCACTGCACTACCGCCCGACTCCCAAAAAAATACTTTAAGTGGCCTGGAAGTCATCTGAACATCACATCTGCACAAAGCCCAGGTTCATTCCACTCTGCTATGTAACGAAATTACATGGATGAAAATCAATTCATAGCAAAGATGAACTAACTCTCTCTAAATTGAGCAGGGAAGAAAGAAAGAAAGAAAAAGTGGCCCAAGAGGTGGCTCAGTGGATAAAGCATCAGACTCTCAAGCATGAGGTCCTGAGTTCAGTCCCCGTTAGCACATGTACCAGTGCTTTCTCCTTCTATGTTTCTCATTAATAAATAAATAAAATAAATAAAATTTAAAAAAAGAAAGAAAAGAAAGAAAGAAAGAAATCTCTGTGTCCTGGAAACACAGGTGCAACCATCCAGGTGCATGAGCCAGAGTTAAGTAACGCTCTGGTGGGGGTGGGAGGGATAAAGAAAAGGAGAGTGGTCAGTGGATAAAGGATAAGGTGCTCACATGTGAGGCCCTAAATTCAGTCCGTGGCAGCACATGTATGTACCAGAGTGATGTCTGATTCTCTCTATATCCTCTACATTTCTCACATTAACAAATAAATAAAATATGTTTTAAAAGAAGAAAGAAAAAGAGAGAAAGTGCCATGAAAATATCTCATTGCACTACATTGTCTTGTCTTGTCCACAACCAAGGTCTGACCCCAGCCCCTCCCCACTTTGGAAAAAGCTCCATCCTGTGGTCCCTTTCACTCTCTCTGCCCCTGCCATTGTCTACATGGAGAGGAGGAAGGAATCAACTAGATTGCTCACTTGGATGGGTGGGTCTATTGCCACATGACTGAACTGGATTGGATCTTGACCTCGATGTCATCTGTGTTGGAGTGTCTCTCCATCTCTGGCTTTCTAAATGAAAATATTGATCTGGAGCAGGGAGCCCTAGTAATAATAAAAAATAAATAAATAAAAGAAGAAGAAAAACAAATTCATGTTATGTCAGGAGAGAATACAAACTGAGCACATAAGCAATAATGTCATTTTTTTTTCCTTATCCAGAAATATTTTAATCTCTTTAAAAAAACAAAGCAAAACAAACAACAAAACCCCCAAAACTACTTTGAAAAATATGGAACGCTTCACAAATTTGCATGTCTTCCTTGCGCAGGGGCGATGCTAGTCTTCTCTGTATTGTTCCAATTTTAGTATATGTGCTGCCAAATCGAGCACCATTTTTTTTTTTACTTTGTGTTTTCTTTTGATTTTATTTGATAGGACAGAGAGAAATTGAGAGGGGAGAGGGAGATAGAGAAAGAGACACCTGTGGGCACTGTTTCACTGCTTGTGAAGCTTTGCCCCTGCAGATGGGGACTAGTAGCTTGTGCATGCTAATGTGACTCTTTATGGGGTGTACCACCCAGCCCCAATGCTGTGTTTTTCACTCATTCTCTCTGCTACTATCTCTATGAGAGAGGGAGAGGGAAGCAGAGAGAGAGCACTAGATTGCTCACCTGGGTGGGTTCCTGCATTGCCAGGTGTCTGAACTGGGTAGGAGCCTGGGTTCCACGTCGCTTGAGGAAGCATCAGTGGTGCTGCAGTGTCTCTCCATGTCTGCCTTTCCAACTGAAAATGTTCATCTGGAGCAGTGAGGCCTAGTGATGACAAAAAAAAAAAAAAAAGGAAGAGAGAAGGAGGAGGACAAATTCATATTAAGTCAGAAGAGAAGTGAGAACTGAGCACAAGAACAATAATGCCATTCTCCCTTTTTTTTTCCATTTTATTAGATAGGAAAGAGAGAAATTGAGAGAGAGGAGAGAGAGAGAGAGGAAGAAAGGGAGGGAGAGAGAGAGGAAGAGAGAGAGAGAGAGAGGGTCCTTGTGTGTAGTAGTAACATGTGCGTTCCATTGGGTGTGCCACCACTCAACCGTGAGATGCATGTTTTTTTCCACTCTCTCTGTGCCACTATCTCTATGAGAGAGAGCAAGAGAGAGAGAGAGAACAGGGAGAGGGGAAGGGAGGGAGAAGGGGAGAGAGGGAGAAGGGGAGAGAAGGAAAGAGAAGGAAAGAGGGGAAGAGGGAGAGGGCCAGCTAGATTGCTCACTTGGGTGGGTTCCTGTGCTGTCAGGAATCTGAACCGGGTTAGAGCTTGGTGTCCACGTCGCTGGAGGGAGCATGGGTGCTGAAATGCCTCTCCATGTCTGACTTTCCGTCTGGAAAAGTTGATCTGGAACAGCAAGCCCTAGTGATGACAAAAAAAAAAAAAAGGAGGAAGACAAAGTCACGTTAAATCAGGAGAAAGGCTGAGCTCCAGAGCAATAATGTCATTTTTCCCTTTTGCTTTCTATTTTATTTGATAGGTCAGAGAGAAATTGAGAGGGGAGGGGCAGTAGAAAAGAGAAAGAAATACATGCAGATCTGCTTCACAGCCTGTGACACTCCCTCCCCTGCAGGTGGGGACTAGGAATTTGAACCTGGGTCCTTGTGCATAGCAGTGTGCTCTCTATGGGGTGCATCACTACCCAGCTCTGAGTGCTGTCTTTTTCACTCTCTCTGCCACTAACTCTATCCAAGAGAAAGAAAAAGAGAGATTACCAGCTAGATTGCTCACCTGGGTGGGTTCCTGCGTTGCCTGGTGTCTGAACTGGGTAGGCGCCTGGGTTCCACATCGCTTGAGGAAGCATGGGTGGTGCTGCAGTGTCTCTCCATGTCTGCCTTTCCAACTGAAAATGTTCTTCTGGAGCAGTGAGCCCTAGTGATGACAAAAGAAGGAGAAAGAATTGTCATGGTTCAGGAGGTGGCGCAGTGGATAAAGCATTGAATTCTCAACCATGAGGTACCAAGTTCAGTTCCGGGCAGCACATGTACCAGAGTGATGTCTGGTTCTTTCTCTCCACCTATCTTTCTCATGAATAAATAAATAAATTCTTTAAAAAAAAAAAAAAAGAAGAAGAAGAAGAAGAAAAAGAAAGAAAAAAGTGTTGGGCAATGTTTTTTTTTTTTTTAAAAAAAGAAGAAGATGGTGATGATGATAATAAAGAACAAAGACAAATTCAGGAGAGAAGTGAGAACTAACCATAAAAGCTATGATGTCATTTCAATTTTCTTTTTTCTTTTCTTTTTTTTTGCCTCCAGGGTTATCGCTATGGCTTGGTGCCTGCACTACAAATCCACTGCTCCGGGAAGCCATTTTTTCCCGTTACCCTTGCTATTGTTATTATTATTGTTGTTGTCATTGCTGTTGCTGTTGTTGGATAGGACAGAGAGAAGTCAAGAGAGGAGAGACAGAGAAGAAAGAAAGAGAGACGCCTGCAGACCTGCTTCACTGCTTGTGAAGCGACTCCCCTGAAGGTGGGGCACCAGGGCGTGAAACCGGGATCCTTCCGCCTGTCCCTGCGCTTTGCCCCATGTGCGCTTAACCAGCTGTACTACCGCCCGACCCCCTTAATTTTTTTTAATTATTTTTATTTATTTATTGAATAGAGGAAGTCAAAAATTGAGAGTAAGAAGGAAATAGGGAAAGAGACAGACACCTGCAGCACAGCTTCACCACTTGTGAAGCTTTCCCCCTGCAGGTGGGGACTAGGAGCTTGAACCCGGGACTAGAGGCTTGAACCCAGGTCCTTGTGCATGGTGATGTGTGAGTGCTGTTTCTTTTTCACTCTGTCTCTCTCTGTCACTATCTCTGTCTAAAAGAGAGAACCAACTAGATTGCTCATCTGGGTGCGTTCCTGCAGGGCCAGGTGTTTGAACTCAATAGGAGCTTGGGTGCCATGTAAATTGAGGTGCTGGAGTGTCTCTCCATCTCAGTCTTTCTAAATAACATCATTGCAAGACTGGCCAGCTCCTCATGGGGCGCGAGCGCTTCCACACTACGATCATCCTCTCTGGCATTATGCTATTCCACTGCAGAATACTGTGCTCCAGTATGGTTCCGTAGCCCCCATGTCCACTTGGTCGATTCCAAATTATATTCCTCCATGAGGATCATTTCTGGAACCATCTGTTCCACCCGGGTTCCATGGCTGCCAGTTCTTAGCAACATCGCCCCGCCAGATATTCGTCGGGATGCGGCATCATCTAAGTTCATTTCCCACGTCTACGCTCGACCGGACCTGCCAATATACGCGGATATCTTCGCCCACCCTGTCCAACGCTAAACGTCTCGTCACCCAATTTGGTCCCCTATGCCTACACTGAACTTCTCTGTTCCAGACTCTTGGAAACAGAGTTGGCAGTCAGCTGAAGTAAAGAACAAACACCTCATCACAGACCCCTGCAAGCGTCAACCCAGCTTTGACCTAGCACGTTATGACTGGGCCCTCCTCAATCGCTATCGAACAGGCCATGGCCGGTGCGCCGCTATGTTCCATCACTGGGGAGCCAGGGATGACCCGAACTGCCCCTGCGGCTCCAGACAGACTATGACCCACATAGTCAACGACTGCCACCTCTCCAGATTCAAAGGAGGTCTCGAAACTTTACATCAGGCTCAACCTGACACTGTTGACTGGCTACGGAAGAAGGGCAAACGCTAGAAGAAGAAGTCTTTCTAAATGATAATGTTGATCTGGAGTAGTGAACTCTAGTGATTAAAACAAAATTAATAGGAAGTTGGGCGTTAGCAAAGCGGGTTAAGTGCAGGTGGTGCAAAGCGCAAAGACCTGCGTAAGGATCCTGGTTCGAGCCCCCCATCTGCAGGGGAGTCGCTTCACAGGTGGTGAAGCAGGTCCGCAGGTGTCTATCTTTCTCTCCCCGTCTTCCCCTCCTCTCTCCATTTTTCTCTGTCCTATCTAACAACGATGACATCAATAACAATAACTACAACAATGAAAAACAAGGGCAACAAAAAGGGAAAATAAATAAATACAAATTTTTTTAAAAAAATAAGGGAGCCAGGCAGTAGCATGTGGCACAAAGCACAAGGACCAATGAAAGGACCCTGGTTCGAGCCCCCGGCTCCCCACCTGCAGGGGAGTCGCTTCACAAGAGGTGAAGTAGGTCTGCAGGTGTCTGTCTTTCTCGGCCCCTCTCTGTCTTCCCCTCCTCTCTCCATTTCTCTCTGTCCTATCCAACAACGACAGCAATAACAATAATAACAACAATGATAAACAACAAGGGCAACAAAAGGGAAAAATAGGGAGTCCGGAGTTAGCGCAGCGGGTTAAGCGCACCTGGCAAAAAGCGCATGGACTGTTGGAAGGATACGGGTTGGAGGTCCCAGCTCCCCACCTGCAGGGGAGTCGCTTCACAAACAGTGAAGCAGGTCTGCAGGTGTCTGTCTTTCTCTCCCCCTCTGTCTTCCCTCCCCTCTCCATTTCTTTGTCCTATCCAACAATGACTACAACAATAATTACAGCAATAAAGCAGCAAGGGCAACAAGTGGGAATAAACAAATAAATTAATTTAAAAAAATAAAGAGAAAAAATAGCCTCCCAGAAAAGTAGCTTCGTAGTGCAGGTACCAAGCCCCAGCGATAACCCTGGAGGAAAAAAAATTAAGTGATCCAGGAAGTGGCACAGTGGGTAAAAGTGCCGGACTCTCAAGCATGAGGTACTGAGCTCAATCCCCGGCAGCACACATACCAGAGTGCTATCTGACTCTTTATCTCCTCCTATCTTTCTCATTAATAAATAAAATATTTAAAAAGGGGGGGGGGAAACAGGTCGGAGGGTAGATAGCATAATGATTATGCAAACAGACTCTCATGCCCTAGACTCCAATGTCCCAGGTTTAATCCCCTGCACCATCATAAGCCAGAACTGAACAGTGTCCTGGTTAAAAAAAAAAAAAGGGGGGGGGAGGGAGTCGCGCGGTAGCGCAGCGGGTTAACCGCAAGTGGTGCAAAGCACAAGGACTGGCATAATGCATCCCAGTTTGAGCCCCCCCCCTTCTCCACCTGCAGGGGAGTCACTTCACGGGCGGTGAAACAGGTTTGCAGGTGTCTCTCTTTCTCTCCCCCTCTCTGTCTTCCCCTCCTCTCTCCATTTCTCTCGGTCCTATCTAACAACGATGACATCAATAACAACAGCAACAATAACTACAACAGCAATAAAAAAAAAAGGGGCAACAAAAGGGAAAATAAATATTTTTTTAAAAAGGGGGGGCTCAGGCAGTAGCGCAGCGGGTTAAGCGCACATGGCACAAAGCGCAAAGCGTAAGGATCCCAGTTTCAGCCCCAGGCTCCCTACTTGCGGGGAGTTGCTTCACAAGCGGTGAAGCGGGTCTGCAGGTGCCTATCTTTCTCTCCCCACCCCCGTCTTCCCCTCCCCCCTCCATTTTCTCTGTCCTATCCAACAACAACATCAATAACAACAACAATAATAATCACAAACAATGATAAAACAACAAAGGCAACAAAAGGGAAAAAGTAGCCTCCAGGAGCAGTGGATTAGCGGTGCAGGCACCAAACCCCAGCAATTACCCTGGAGGCAAAAAGAAAAATAATAAACTGTCTATAAAAAAAGAGATAAAGAGAAAAAATTAATAAAAAGAAAAAAATCCAATTAAATAAGGAAAGAAGTTAGAACTGAGCAAGAGCAATAATGCCTATGGGTGGATATGAGGGAAAGCTCACCACTGCACTCTGAAAGCCCCAAGACAAATCGTCTTTCTGGTGTTTTTTTTTTTTAATATTTTATTCATATTAAGGAGAGAGACACAGAGGGATGGTAAAGAGAGAGAAACCAGAGCACTACTCAGTTCTGGTTTATGGTAATACTGCGGATTGAACCTGGCGCCTCAGAACCCCAGGCAATAAAGTCTTTTTGCAGAACCACTGTGTTGTCTCTCCAAGCCCTCAAGTCATCCAAGTCATCTCCAAATGTTCCCTCCCCTATTATCACCTAGCAGTTCTGTCAAACTTACCAAAACTTGGGCTGGCTTCAGGACATATCTGATTTATCCAAACATTCAGATCACTCTGCTCCTGCAGTTCTGACACATGTGATGCTGCCCCCAGATCATGTGACATGATGGATCCTCTCGAAAGCGCAGAGACTCAGTCGCTCAGAGCTCAGAGCTCAGAATTCCCCAAATCTGCCTTCAGAACTCCCACTGACCTCCTTTTAAAGGTGTAGATGTACACACCCAGGCTACCCCTCCCTTAGGCCACACCCACTAACCCCGCCCTCAGCCCCCATTACGAGGTTGAGAGACATCCTGCCCCAGGGCCACGGAAGGCATAGAAAGTCAGTAAATCCAATCTCACCAAGGCTACTGCAGGCAGGACCCCAAGTCCAATTAACCTAGGAGCTTTCCTCATAGCAATATTCAGCAGTCATTTTTAAATTGATAATTTTGTAGAGCCCTCGAAAGATGTCGTAAATACCCAATTGGCCCTGGGCAAAAAGACAAATTACCAGCCCCGCCCTATTGGGTGCCTCATGCTCTGGTGCTGGAAATCATATGGATATAACAATCCTTCCCGAGAGTGGGGCGTGGTGCAGCGGGTTAAGCGCAGGTGGCACAAAGCTCAAGGACCAGCGTAAGAACCCAGCCTCCAGCTCCCCACCTGCAGGGAAATCGCTTCACAAGCGGTGAAGCAGGTCTACAGGTGTGTCTTTCTCTCCCCCTCTGTCTTCCCCCTCCTCTCTCCATTTCTCTCTGTCTTATTCAACAACAACGACATCAATAACCACAACAATGTTAAACAACAAGGGCAAGAAGAGGGGAAATAAATAAATAAATAAAAATAATCCTTGGGGAGGCGGGTTGGGTGGCGGCGCACCTGGTTGAGCACATATGTTACAGTGTTCAAGGACCTGGGTTCAAACCCCCAGTCCCTAGCTACAGGGGGAAAGCTTCACAAGTGGTGAAGCAGTGCTGTAGGTATCTATCTCCCTCTCTGTCTTCCCTCTCAATTTCTGACTGGCTGTATTCAATAAATAAAGATAATAAAAATAAATAAATCCTTCCCGAGAGTAGGGCGATAACGCAGCGGGTTAAGCGCACTTGGTACAAAGCGCAAGGACCAGCTTAAGGATCCCGGTTTGAGGCCCCGGCCCCCCACCTACAGGGAAGTCGCTTCACAAGCAGTGAAGCAGGTCTGCAGGTGTCTCTTTCTCTCCCCCTGTCTTCCCCGCCTCTCTCAATTTCCCTCTGTCCTATCCAACAACAACAGCAATGGAAAAAAGATGCCACTAGGAGCAGTACATTCGTGCACCCAGCCTCAGCCTGCCTTCCGTCTCTTCATGGCGAGCAAGGAAACCGGTGACAATCCGCAAACAGAAAATGGAGACATGTTCCACCATTTTATCATAAAAGAGGCTGGGAACCGGTGATGAGAGGGAGGGCGGCAGAGGTCAGACACTGGGGTGCTGGGGGGGGGGGGCAGAAACGAGAGAGGGAAAGAAAAAGTTCTAGGTGGGAGACTAAGCATGGATATTATATATTTAAATGTTACCACATGTGGCCTGGGAGGTGGAGCAGTAGATAAAATGTTCAATTTTCATCCACGAAATTCCAAGTTCAGTCCTCATTATCAAGTGTACTAGACTGATGCTCTGTTTTTTGTCTGTTTCTTTGTCTTTCTCTCTTCTCTCACTAATAAATGAAGCTTTGGAGAAAAAAACAAAACAACACCCTTCCTCTCCACTTCCTCCTCTGTCCTTCTTCCTGATATTTTTTTTACACACAGGTGATTTTTATCACATACTTGGTGGTGGTAGTGGTGTGGTGGTGGTGGTGGTGTGTGTGGTGTTATATTTATTTGTGTATTTATTAATGAGAGTGAAGGGTGAGGAGGAAGAGAAACAGGAGAAGGGGAGAAGGAAGAGGAGGAAACTAGAGCATCACCCTGGCACATGTGATGCCTCGGGTCAAACTTGGGACATCATGCTTGAGAGTTCAATACATTATTCACTATACCGCCTCACAGATCGTGTGTGTGTGTATGTGTTCACGCACGTGTTAAGGTTTATTTTATTTATTCCATTAGATAGAGAGGAGTGAGAAAGAGCCCAGAGCATCACTCTGGCATATGAAGTGCTGGGATTTATCATGGAGTTACTTTCCCCACAGCCTTCTTTCTGAGACAACTCTTGCTCTCCCATTAGTAGTAGTAGTAGTAATATCTTGTTAATATTTATTTATGTATTCCCTTTTTGTTGCCCTTGTTGTTTTATTGTTGTAGTTATTGTTGTTTTTGTTGGATAGGACAGAGAGAAATGGAGAGAGGAGGGGAAGACTGAGAGGAGGAGAGAAAGATAGACACCTACACCTACAGACATTCTTCACCGCTGGTGAAGCGACTCCCCTGCAGGTGGGGAACCAGGCGCTCGAAGTAGAATCCTTATGCTGGTCCTTGCACTTTGTGTCACGTGCACTTAATCCCCTGTGCTACTGCCAGACTCTGTAGTAGTAGTATTTGCCTCCAGGGTTATCTATTGCTGGGGCTTGCTGCCTGTACTAGGAATCAACTGCTCCCGGAGGCCATCTTTTTTTTTTTCCATTGTTGTTATTACTGTTATTGTTTTTGTTGTTGCTGTTGGATAGGACAGAGAGAAATCGAGAGAGGCAGGGAAGACAGAGAGGGGGAGAGAAAGATAGACACCTGTAGACCTGCTTCACTGCTTGCAAAGCCACCCCACCACTACCACCTGCAGGTAGGGAATCCTTCTGCCAGTCTTTGCACTTCGCTATTTGTGAAGCAGTGCTGCAGCTCCCTCTCATTCTCTCTCACTCTCTTTTTTATTTGAAAAAAATTTTATTTTCTTTACTTGTTTTTTGGACAGTAGAGACGGCCAGAAATTAAGAGGGAAGGGAGAGATAGAGAGGGAGATAGGCAGACACCTGCAGCACTGCTTCACCACTTGTGAGGCTTTCCTCCTGCAGGTGGGGACCAGGGGCTCGAACCCGGGTCCTTGGGCTCAAACCCAGGTCCTTGCACATTGTAGTGTGTGCACTCAACCAGGTGTACTACCACCTGGCGCCTCTCTTACTCTCTACTTCCATCTTTCCCTATCGATCTCTGTCTCTATCCTAAATAAATAAAAGATTTTTAAAATTTCTTTATTGAGAGATTAATGTTTTTTTAATTTATTTATTTATTTATTTTTATTTAAGAAAGGATTAATTAACAAAACCATAGGGTAGGAGGGGTACAACTCCACACAATTCCCACCGCCCAATCTCCATATCCCACCCCCTCCCCCGATAGCTTTCCCATTCTCTATCCCTCTGGGAGCATGGACCCAGGGTCATTGTGGGTTGCAGAAGGTAGAAGGTCTGGCTTCTGTAATTGCTTCCTCGCTGAACATGGGCGTTGACTGGTCGGTCCATACTCCCAGTCTGCCTCTCTCTTTCCCTAGTAGGATGGGTCTCTGGGGAAGCTGAGCTCCAGGACACATTGGTGGTGTCTTCAATCCAGGGAAGTCTGGCCGGCATCCTGATGACACCTGGAACCTGGTGACTGAAAAGAGAGTTAACATACAAAGCCAAACAAATTGTTGAGCAATCATGGACCCAAAGCTTGGAAAAGTGGAGAGGAAGTATTAGGGAGGTACTCACTGCTAACTCTAGTATACTTCTGCTTTCTTACTTTGGTGCCATACTCCAAACTCAGTCAATTTCTGCTTTGCGTTTCTACTTCTTCTTCCTTTTTTTTTTTTTTTACATGCATAACATTCCCCAGATTCCCATTTAGCAATACAACCCCCACTATTTCATTCATCATTTTTCATGGACCTGTATTCTCCCCACCCACCCACCCACCCCAGAGTCTTTTACTTTGGTGTACTACTCCAATTCCATTTCAGGTTCAACTTGTGTTTTCTTTTCTAATCTTGTTTTTCAACTTCGGCCTGAGAGAGAGAGAGATTAATGTTTTACAGTCTACACTAAATACAATAGTTTGTACATGCGTAACATTTCTCAGTTTTCCACACAACACTACAACTCCCACTTAGGTCCTCTGCCATCCTGTTCCAGGACCTGAACAATAAAATATTCTTAAAAGAGAGATTGCTTCTGGGTTTGTTTTTCTTTTCAAGTTCATGTGTATCAGTTCTCTAGATTCTACTTCTTTTTTTAAATTTTTTTTATTTCTTTATTGGGGAATTAATGTTTTACATTCAACAGTAAATATAATAGTTTGTACATGCATAACATTCCCCAGTTTCCCATATAACAGTACAAACCCCCACTAGGTCCTCTGTCATCCTTCTTGGACCTGTATTCTCCCCACCCACCCAGCCCCACCCCAGAGTCTTTTACTTTGGTGCAATATGCCAGTTCCATTTCAGGTTCTACTTGTGGTTTTTTGGTTTTTTTTTTTCTGATCTTCTTTTTCAACTTCTGCCTGAGAGTGAGATCATCCCATATTCATCCTTCTGTTTCTGACTTATTTCACTTAACATGGTTTTTTCAAGGTCCATCCAAGATCAGCTGAAAACAGTGAAGCCACCATTTTTTACAGCTGAGTAGTATTCCATTGTGTATACATACCACAACTTGCTCAGCCACTCATCTGTTGTTGGACACCTGGGTTGCTTCCAGGTTCTAGATTCCACTTCTACATATGAGTGAAACCATCTGGTAGTTGTATTTCATTCTTATATCAATAAGCATAAGAACATCCAATTCTCCACCTTCTGCATCCCGTAATGACCCTGGGTCCATACTCCCAGAGGGATAAAGAATAGGAAAGCTATCAGGGGAGTGGATGGGATACAGAGTTCTAGTGGTGGGAATTGTGTGGAGTTGTACCTCTCTTATCCTATGGCTTTGTCAGTGTTTCCTTTTGTAAATTAAAAAAATAATAAATGTAGTACCATCACCGTAAGCCAAAGCTGAGTAGTGCTCTGGTAAGAAAGGGGGGAAAGAAAATGAAAATAAATAAGTCTAAAAAAAAAAAAAAAGAACATCCAGTTTTTCCCAAAGGACACACATAACATTGCCTTTTTTATTGCAGAGTAGTATTCCATGGAATATATATCCCATAGCTTCTTTTTTTTTAACTTTTTATATTTACTTATTTATTTATTCCCTTTTGTTGCCCTTGTTGTTTTATTGTTGTAGTTATTTTTGTTGTTATTGATGTCATTATTGTTGGATAGGACAGAAAGAAATGGAGAGAGGAGGGGAAGACAGAGAGGGGGAGAGAAAGATAGACACCTGCAGACCTGCTTCACTACCTGTGAAGCGACTTCCCTGCAGGTGGGGAGCTGAAGACTGGAACTGGGATCCTTACGACGGTCCTTGCGCTTTGCACCACATGTGCTTAACCCATGGTGCTACCGCCCGACTCCCATCCCACAGCTTCTTTAGCCAGTCATCTGTTGATGGGCATTTAGGCTACTTCCTTCCGCTCGTTGGCTGCTGTGAATAGTGCAGCTATAAACATACAGATGCACTGGTGCCTTTGAATTAGTGTTTGTCCTTTGGATAAATGCCCAGGAGTGGTACTGCGGGATCATAAGGTGATTCCATTTTTCTTTGTTAAGGACTGTCCAGTCTTCCAAAGGGGCTGCACCAGTTTGCATTCCTGTAAGCAGTGGAGCAGAGTCCCTTTCTCCTCACAACCTCATCAACACCTGTCCCTTTCTGTTTTGCGGGTGTAGGCCATTGTCATGGGTATTAGGTAGAACCTCCCTATAGTTTTAATTTACATTTCTCTAATGACAAGTGAGGTGGAGCACTTCTTCGTGTGTCTGTGGGCCATGTGTGTCACTTTTTTGTAAAGTGCACTCATTCAGGTGTGCTACTGCCCAGCCCCTCTCCTTGTCACTTTTTTTTTTTTTTTGCCTCCAGGGTTATTGCTGGGGCTTAGTGCCTATGCTACAAATCCACTGTTTCTGTGCTCCTGGAGACCCATCTTATTTTTCCCATTTTGTTGCCCTTGTTGTTTCCCTTGTTCTTGTTGTTACTGTTGCCATCGCTGTTGTTGTTGGAAAGGACAAAGAAGTCGAGAAAGGAAAGCAGAGAGGGGGAGAGAAAGACACCTACAGGCACAGAGAAAGATAGACACAGCCAGTGAAGCTACCCCCACCCCCTGCAGGTGAGGAGCCGGGGGCTGGAACCGAGATCCTTTGACTGGGCCTTGTACTTTGCCCACGTGCGCTCAACCCGCTGCGCCACCACCCAGCCCCCGGTCACTTATTTTTTTAATATGAGACACAGAAAGATGGAGAGAGAAAGACCAGAGCACTGCTGGGGATTGAATCTAAGACCTCAGCGTCTGAAGCATGAAAGTCTTTTGCAGAACCTTTATGCTGTCTCCTCAGCCCAAAAATTTATTTATTTATTTATTTATTTATTTATTTATTTATTTGAAGACAAAGTGAAAGAGAACTCAGGACCTCACCTGCAGGGGGAAAGCTTCATAAGCAATAGAGCAATGCAGCAGGTGTCTCTCCTCTGTGTTCCTCACCCTGTCAGAAGTCAATCTATCAATCTTTTTGTTTTTTAAAAAAATCATTAGAAGTGGGAGTCAGGTGTTAGCTCAGCGAGTTAAGCACACGTGGCACAAGAATGGGTGTAAGGATCCTGGTTCGAGTCCCAGACTCCCCACCTGCAGGGGAGTCGCTTCACAGGCAGTGAAGCAGGTCTGCAGGTATGTCTTTCTCTCCCCCTCTATATCTTCCCCTCCTCTCTCCATTTCTCTCTGTCCTACCCAACAACGATGACATCAATAACAACAGCAATAATAACAACAACAATAAAAAACAAGGGCAACAAAAGAGATAAATAAATAAATAAATAAATAAATAAATAAATAAATAAATAGAAAAATAATCATTAGAAGTCTCAGCTGGACCCAGGTGTCCAACAACAGATGAGTGGCTGAGCAAGTTGTGGTCTATATACACAATGGAATACTACTCAGCTGTAAAAAATGGTGACTTCACCATTTTCAGCAGATCTTGGATGGACCTTGAAAAAATCATGTTGAGGGGATTCGACTTCCGGAGGCAGAGCTACGAGCAGCAGATCGCTTTCTCTCCTCTCCTCTCCTCTCCCGGATCAACTAGGAATACCAAAGGAGACCACCCGGACCGAAACAAGACAGGATTAGAATGACCACAGAAACCCAGTAAATCACCCGTGAGTACAAACACGCGTGGCTGGTGACAGAGAGGAGAGAGGGGCCTAAGGAGAGATTAAGTGACTGCTAACAGTTCTACAGTTTGTCAGTGGAGACACCACCTCCAGTCTGCTCCACCAACAAGGGGACAGCTGAAGGGAGGAAAGGACTCCCCAGAGACTCACCAAGTACAACTCTGAGTCTCCATTGCTACTACCCTCAGAATCTGGAGCAGCAACAGGGAGGGACACCAGGGGACAGAGATCTAACCAGGAAACTCAGGAGAAGACCTATACCTCAATGGCATAGCTGAGGGGCTGTGAAAGTCTCTTTGCATAACCACTGGATTATCTCTGCCACACCCTGCTTTATCTCTTGGTCAGGAGTCAGTGATTAAGCTAAGAAGCCTATTGATAGTTTAAAAGGCCTCAGGCTCCCATAGCCTACAGGGAAAAAAAAAAAAAGGCTTTTACACCACTGAACTCCAACTCAGGGATTGAAAAAACTGTTAACTTATATAAAATGGTTAAAACAACAAGAAAAAATATTGGAGACTCGAACCAGGACAAGAGTCCAGCTAAAAGTCCTCCAGAGGGTGAAGCACAAAACAATGAGTTCAACATCCAAACATTAGCTAAGGAAATAATAACAGGAGTGAGTAAGGAATTTGAAAAAATTGTAATCAGAAATGCAGGAACAACAAATGAGAATATGGAAGAAAATTCTAATTATCTCATGGTTATTAGAGAGCTGAAAGCTGAAATCGCTGAGCTAAGAAGGCAACTAGCTGAACAAGCTAAAACAGTATCAGAGCAGGGCAACAAAATAGATGAACTCCAGAAAGCAGTAGAGGGCAGAGAGAATAGAATCAATGAGGCTGAAGACAGAATTAGCAAGATTGAGGATGAATTAGAGACAACTAAAAAAGAAGAAAGAGATCTCAAAAAGAGATTAAGAGATGCTGAAAACAACAACAGAGTCCTATGGGATGACTTCAAAAGAAACAATATACGCATTATTGGCTTACCAGAGGAAGAAAGAGAAGGGGAGGAAGAAAGCGTTCTCCAGGCCATAATAGCTGAAAATTTCTCTAGTCTAGACAACACCAAAGACATAAAGATTCAAGAAGCCCAGAGGGTCCCAAACAGAAATAACCCAGACCTAAAGACACCAAGACATGTCATACTTAGATTGGAAAGGAATAAGGATAAAGAAAGGATCCTCAAGGCTGCAAGAGAAAAACAAAGAGTCACCTACAAAGAAAAACCCATAAGATTAGCAGCAGACTTCTCCATACAAACACTACAGGCCAGAAGAGAATGGCAAGATATCTATCGAGTGCTCAATGAAAAAGGCTTTCAGCCAAGAATACTATATCCTGCTAGATTGTCATTCAGACTAGATGGAAGCATCAAAACCTTCTCAGACAAGCAACAGTTGAAGGAAGCAACCATCACCAAGCCTGCCCTGAAAGAAGTTCTGAAAGGTCTCCTATAAACAACCAGACCACCACAAATAGGACATATATCAAAACACTCTAAAACTCTACAAGAATGGCGTTAAAATATCTTCAATCTTTGATATCAATAAATGTCAATGGCCTGAATTCACCTATTAAAAGACACAGAGTAGGAAGATGGATCAGAAAACACAACCCAACAATATGTTGTCTACAGGAAACTCACCTAATGCAACAAGACAAACACAGACTTAAAGTGAAAGGATGGAAAACTATCATTCAAGCCAATGGCCCACAAAAAAGGGCAGGAACAGCTATTCTCATATCTGACATGATAGACTTGAAAATAGATAAGATTAAAAAAGATAGGAATGGACACTACTTAATGCTCAGAGGATCAGTCAATCAAGAGGACTTAACAATTATTAATATCTATGCACCCAATGAGAAGCCATCTAAATACATCAAACTTCTACTGAAAGAGCTACAGCAATATATTAACAGTAACACAATCATAGTAGGGGACTTCAAAACCCCACTATCTCAACTTGACAGATCATCCAGGAAGAAAATCAGTAAATACATAAGGGAGCTAAGTGAAGAGATAGATAAACTAGAACTATTGGACATTTTCAGAGTCATTCATCCCAAGAAACTGGAATACACATTTTACTCAAATCCACATGGATCATTCTCAAGGATAGACCATATGTTAGGCCACAAAGACAGCATCAGCCAGTTCAAGAGCACTGAAATCATCCCAAGCATCTTCTCAGACCACAGTGGAATGAAACTAACACTTAACAATCAACAAAAGATTAGTAACAGTCACAAAATGTGGAAGCTCAACAGTACACTTCTTAACAACTTCTGGGTCAAAGAGGAAATCAAGGAAGAAATCAAAATGTTTCGAGAGTTCAATGAAAATGAAGACACAAGCTATCAAAATATTTGGGACACAGCTAAAGCAGTCCTAAGAGGGAAGTTCATAGCTATACAAGCACACATTAGGAAACAAGAAAAGGCACAAATAAACAGCCTGATTGCACATCTTAAAGACCTAGAAGAAGAACAACAAAGGAATCCTAAAGCAACCAGAAGGACAGAAATTACTAAAGTTAGGGCAGAAATAAATAACATTGAGAATAGGAAAACCATACAAAAGATCAATGAAAGTAAATGTTGGTTCTTCGAAAGAGTAAACAAAATCGACAAACCTTTAGCCAGACTCACAAAACAAAAAAGGGAGAAGACCCAAATAAATCGGATAGTAAATGAAAGAGGAGAAATCACAACAGACACTGCAGAAATTCAACATATCATGCGAGGCTTCTATGAACAACTATATGCCACCAAGCTAGAGAACCTGGAAGAAATGAATGATTTCCTAGATACCTACCAACTTCCAAAACTAAGTCAAGAGGAAGTGGATAACATGAACAGGCCCATCACAGCTAATGAAATTGAAACAGTTATCAAAAATCTTCCCAAAAATAAAAGTCCTGGACCAGATGGTTTTACAAATGAATTCTACAAAACTTTCAAAGAAGAACTAATACCTCTACTTTTAAAAGTCTTCCAGAAGATTGAAGACACTGGAATACTCCCTGCCAGCTTCTATGAAGCCAACATCATCCTGATACCAAAAGCAGACAGGGACACAACCAAAAAAGAAAACTACAGACCAATATCTCTGATGAACATAGATGCGAAAATATTGAACAAAATTCTAGCCAACCGGATACAGCAGTATATCAAAAAGATTGTTCATCATGACCAAGTGGGGTTTATCCCAGGCATGCAAGGTTGGTTTAATATACGTAAATCAGTCAGTCAATGTGACCCACCACATCAACAAAGGCAAGACCAAAAACCACATGGTCATATCAATAGATGCAGAGAAAGCCTTTGACAAAATACAACATCCCTTTATGATCAAAACACTACAAAAAATAGGAATAGATGGAAAATTCCTGAAGATAGTGGAGTCTATATATAGCAAACCTACAGCCAACATCATACTCAATGGTGAAAAACCGGAAGCATTTCCCCTCAGATCAGGTACTAGACAGGGCTGCCCACTATCACCATTACTATTCAACATAGTGTTGGAAGTTCTTGCCATAGCAATTAGGCAGGAGCAAGGAATTAAAGGAATACAGATTGGAAGAGAAGAAGTCAAACTCTCCTTATTTGCAGATGACATGATAGTATACATGGAAAAACCTAAGGAATCCAGCAAGAAGCTTTTGGAAATCATCAGGCAATACAGTAATGTGTCAGGCTATAAAATTAACATTCAAAAGTCAGTGGCATTCCTCTATGCAAACACTAAGTTAGAAGAAATTGAAATCCAGAAATCAGTTCCTTTTTCTATAGCAACAAAAACAATAAAATATCTAGGAATAAACCTAACCAAAGAAGTGAAAGACTTGTATACTGAAAATTATGAGTCACTACTCAAAGAAATTGAAAAAGACACAAAGAAGTGGAAAGATATTCCATGTTCATGGGTTGGAAGAATTAACATCATCAAAATGAATATATTACCCAGAGTCATCTACAAATTTAATGCTATCCCCATCAAGATCCCAAGCACATTTTTTAGGAGAATAGAAAAAATGCTACAAATGTTTATCTGGAACCAGAAAAGACCTAGAATTGCCAAAACAATCTTGAGAAAAAAGAACAGAACCGGAGGCATCACACTCCCATATCTCAAACTGTATTATAGGGCCATTGTCATCAAAACTGCTTGGTACTGGAACATGAACAGACACACTGACCAGTGGAATAGAATTGAGAGCCCAGAAATGAGGCCCCACACCTATGGACATCTAATCTTTGACAAAGGGGCCCAGACTATTATATGGGGGAAGCAGAGTCTCTTCAACAAATGGTGTTGGAAACAATGGGTTGAAACATGCAGAAGAATGAAACTGAATCACTGTATTTGACCAAATACAAAAGTAAATTCCAAGTGGATCAAGGACTTGGATGTTAGACCAGAAACTATCAGATACGTAGAGGAAAATATTGGAAGAACTTTTTTCCGCATAAATTTTAAAGACATTTTCAATGAAAAGAATCCAATTACAAGGAACACTAAAGCAAGTATAAACCTATAGGACTACATCAAATTAAAAAGCTTCTTCACAGCA
Source organism: Erinaceus europaeus (assembly GCF_950295315.1). Taxonomy (NCBI): domain Eukaryota; kingdom Metazoa; phylum Chordata; class Mammalia; order Eulipotyphla; family Erinaceidae; genus Erinaceus; species Erinaceus europaeus. The sequence goes on along the minus strand of NC_080163.1, from coordinate 188,018,456 downwards.
AAAGAAACCACTACCCAAATCAAGAGACCCCTCAGAGAATGGGAGAAGATCTTTACATGCCATACATCAGATAAGAGTTTAATAACCAACATATATAAAGAGCTTGCCAGACTCAACAACAAGACAACAAATAACCCCATCCAAAAATGGGGGGAGGACTTGGACAGAATATTCACCACAGAAGAGATCCAAAAGGCCGAGAAACACATGAAAAAATGCTCCAAGTCTCTGATTGTCAGAGAAATGCAAATCAAGACAACAATGAGATATCACTTCACCCCTGTGAGAATGTCACACATCAGAAAAGGTAACAGCAGCAAATGCTGGAGAGGGTGTAGGGTCAAAGGAACCCTCCTGCACTGCTGGTGGGAATGTCAATTGGTCCAACCTCTGTGGAGAACAGTCTGGAGAACTCTCAGAAGGCTAGAAATGGACCTACCCTATGACCCTGCAATTCCCCTCCTGGGGATATATCCTAAGGAACCCAACACATCCATCCAAAAAGATCTGTGTACACATATGTTCTTGGCAGCACAATTTGTAATAGCCCAAACCTGGAAGCAACCCAGGTGTCTAACAACAGATGAGTGGCTGAGCAAGTTGTGGTCTATATACACAATGGAATACTACTCAGCTGTAAAAAATGGTGACTTCACCGTTTTCAGCCGATCTTGGATGGACCTTGAAAAAAATCATGTTGAGTGAAATAAGTCAGAAACAGAAGGATGAATACGGGATGATCTCACTCTCAGGCCGAAGTTGAAAAACAAGATTAGAAAAGAAAACACAAGTCGAACCTGAAATGGAATTGGAGTATTACACCAAAGTAAAAGACTCTGGGGTGGGTGGGTGGGTGGGTGGGGAGAATACAGGTGCATGAAAAATGATGAATGAAATAGTGGGGGTTGTATTGTTAAATGGGAATCTGGGGAATGTTATGCATGTAAAAAAAAAAAAAAAAAAAAAAAGAAGTAGAAACGCAAAACAGAAATTGACTGAGTTTGGAGTATGGCACCAAAGTAAGAAAGCAGAAGTACACTAGAGTTTCCAGTGAGTACCTCCCTAATACTTCCTCTCCACTTTTCCAAGCTTTGGGTCCATGATTGCTCAACAATTTGTTTGGCTTTGTATGTTAACTCTCTTTTCAGTCACCAGGTTCCAGGTGTCATCAGGATGCCGGCCAGACTTCCCTGGATTGAAGACCCCACCAATATGTCCTGGAGCTCAGCTTCCCCAGAGACCCACCCTACTAGGGAAAGAGAGAGGCAGACTGGGAGTATGGACCGACCAGTCAACGCCCATGTTCAGCGAGGAAGCAATTACAGAAGCCAGACCTTCTACCTTCTGCAACCCACAATGACCCTGGGTCCATGCTCCCAGAGGGATAGAGAATGGGAAAGCTATCGGGGGAGGGGTGGGATATGGAGATTGGGTGGTGGGAATTGTGTGGAGTTGTACCCCTCCTACCCTATGGTTTTGTTAATTAATCCTTTCTTAAATAAAAAAAAAATTAAATAAAAAAATAAAAATAAATAAATAAATACAAATTCCTGAACTCTACCAATCTCTCCTAGATTGATATGTATAAGGCACAAAATAGTATGTTATAAAAAAAAAAAAAAAAAGAAAAGAAAAAATCATGTTGAGTGAAATAAGTCAGAAACAGAAGGATGAATATGGGATGATCTCACTCTCAGGCCGAAGTTGAAAAACAAGATTAGAAAAGAAAACACAAGTCGAACCTGAAAAGGAACTGGAGTATTGCACCAAAGTAAAAGACTCTGGGGTGGGTGGGTGGGTGGGTGGGGAGAATACAGGTCCATGAAAGATGATGAATGACATAGTGGGGGTTGTATTGTTAAATGGGAAACTGGGGAATGTTATGCATGTACAAACTATTATATTTACTGTTGAATGTAAAGCATTAATTCCCCAATAAAGAAATAAATTATTAAAAAAAAAAAAGAAGAAGAAGAAGTCTCAGCTGGGAGGATCCATTCTTCTTTGTTATGGGATTTCTTGTTTGGGAAGAGACTCCAGCTGTGAGATAACTATTTCCTCACGACAGATGGAAGATAGCAAATAGAACCCACACTCCTCCATCCTGCTCCTGTAGTTCCCACCCTCCAACCCCTCCACCTGCACCACCCCCCACCCTGTTCTCTCCTGAGCAAGTGTGCTGAGGAGCCTGCTCTAGCTGCTGCTGCTGCTGCTGCCAAGAAGCACAGTCAGATTGTGGGAGAGGATTTGAGGCCTGACAAAATGCAACTATTTCCTTATGTTTTTAATATATCTTATTTACTTATTGTATAGAGACAGAAATCGAGATGGGAGGGGCAGAGAGGAGGTTAGAGAGAACAGAGACCTGCAGCACTGCTTCCACCACTCATGAAACTTTGCCTCTGCAGGTGTGTGTGTGTGGGGGGGGAACCAAGGTCTTCAACCTGGGTCTTTGTGTATTGTAACATGTGTGTCTTTTTTTTTTTTAATAATAATAAGTTTATTAGGAACAGGATAAAAATTCACCATGGGAAGCACATTCTCTTGGTGGCACGGCCGTGCCCACCCCAGAGACGGACGCAAGTTTATTCAGAGTTTCCGTGGGACGCTGTGCCCCACTACTCCCTGGATGTGATGGCAGCTGGATGTGTGGTGACACAGGTCATTGCTTTGTGACATTTTCCCACTGGCTGAGCTTTGGTGTGCATAGAGGGAGTTCCTTGTCCCTTTGGAATAGAATAAGCCGCTCCTCCGGGGATGCAGCATGTCATGTATCTTTGGGGGATGGAGTGTGGATTATGGCTTCTAGATTGCTAATACTGTTCAAACAATGAGTCTTAAGTTGCTTATCTGAGGTCTTGGGAAGCTTCACAGGTGGTGAAGCAGATCTGCAGGTTTATCTGTCTATCTATCTACCTCTGTCTAGTCCCCCCTGCCCTCTCAATTCCTCTGCCTCTATAACAAAAAAGAACAACAAAAGACAAAAATGGATGCTGGGAGCAGTGGATTCATTGTTCAAGCACAGAACCCAGTGATAACCCTGTTTGCAATATAAACCAAAGAAAAAGAAAAAGAAAAAAGAAATTTTTCTGCTCCAAGTTCTACTAGTTGGTATTTGTGTAGTTACTCCCAAGTTTTACCAAAAGCCCACCTACTCCAGAGCTCAGCTCCAGGGATAAACAGGACTCAGAGAGCTGATGGTCTCTGCTGCTGCTGCTGCAGACAACGATGGCTTTGCAGGAGACTGGGGACACTTAGCAGAGGAGCATTCAAAGGACCAAAAGTTCTGGCAACATCTGAGAGGTGGTGCGGTGGGTAAGACAATGGACTCTTAGGAGTTGGGTGGTAACGCAGCGAGTTAAGAGCAGGTGGCACAAAGTACAAGGACCGGTGTAAGGATCCCGGTTCAAGCCCCCCGCTCCCTACCTGCAGGGGAGTCACTTCACAAGTGGTGAAGCAGGTCTGCAGGTGTCCATCTTTCTCTCTTCCTCTCTGTCTTCCCCTCCCCTCTCCATTTCTCTCTGTCTTATCTCACAATGACAACATCAATAAAAAATAATAATAACTACACCGGCAGGACCCAGTTGCAGTCCAGCCCCCAGCACACTGGACAAAGCGTCAGTGCTGTGGTGTCCTTCCTTCGATCTCTGCCTGTCTTTTATCAAAAACAAAAACAAAACAAAAAAAAAGGGAGTCGGGCAGTAGTATAGTGGCTTAAGCACAAGGACCGGCATAAGGATCCCGGTTCGAGCCCCCAGCTCCCCACCTGCAGGGGAGTCACTTCACAAGCAGTGAAGTAGGTCTGCAGGTGTCTTTCTCTCCCCCTCTGTCTTCCCCTCCTCTCTCCTTTCCTCTCTGTCCTATCCAACAACAACGACATCAATAACCACAACAATGGTAAACAACAAGGGCAACAAAAAGGAAAATAACAAAAAATTTTAAAGGGTCGGTCGGTAGCGCAGCAGGTTAGGCGCACATGGCGCAAAGCGCAAGGACCGGCGCAGAATCCCAGTTCGAGGCCCCGGCTCCCCACCTGCAAGGGAGTCGCTTCACAGGTGGTGAAGCAGGTCTGCAGGTGTCTGTCTTTCTCTCCCCCTCTCTGTCTTCCCTTCTGTCCATTTCCATTTCTCTCTGTCCTATCCAACAACGACAACATCAATAACTACAACAATAATAATAAAAAAGGCAACAAAAAGAGAAAATAAATATTTAAAAAAAATTTTAAATATATTTTTTAAAAGTAAATAAATAAATAAAGCAAAGTTCATCTCTTTAAAAAAAAATCTCCTGGAAAAGGATGACTAGTGGGGGTAGTATTGTTATGTGGAAAAATGAGAGATGTTATGCATGTACAAACTATTGTATTCACTGTCAAATGTAAAACATTAATCCTCCAATAAAGGAAAAAATGTAAAAAAAATTATCTTTAAGAGTTCTAGGTGGTTTTAAGAGTTTAGGGAGGGCAGGTGAGGTAGCATAATGGTTATGTAAATAAATTCTCATGCCTGAGGCTCCCAAGGAGAGACTCAGAGAATCTCTATGGCACATTTGATGCCAGATATTAAACTCAGGACTTCACACTTGAGAGTCCAACACCTTATCCTCTGCACCACCTCCCAAGTTTCCTGCCCGTTCCCCTCCTCTCTTCCCTTCCCCCTTTCAGATGATAATTTGTTGTGAGGGGGAGCCTTCCTCTCATTTGTGGGGGCCCCTGTGGTCCTGGCCACCACCCTCCCCAGCTGTCTCTCAGTGGTCCCCCAGCCCTACTAGGGGCCCCAATACTCACCCACCCCACAGCCCACATCCAGCAGCACCCCGGGAGCATCCAGTGACACCATCTCAGGTATCACCCTTCTCCTGTCTTCTCCACAGACACTACTTTCTGAAGCTCCCCCCCACCCCATCCCCCACACATACACACACCCTGGGCCATCTGGGCGGGGGAGGGGGTGGGGGGGGCCGTTTGTCATCCTAGTCCCAGCGAGGCCAGTGGAAAAGCTGCAATGGCCAAGCCCAGACCCACCAGAAGGCTGTGGGAGGATGGAGGAAAAGAGTCCTGGATTCCTTCCCCTTCTTCTTCTTCTAGCGTTTGCCCTTCTTCCGTAGCCAGTCAACAGTGTCAGGTTGAGCCTGATGTAAAGTTTCGAGACCTCCTTTGAATCTGGAGAGGTGGCAGTCGTTGACTATGTGGGTCATAGTCTGTCTGGAGCCGCAGGGGCAGTTCGGGTCGTCTCTGGCTCCCCAGCAATGGAACATAGCGGCGCACCGGCCATGGCCTGTTCGATAGCGATTGAGGAGGGCCCAGTCATAACGTGCTAGGTCAAAGCTGGGTTGACGCTTGCAGGGGTCTGTGATGAGGTGTTTGTTCTTTACCTCAGCTGACTGCCAACTCTGTTTCCAAGAGTCTGGAACAGAGAAGTTCAGTGTACGCGTAGGGGACGAGATTGGATGACGAGACGTCTAGCGTTGGACAGGGTGGGCGAAGATATCCGCGTATATTGGCAGGTCCGGTCGAGCGTAGACGTGGGAAATGAACTTAGATGATGCCGCATCCCGACGAATATCTGGCGGGGCGATGTTGCTAAGAACTGGCAGCCATGGAACTGGGGTGGAACGGATGGTTCCAGAAATGATCCTCATGGAGGAATATAATTTGGAATCGACCAAGTGGACATGGGGGCTACGGAACCATACTGGGGCACAGTATTCTGCAGTGGAATAGCATAATGCCAGAGATGATGATCGTAGTGTGGAAGCGCTCGCGCCCCATGAGGAGCTGGCCAGTCTTGCAATGATGTTATTCCTCGCGCCCACCTTTGCTGCAGTTTTTATGAGATGTTCGTGAAATGACAGAGTGCGATCGAGAGTAACGCCAAGATAGACTGGCTGGGCTTCATGCCGGATTCTCATATCGTCAAGTTGCACATTAAGCTCACGCAAGGCCGAGGCATGGTGTAGATGGAAAACAGATGATACCGTTTTTGCAGTGCTAGGGATTAGTCGCCATTTTTTACAGTAATCAGATATCAGAGACATGTCTTTCATGAGTGTTTCCTCGAGAATGTCGAACTTGGATGCCTGAGTTGCACAGCAGATGTCATCGGCGTAGATGAACTTCCTTGAAGAAGTTTCTGGGAGGTCATTGATGTAAATATTAAATAGCGTAGGAGCCAGAACAGAGCCCTGCGAGAGGCTTCCCCTCACATGTGACAACTCATTTGTTTAGTAAGAGAGACAGGGAGGGAGAAAGAGAGAGAACCAGAGTGCAGCCAGTGATGCACAGGTGCCAGGAGCCATTTCTCTGCTTTATAGATGATAAGCTTTGAGACAACGGAACCCCTCAAGACAAATGTTAATTCCCCCCTGGGCAGGCCATTTCCCCTTAGGTAAACCATTTATCAGTAATCAAGTGAGTCAACACACAGTTTGGTTCCTGCCATTTGTTGCAAGGAACATTCCTCTTTGCTCCCCCTTCCCCTCCTCCAGCATTCCCTCTCCTTCCCCAAAGCCTTATAATGCCTGTATTCTCAATAAAATTTAGAGCTTGATCAGAAACTTGACTTGCTCTCGTTCTTCGCGTCTCTTGTCCCTATCATTTCAGGTCTCATTGGGTTGCTAGCCCCTGCTCACCGCCCTGCTGGCCGGGGCACACAGGAGAGGCCGGGATTGAACTGGGGGCCTCACACTTCTGGGTGTTGACCCTATCCACTGTGCCACCTCCTGGGCTGCACCTCATGGGATCTTTAATTCTATATTTGACTGTGTTTGTTTCTTCCTATGTTTGTTTTTGCAATGTATATATTTATTAATAATATTTTTATTAGTGACTTAATATTGATTTACTAAATTATGAGATAACACCATTCCCACCACCAGAGTTCCATGTCCCCATTCTCGCCATTGGATAATTGCACATTTGTCGTTATCACGCCAGGCCCACTTTTTCAGAACAGAGAGAGAAAGAGACTACCACTCCAAATCTTACCTGAGTACCAAGGGAGCAAAGAAACTTTCATGCTGAGGCTCCAAGGTCCCAGGTTCAATCTACAGCATCACCATAAGCCAGAGCTGAGTAGTGCTGTGGGGGAAAAAAAATCTTAAGCTTATCTACTGCTTCAGGTCCAAGCCTTTTTTTTTTTTTAATGTATGATAGATTTGCAATGTTCAGTAAAATTTGATTGTCATTCCCTTAAACTCTTCAGTAAGAATGCTACTTTGGATACTTACCTGGCAGTGGAAAAAAACCATGATCCAGCAGGTGGTTTTCCCAGGTTGAGATTTGTCCATTGCACTTGGGATTTGTTGACCCCTGCGATTTCCCCAAATGTGGGAAACTCAACTGCATAATTTGTGTTAGTGGGGGACTGTGTGCGTCCTCTCCCCCTGTTAAAAAAAATAATAAAACAAAAAAAATTAAAAATAAAATAAAGAACGCTACTTTGGGTCAATGTTTGAATTCTCACTGGGAATGTCAGACACTGTGTGTGTGTGTGTGTGTGTGTGTGTGTGTGTGTGTGTGTGTGTGTGTGTGTGTGTGTATGTGTGTTTAAACAGAGCAGTGCTTCTGTCCTGCAGCTGGGGACCAGGAGCTCAGGCCCCTGTGCACTGTAGCATATGTGCTTAACCTTTCTGCTTTCTTCCCTGTTGCTTTCTAGCTGTCTCTATCCAAAAAGTAAAGCTTGAGAGGGTGGGGGGAAAGAATTTAGTTATCTCACAGCTGGAGGCTCCTTCCAAACAAAAAGTTCCCCAATAAGGAAGAGCTAGTTCTCCCAGATGAGACAGTTCCCCTGGTTGTTCTTCCTGACCCTATGAAACTGCCCCAGTCCCAAGACCAAAAAGATTTGAGCTTTTGCTTCCTGGATGCCTGTCTCCTGCAGCTATAGAAATACAATAGATGGGTCATTGGTGGGCGGGGCCTGTAGTGGCTGGGAGAAGGGGTGGTAAAAAAAAAAAAAAAAGAAATACAATAGATGTCCTTCTTTTACCAAAAACCGGCACCATCACATTTGCCCCTGTCATGGTGAAACCTGGTTTGTGCTCTGAACTCCTTTGGAAAGGAATAATCCTTGAGGATGAAATGGGTAAACATTTTCTCTTTGTTTGTCTTTCCTTGTTTCCCCTCAGTTGAGGACAGGGAAGGTCTCAAATTCCAGGTGTTTCTTTTATTCAATGTTATTTTCATTATTATTATTAGTGATCTAATAGTGACATACAGAATTATAAGATAATAGGAAAACAAGATAATAGGAGTGTAAGTCCATGCTATTCCTACCACCAGAGTTCTGTATCATCCTCCTCCTCCATTGGAAACAGCAGTAGTTTTTCCCAAGGTCACAGATATGGTTTGACTATATACCTAAATCTCTATCTACATTTCCAGTTTTAGCCCAACAGGTGCAAAAGGGATTCAATGAACAAGGGGAAAAAAAAAAAAAAAAACTACCTAGAACAGTGGAACTGTGCAGACACTGAGCCCCAGTAACAACCCTGGCGACAAAAAATAAAATCAAATAACAAAAATAATAATTATTATTATAGCACACCATGAAGAGATTTGAAGCGAAGAAGGTTAGGAGATGGCTCACCTAGTAGAGCACACACTTTCCCATGCTAAAGGACCCAGGTTCAACCCATCAGGCCTCCACTTTGGAGCCTGTGGTATCTCTGTGTCTCTCACCCTTCTGGTGGAAAAAGAGAAAGTCCACCAGGTCTTTCTCTCCCCCTCTCTGTCTTCCCCTCGTCTCTCCATTTCTCTCTGTCCTATCCAACAATGACGACATCAAACACAACAATAATAACTACAACAACAATGAAAAACAACAAGGGCAACAAATGGGAAAATTAAAAAAAAAATTTTTTTAAAGCCCACCAGGAGCAGTGAAATCACCCAGCAGTAACTCTGATAAGAAAAAGATACACAAGGAAGAAACTGTTATGTTTAATTTGAATACTCCCTTGCTTCATAAGTTTTGTTCTACTTGTTTCTCCAGAGAAATGGCTTAAGGCTAACATCCTTGTCCTTGGACTGTGCCAAGTATCTATGAGAAACTAGATGTTTTGGGCTGAGCAAATAGCACTGTTGGGCGGGGGAGTCTCAGACCAGAGTCCTCCCACACTGTGTCTTGGCAAGACAAGGATCTTTGCTGCCTGTGTGTACCCTGCTACTCCCCACCCCCCCCCAGGACAAACAATTCTCCCCGGATGGCTGCCTCCGGGACAACAGACCACTGTCCCAGCCAGCCAGTCACCTCAGAGGCTCCCCAATTCTTCTAGCGTTTGCCCTTCTTCCGTAGCCAGTCAACAGCGTCAGGTTGAGCCTGATGTAAAGTTTCGAGACCTCCTTTGAATCTGGAGAGGTGGCAGTCGTTAATTCCAATGAACCCATATCCATCTCAAGTCTTCTCAGTGCTTTATTTTATTTTCTCTCTTTTGTTATTTATTGCTGTCAATAAGTACTGGGAGTCTGCATTATTTCACTGCTCCTGTTTGTTGTTGTTGTTGTTTGTTTGCTTGCTTTTAAGAGGGGTGAGACACCCCAACATTGCTCATGAAGTTTCCCCTTAGCGTGTTGCTCCTAGGTCAGGAAGACTGTGTAAAGGTTCTGCAAAAGACGTTCATGCTTGAGGCTCCAAAGTCCCAAATCCAGTCCCCAGCACTGCTTTCAGCCAAAGCTGAACAGTGCTCTGGTGAATGAAGAACATAAAATAGATTTAATTTGTTTTAAATATTTTATTCATTTATTCCTTTTTGCTGCCCTTGTTATTATTGTTGTTGTTATTGGTGTCGTCGTTGTTGGATAGGACAGAGAGAAATGGAGAGGAGAGAGGGAGACAGAGAGGGGGAGAGAAAGATAGACACCTGCAGACCTGCTTCAGCTCCTGTGAAGGGACTCCCCTGCAGGTGGGTAGCAGGGAGCTCTAACCGGGATCCTTACTGCGGTCCATTAAGGCTTTGTGCCATGTGTGCTTAACCCTTTGCGCTACTGCCCCACTCCCAGATTAACTTTTTTCTAATTTCTTTTATTATTATTATTATTTATTTTCTCTTTTGTTGCTCTTGTTTTTTGGTTTTTTTAATTTATTTCTTTATTGGGGAATTAATGTTTTACATTCAACAGTAAATACAATAGTTTGTACATGCATAACATTCCCCAGTTTCCCATTTAACAATACAACCCCCACTATGTCATTTATCATCCTTCATGGACCTGTGTTCTCCCCACACACCCACCCACCCCAGAGTCTTTTACTTGGGTGCAATATGCAAATTCCATTTCAGGTTCTACTTGTGTTTTCTTTTTTTTTTTTAAATAATTTATTTCTTTATTGGGGAATTAATGTTTTACATTCAACAGTAAATACAATAGTTTGTACATGCATAACATTCCCCAGATTCCCATTTAACAATACAACCCCCACTATGTCATTCATCATCTTTCATGGACCTGTATTCTACCCCAGAGTCTTTTACTTTGGTGTAATACTCCAATTCCATTTCAGGTTCAACTTGTGTTTTCTTTTCTAGTCTTGTTTTTCAACTTCGGCCTGAGAGTGAGATCATCCCATATTCATCCTTCAGTTTCTGACTTATTTCACTCAACATGATTTTTTCAAGGTCCATCCAAGATCGGCTGAAAACGGTTAAGTCACCATTTTGTACAGCTGAGTAGTATTCCATTGTGTATATAGACCACAACTTGCTCAGCCACTCATCTGTTGTTGGACACCTGGGTTGCTTCCAGGTTTGGGCTATTACAAATTGTGCTGCCAAGAACATATGTGTACACAGATCTTTTTGGATGGATGTGTTGGGTTCCTTAGGATCTATCCCCAGGAGAGGAATTGCAGGGTCATAGGGTAGGTCCATTTCTAGCCTTCTGAGAGTTCTCCAGACTGTTCTCCACAGAGGTTGGACCAATTGACATTCCCACCAGCAGTGCAGGAGGGTTCCTTTGACCCCACACCCTCTCCAGCATTTGCTGCTGTGACCTTTTCTGATGTATGACATTCTCACAAGAGTGAAGTGATATCTCATTGTTGTCTTGATTTGCATTTCTCTGACAATCAGAGACTTGGAGCATTTTTTCATGTGTTTCTCGGCCTTTTGGATCTCTTCTGTGGTGAATATTCTGTCCATGTCCTCCCCCCATTTTTGGATGGGGTTATTTGTTGTCTTGTTGTTGAGTCTGGCAAGCTCTTTATATATGTTGGTTATTAAACTCTTATCTGATGTATGGCATGTAAAGATCTTCTCCCATTCTGTGAGGGGTCTCTTGGTTTGGGTAGTGGTTTCTTCTTTTGCTGTGAAGAAGCTTTTTAATTTGATGTAGTCCCATAGGTTTATACTTGCCTTAGTCTTCTTTGTAATTGGATTCTTTTCATTGAAAATGTCTTTAAAATGTATGCGGAAAAGAGTTCTGCCAATATTTTCCTCTAAGTATTTGATAGTTGGTGGTCTAATATCCAAGTCCTTGATCCACTTGGAATTTACTTTTGTATTTGGTGAAATACAGTGATTCAGTTTCATTCTTCTGCATGTTTCAACCCATTTTTTCCAACACCATTTGTTGAAGAGACTCTGCTTTCCCCATTGAATAGTCTGGGCCCCTTTGTCAAAGATTAGATGTCCATAGGTGTGGGGCCTGCTCTTGTTTTATTGCTGTAGTTATTATTGATGTTGTTGTTGTTGGATAAGACAAAAAGAAATGGTGAGAGGAGGGGTGTGAGAAAGACACCTGCAGACCTGCCTCACCGACTGTGAAGCGACTCCCCTGCAGGTGGGGAGCTGGGGGCTCGAACTTGGATCCTTAATCCAGTCCTTGTGCTTTGTACCTCGTGCACTTAACCCGCTGTGCTACCGCCCAACTCCCCCAGATTTTTTTAAAAAAAATTTTAAGTATTTTATTTATTTTATTTTCAAGAGAGATGCAGATAGAGTAAGACACAGAGAAATACCAGAGCACTGCACAGCTCTGGCTTATGGTGGTGCGGGGGATTGAACCTGGGACTTTGAGAGCCTCAGGCATGAGAGTCTCTTTGCATAACCATTATGCTATCTACCCCGGCCCCAGATTTAATTATTTTTTTAAATATATTGCAGGGGGGGCAGGTGGTGGCGCCCCTAGTTGAGTGCACACATGATACAGTGCTCAAGGACTCAGGTTTGAGGCCCTGGTCCCCACCTGCAAGGGGAAAGCTTCACAAGTGGGGAAGCAGGGCTGCAGGTGTCTCTCTATCTCTCACCCTCGCTATCCCTCCCTTCCCTCTCAATTTCTGACTGTCTCTATACAATAAATAAATAAAGATAATACAAAAAAAAATCTTGCAGGGTGTGAGGAAAGAGCATAATGTTTATGCAAACAACTTTCATGTCTAAGTCTCTGAGGTCCCGGGTTCAATCCCCGGCACCACCATAAGCCAGACCTAAGCAGTGCTCTAGTAATAAGTAAATAAATGAGTTCTGGGAGCCAGGTGGTGGTACACCCTGTTCAGTGCACATAGTACTAAGCACAAGGACCCACATAAGGCTCAGGGTTCCAGTCCCAGCTCCCCAACTGCAAGAAGCACGTTTCACAAGTGGCAAGAAGCAGATCTGCCTGTGTTTGTTTGTTTGTTTTACCAGAGCACTGCTCAGTTCTGGCTTATAGTGGTGTGGGGGATCAAACCTGAGAGCTGGGAGCCTCAGGCATGAGTCTGTTTGCATAATCATTAGGCTATCTACCACTGCCCTGTCTGTCTTTCTCCCTCTCTATCTCCTCCACCCCTCTCAATTTCTCATATCCAATAAGATGAAGAAAGAAGAAGAAAGAAAAAAAAAAAAAAGGCCACCAGGAGCAGTGAATTCATAGTTCTGGCACTGAGCACCAGCGATAACCCTGGAGGCAAAGAAAATAAATAAATGTTTAAAACAATGTCTTGCAGTAAAGTACGACAGACTTGGATATTTTCTACAGGATTTGCAATTGCTGCCAAAAGCCCATCATATAGATGAATTTAACTGACCCATTTGGTTTAAAGATTTATTGGGGGGGGGAGAGGCGGCACCAGTGCACTGCTCAACTCTGACATTTAGTGGTCCTGTGTTTGAGCCTGGAGGATCACTGGCATGAAGTCTGGTCTTTCTCATTCTACTTGTTGTTTTTATATGTTTTTTTTTTCTTTTTTTTTTTTAACCAGAGCACTCATCAACTCTGGTTTATGGTGGTGCAGGGGGATGAACCTGGGACTTTGGAGCCTCAGGCATGAGAGTCTGTTTGCATAACCATTATGCTATCTGCCCGGCATGAAGTCTGTTGCACTGCTATTGTGCATCTCCCTGGCCCAAAGCCAAGCCTCCCTTCTTGACTCTCTCTCTGCCATGCTGCCCCCAGGCTCACTCAGCCCCCAGGTCACAATGACCCTGACCTCTCTTTCTCACACCTGATAAAGTTCACCTCCTGTCCTCCACACACCTATTTCCTCTCCCTGCAATGCTCCAGCCCACCTCTTCTCACTGAGGATAAAGGAGAAGCGTGATGTTAAGATGATGCCCAGGTCTCCTGTCCATACACAGAGCAAGTAGAGACGGGTATGCTCAGATCCTCTAGCTTTGCTCTGAATAGTTGTAGCTTCAGATCGTTTGGAGTCCAGAAGCCTTCCCTAGGCTAAACATGGGCACTGGATTGGATCAAGTTCTGAAAAGCTGTTAATCTTCAGCATCACCTATTTAGATTCTACCATTTGATTGTTTCCTTCTAGGTAACCTAAGTGGGAGATAAGCAATACTGGTTATGCAAAAAGACTTTCAGGCCTGAAGCTCCAAGGCCCAAGATTTAATCCCTGGTATCAGCATAAACCAGAGTTGAGCAGTGCTCTGATAAAACAACAATCATAATATAAAATTTAAAAAAAAACAGAGGTGTAGAGCAGATAAATCATTAGACTCTTTTTTTTTTAATTTTGCTTTTATTTTTCCCTTCTTATTGCCCTTGTTTTATTATTGTTGTTGTTACTGATGTTATTGTTGTTGGATATGAAAGAGAAATGGAGAGAGATGGGGAGGGCAGAGAGCGGGAGAGAGACAGCTGTAGACCTGCTTCACTGCCTGTGAAGTGACTCCCCTGCAGGTGGGAATCCTGGGGCTCAAACTGGGATCCTTACACCGGTCCTTAAGCACCACGTGAGTTTAACCCACTGTGCTACCGCCCAACCCCTACTAGACTTTTTTTTTTTAATCTTTATTTATAGAGACAGCTGGCAGGGGTAGCCAGCATAATGGTTATGCAAACAACTGTCATGCCTGAGGCTTCAAAGTCCCAGGTTCACTCCCCTGCAACACCATAAACCAGAGCTGATCAGTGCTCTGGTAAAAAAAAAAAAAAAAAAAAAAAGTGGTCTGGGAGGTGGCGCAGTGGAAAAAGCACTGGATTCTTAACCATGGGGTCCTGAGTTCCATCCCTGGGAGCACATGTACCAGAGTGATGTCTGGTTCTTTCTCTCCTCCTTTCTCATGGATAAATAAATTCTTTAAAAGAGAGAGAGAGAGAGAGAGCCAGAAATGAGAGGGAAGTGGGTGACAGAGGGGGAGATAGACACCTGCAGACCTGCTTCACCACTCATGAAGCTTTCCCCCTACAGGTGGGGACCGGGGGCTCGAACCTGGGCCCTTGTTCACTGTAGCATGTGCGGTCAACCAGGTGCACCACCACCGCCTCCCCCCCCCCCATTAGACTCTTAAGCTTGAGGTCCTGAGTTCATTTCCTAGCATCACATGTGATATGATACCCACAGTGATACCTTTTTCTCGCTCTCTGGTCTTACACGTTAATAAAGAAATCTTTAAAAAGGGGCCAGGTGGTGGCATATCTGGCTAAGAGCATACTAGAGTGTCCAAGTATCCGGGTTCAACTCCCTGGTCCCCCACCTGTAGAGGGAAAGTTTCATAAGTAAAGTAGAGCTGTCTCTCTCCCCATCTCCCCCTCCTCTCTCAATTTCTCTGTCTCTGTTCAATAATAAACAAATAGGGCAGGGCTAAATAGCATAATGGTTATGCAAAGAGGCTCCCAAGTCTCAGGTTCAATCCCCTGCACTACCAAAAGCCAGAGCTGAGCAGTGCTCTAGTAAAAATAATAAATTAATTAATTAAATTAAAAAAAACCAAAAGAAATATTTAAAAGTAACAATATAATTAGATGGTGGGTGTAGCTCTGAGGTTGAGTGCAGAGCTTTCAAGTATGAGACTCAGAGCTATGAAAAAAAATATTTCTAGAGTGGACAGATAGCATAATGGTTATGCAAAAAGACTCTTGTGCCTGAGGTCTTAAGTCCCAGGTTCAAGACCTATGGCACCATAAGCCAGAGTTGAGCAGTGCTCTGAATTTAAAAAAGAAAAACATATTTAGTAGACCTTTTAAAACAGACTCTTGAGGGTTAGCAAGATAGCTCAGCTGGGAAGGTAAATGCTTTGGCTTGTGCCATCACCCATGCCCCCCACCAGACCAGAGGAAGCTTTAGTGCTGCAATGTCTCTCCTCCCTGTCTCTCTCTCTGGAAAAGTCAGCCTTGAGCAGTAAAGTGGCAGTGATGACAGTGAATTCCTTCAGACTTGCCTCAGAGTTATCAGCCAAGGTTTGTTTGTTTGTTTGCTATGCTACTTGATACAGATGTTTTTCTGTCTTGAACTTTGAACATTAAAAGTCAGTTAAGCTGTTGATCCAGATTCCACCCAGAGTCCTACTGACCAACGAGTGACCAATTACACACTGCTGTCTGATTTCACCAGGAGGTGGTGTTCAACCTCAGAAGACAGAATCACTCTCTAAAGCTATTGCTTCACATCTACCCGGTAGGATTACAGAAACTTCTTTGTGTGAATGACCTGCCTGCCTGTACCTATTGTTTCTCAGATTTCTTCAAGTTTTAAAGTCTACAAGATGCCAAAGAGAGGAACCTCAGAAGAAACCAAACCTGCCAACACTCTGATCTTAAACTTAAGGCCAAAGGACTGAAAATATTCATTTCAGTTTGCTGAAGCCAGTGGTTTGTGATTTTTTAAAAAATTTTATTTAAATAGAGAAAGAAATAGAGAGGAAAGGGGAAGAGGGAGAGGGAGAGACAACTGCAGCACTGTTTCAACGCTCATGAAGCTTTCCCCATGCAGGTCCCCACTGCAGGCTTGAACCCAAGTCTTCATAAGTGCCACTGCTCCGTTCCCTCAATCCTTTTAATTTTTTTATATTTATTTTTCCCTTTTGTTGTTTGTTGCCTTTTTTTGTTGTTGTAGTTATTACTGTTGTTGTTCCTGATGTCGTCGTCGTTAGGTAGGACAGAAAGAAATGGAGAGAGGAGGAGAAGATAGAGGGGGAGAGAAAGATAGACACCTGCAGACCTGCTTCACCACCTGTGAAGCGACTCCCCTGCAGGTGGGGGGGCTCAAACTGGGATCCTTATGCCAGTCCTTGCCCTTCACACCACCTGCATTTAACCTGCTGCGCTACCTCCAGACTCCCTATACTTTTTTTAAATTTTATTTATTATTATTATAGGTATCATTATTTATTGGATAGAGACAGCAAGATATTGAGAGGGAAGGGGCTGATATGGAGGGAGGGAGACAGAGACACACCTGCCACACTGCTTCATCACTCGCAAAGCTTTCCCTCTGTAGGTGGGGACCAGGGGCTCAAACCTGGGTCTTTGTATGTGCCCTCAACCAAATGCGCCACCACCTATCCCGATTTTTTTTTTAATATGTATTTCTTCATTCCCTTTTGTTGCCTTTGTTGTTTTTTTTATTGTTGTTGTTGATGTTGTTCGTTGTTGGATAGGACAGAGAGAAATGGAGAGAGGAGGGGAAGACAGAGAGGGGGAGAGAAAGATAGACACCTGCAGACCTGCTTCACCACCTGTGAAGCGACTCCCCTGCAGGTGGGGAGCTGGGGGCTGGAACAGGGATCTTTACTCCATTCCTTGTGCTTTTCACCACGTGCACTTAAGGCAGTGCACTACCGCCCCACTTTTTTTTTTTTTTTTTTTTTTACTTTTAGATAAGAGACAAAGAGGCAGAGAGAGAGAGACCATAGCACTGAAGCTTCCTTCAATGTGGCACGCCTGCCCTGAAGTACTTTTTTTTTTTTTTTTACTGTTCAGCTCTGGCTTATGGTGGTACAGGGGATTGAACCTGGGACTCTGGAGCCTCAGGCATGAGAGTCTGTTTGCATAACCATTATGCTATCTACCCTGTGCTTCTTCTTCTTCTTCTTTTTTAATAAGAGTGAGAGAGATACAGAAAGACCAGATCACTGTTCACCTGTGTTATGGTGGTGCTGGGGACTGAGACTGGGACCTCGGAATTTCAAGCATGAGAGTATTTTGTTAGATCTATCTATCCCCCCAGCTCACCTGTGATGCTTGCTAAAGGCAGCCATAGCAAACTAAATAATACAACTAGGAGTGAAGAAAACACAGAAACAGAAGTGTCAGGATGCCTTTCTTGTGACCAGTGAAATAGTTCAGCAGATGAAGCATAGCACTGACGTGGCTGAGGATTCTGTATTAATGCCTGGTCCCTCATATACTGGAATGGTGCTCTGGCTTCTCTTTCTTTCACAGAAAGCACGATCTCATATGAAATCTAAATATGTTGTAATGCAAGACCCCTATGGAGGATGTCCTCCTACCCATGTGCGATTAATGGAGTGCTTGATGGTCCACCAGGTTGCTATGCTTATGAGTCAATCAAAGATCTTGTTTTGTTCTCAAAGTCCAATTCCAGCTGCACCATTCCCACACCTTGTTGTTTTTACCAGAGCACTGCTCAGCTGTTTTTTTGGTTTTTTTGCCTCCAGGGTTATTGCTCCTAGAAGCTATTTTTTTCCCCTTTTGTTGCCCTTGTTGTTTATTTTTGCTGTTATTGTTGTTGTTATTTCTGTCGTCGTTGTTGTTGGATAGGACAGAAAGAAATGGAGAGAGGAAGGGAAGACAGAGAGGGAGAGAGAAAGATAGACACCTGCAGAGAGTCGGGCAGTAGCACAGTGGTTAAGCACAGGTGGCGCAAAGGGCAAGGACCTGAGTAAGGATCCCGGTTCAACTCCCTGCTCCCCACCTGCAGGGGCGTCGTCGCTTCACAAGCGTTGAAACCGGTGTCTTTCGCTCCCCCCTCTGCCTTCCCCTTCTCTCTCCATTTCTCTCTGTCCTATCCAACAACAAAAATAATAACTACAACAGCAATGAAAAAAACAAGGGCAACAAAAAGAGAAAAAGATTCCGACTGGAGCCCTCGGCTCCCCACCTGCAGGGGTTGCCTCCCAAGCAGTGAAGCAGGTCTTGAGTCTCCCCCTCCTCTCTCCATTTCTCTCTGTCCTATCCAACAACGAAGACATCAATAACAACAGCAATAATAACTACAGTAACAACAACAAAAAAGACACCTGCAGACCTGCTTCACCGCTTGTGAAGCGACTCCCTTGAAGGTGGGGATCCTTACGCAGGTCTTTGTGTTTTGTCAGCTGTGTTTTATATGGTGCTGCTGGGGTTTAAACCTTAGACCCTGGAGCCTCAGGTTTTTGAAAAGCCATCTGCTATCTCCCCAGCCCTCCCTCACCTAGTTTGTGTTCGAGATACCCGTTTTCCTGCCTGTCTATAAATCTTTTCCTACCCACCTACTCACCAACATTGCAGAGCACTGAGACCAGACGGCCTTCTCCAGTTTGTAAGCAACACGACTAGTTGAGTCTGCTGAGTTGTTTGTTTGTTTTTCCCATGGTAAACCTTTGGGGGGGTGTCGTGGGGTAGCGCAGCGGGTTAAGCGCACGTGGCGCAAAGCGCAAGGACCGGCAGAAGGATCCCGGTTCGAGCCCCCGGCTTCCCAGCTGCAGAGGAGTCGCTTCACAGGTGGTGAGGCAGGTCTTCAGGTGTCTGTCTTCCTCTCCCCCTCTGTCTTTCCCTCCTCTCTCCATTTCTCTCTGTCCTACCCAACAACGACATCAATAACAATAATAACTACAACACTAAAACAACAAAGGCAACAAAGGGGAGGGGGATGGCCTCCAGGAGCTGGATTCATGGTTCAGACACTGAGCCCCAGCAATAACTCTGGAGGGAAAAAAAAAAAACCTTTGGGGGAGCTCTTACCAACTGGACTGGTCTCACCACCGTTTAATGGGGGGCTGGGGAGTGGCGCACCCGGTTGAGTGCACAGGGCCCCATGAGAAAGGACCTGGGTTCAAGCCCCCTGTCCCCACCTGCAGGGGGAAAGCCTCATGAGTGGTGAAGCAGGGCTGCAGGTGTCTGTCTGTCTCTCTCTCTCTCTCACGCGCCCTTCCTCCTCCTCTCAATTTCTGTCCTAATTAAAAAAAAAATATTTGAGAGAATCTTGAACCTAAAATATCTTGTGATGTCAAAGAAACGGCATCACAGTCGCTGAGGAAAACCGTAGAACGCTAAGATGGATTTTTCTTTTCTCCCCCTTTAACAGAGCACTGCCAGGTATTAAATTTGGGATTGCTGGAGCTCCGGACTGTGCTGCTGCTGCTCCCTCCCGCCCTGGCCTTTAAAATGGAAAAAAAAAAATTTTTTTTTCTATTTTGATTAGTGACAATACTATAATGGAATCTTGAGAGCGCCACAGGAAGCGACCTTGTGAAGAGTTTCCTTATGAAACATTAGAACTGCTCAAAGTGCAAACTGTACATTAAAAAAAAAGTCTTTAGAAACATCTCTAGAAGAAACCACATTTACGGCTCAGCCTTCAGGCCGCCCTGGGTCCAGCACCCACGCAGAGCCCCAGGCGCTCCCCGTCCCTGGGTGGCGCCTGGAGAGCACGCATGCGCCGACTCCGGGTTGCGTCCTCGGACGCGCGTGCTCACGACGTTGCGCTTGGCCTTCTCACGCGCGCACCACGCCGACGCATGCGCCTGCCGTGCTCGCCCGCCCGTTAGCTCCGCCGCCCGTTAACTCCCTTTTTTTTTTAAATTTATTATTTTTTTCTAATTCCCGGGGAGCGACCGATCTGACTGGAAGCTGCGACATGTCCGAGCTGCTCGCAGACAGCGGTGCCCAGCAGATGCCCGCCGCGGCGGGCAGCAGAGACGTGCCGCAGGCCGAGGGCGGCGGCGGCGGCGGCAGGCGGGAGCGGGCTGAGGAGGCCGGAGGGGCTCCGGCGGAGGAGGCCGGGGAGGGTCCCGCGGCGGCAGCGGCGGCGGCGGCCGGAGGAGCTCCCGCGGCGGAGGCGGCCATGGCGGCGGCCGGGGGCGAAGCGGGAGCGGCCGAGGCGGCGCGCCTGCTGGCGGAGCCCGCGGAGCCCGTGGCCCGCGAGGGGCGGCCCAGGTCCCGACCCCGCAGCGGCCCGGGGCTGGCGGCGCTGCCCTACCTGCGCCTGCGCCACCCGCTCAGCGTGCTGGGGATGAGCTACCAGCAGTTCCTGCGCCAGTACCTGGAGAACTACCCGATGGTGCCGGGCCGCGTGCAGGAGCTGGGCGAGCGCCGCCGCCGCTTCGTGGAAGCCTGCCGGGCCCGCGAGGCCGCCCTGGCCGCCGAGCACCGGCGGAACCCGCCCCGCATGGATTTTGATTTCCTCACGTTCACCATGGCGCGGACGGCGTCGGAGGTGATCAACCCCCTGATCGAAGAACTGGGCTGCGACAAGTTTATCAAGAGAGACTAGAGCACGGCCGGGGAGGCGGCGAAGCGACTTGAGGGAGGAAAATTTAAAAAAAAAAAGAAAAGAAAAGAAAAGGGGGGCGGCCTCCTCATCCGAGACTGCCAGCAGCGAGCCTGGGCCTGGACTTTTTTTCCTCTCCCTTTATGATGATTCTTTTTCTTTCTTTCCAAGCGATTGCTGCTGACGAGAACGAGGCAAAGCGCCGCGGGGAAGCCGATGGTGCTGGGGGGGGGGGCTGGGGGGCCGGGGAGGCGGCGTTTGGAGGAAAACAAACAAAAAAAGCACCAGGAATGCAAAGGACCAGGGTGGACGGCGGTGTGACTCTGACGTTCCATCTGAATCGGCGACAGATCCAGATTCTGCTGCCTCCCTACCCCACCCCACCCCATCCCCAAGCCCCCCCGCCTCTTGCATCGTGGGGATATGGGAAATTTGCTATGACAGGAAAAAAAAAAAAAAGATTTGTGTGAAATTGCAAAAAAAAAAAAAAAAAAAAGATGAAGAAATGGCCGGTGTTGGGAGAGGAAGCCAGCAGAGAAATGGCGTGAGGCGGCCAAGTCGCTCGGTCGGGACCGTGGAGCAGCCGACGTGCTCGGAGGATGCGCCCGTGTCCAGTGTAGCCTTCAGTTTTCGTGTTTTTTCAAGTGACGAGCCTATTCCTTGATAAATCGTGTTTTCAAGAATAGCTGGGATTTCTGGATTTTTTTTTTCCTCCCCCTTTCTCGGTGTTTTGGTTTTTATTGTTAACTTTGGGAGGGGGGAGGGCAAATCCCGTCAGCAAGCTCTCCCCACCCCCAAGTTTAAACCTTCCACCTCTGCCCCCTACACCCCACCTCCTGCCCCACAGCCCCTTTTCAGTTCTTCCAGTGACCTTCCAAGCAAATGGAAATCGGGGTGGGAGGGGAAAGGGGAGTCTCACCAAACAAACAAAAAAGGTTGGCATTTTTACAGATTTCTGTTACTTTTTTCTTAACCTATCTTGAAGATCACCCGACATCCCCCCTTTTTTTTCTTATAGCTGCACTTTATTCCATTCTGTCGTTGTGATTTATTTAACCTGGAACATACTGGTGAACATTTGTTCCTGTCTTTTCCATTGGCAGAAAGAAAAATGCTATTAATAGTTAATCTGTACACTTACACATGGTATCTGCACAAATATAATATTGCTTCGATCCTAAGTGCACTTTTCATAGTTTTGTGTCTCTGACATTTGGGTTTACTTTAAATTTGATAGTGTAATAGCATGTTTCCTTTGGTTTTCATAAAAATGGTACATCTTATAAGTAACAGCTTCTTGCATTCTTTGATAAATAGAGCATGTGTGGTTATGAGATTTTCAGAAATGCACATTCTGGGGCACAGGTCCTCAGGTTTTTTCAAATGTAGCTAAATTGAGAGGGCTGGCAGGTGGTGCACTGGTTGAGTGCACACATGTGCACAGATCCAGGTTCAAGCACCCTGTTCACCTGTGGGGGGGGTGTTTCATGAGTGGTGGAGCAGTACTGCAGATGTGTCTCTTCCTCTTTATTTCCCTCTCCAATATCAATTTCTCTCAGTCCTATCAAACGAAAGAAGAAAAGATGGTCACAGGGAGCAGTGGATTCATTATGAAGTGCCAAGCCCCAATGATAATCCTGGTGGCAATAAAAAAGGGGCCAGTGGTGGGCACACCCAACTGAGTGTACAATGAGGTGCGAAGTCACTGGTTCAAGCCCCGGATCCCATCTGCAGGAAGGAAGCTTCATGAGAGGTGAAGCAGTGCTGCAGGTGTCTGTCCCTCTCTACATCCCAGCCCTCTCAACTTCTCTCTGTCCTATTAAGAGATGGGGGGCCGGGTGGTGACGCACCTGGTTGAGTGCACATGTTACAATGCACAAGGACCCGGGTTCAAGCACCCAGTCCCCACCTGTAGGAGGAAAGCTTCATGAGTGGTGAAGCAGGACTGCAGGTGTCTCTCTCCCTATCATTCCATTCCTTCTCGATATCTGGCAGTCTCTAATAAATAAATAAAGATAATTTAAAAAATTGAGAGATGGTCACCAGGA
This sequence comes from Erinaceus europaeus, assembly GCF_950295315.1. Lineage (NCBI taxonomy): Eukaryota > Metazoa > Chordata > Mammalia > Eulipotyphla > Erinaceidae > Erinaceus > Erinaceus europaeus. Next base: position 187,995,772 of record NC_080163.1, on the reverse strand, counting down.
GTGGTGGATTTGTTGTCCAGCCACCAAGGCCCAGCAATAACCCTGGTGACAAAAGCAAGCAAATACTGTTGAGTTGTCTTCCATTCACATTGTCCTTCCGTGCACTCTAACTACAAAAGATGAGACTGTTTCCTTGCTGCTTTGCCAAGAGAATCCCCAAGTGTGGGACCGGGTGGTGGCGCACCTGGTTGAGCGCACATGTTACAGGGCTCAAGGACCTGGGTTTGAGCGCCCGTTCCCCACCTGCAGAGGGAAAGCTTTGCAAGTGGTGAAGCAGGGCTGCAGGTGTCTCTCTTTCTCTCTACCTATCTCCCCTACCCTCTCGATTTCTGGCTGTCTTTATCCAATAAATAAAGATAATTTAAAAAAATTAAAAGAAAAAAAAGAATCCCCCAAATGTCTGGATTCTGCTAGTCTATAAAGTTGAATACAAACATAAATGTTCTACTTTTTTTAAAAAAATAAGATGCTAATGAATGAATTCCTGGATCCAAAAAAAAAAAAAATTAATTAGTGAGAAGTAGAAACAAACACCACAGCGCCAAACTCTCCATGACCCATGGAGCCAGTGCCACATGTGGCGTTCCGTGCAGGGCGAGGCCTCACGTGCGCCGAGGTGTGCTCTTACAAGGTGTCCTATGTCCGTGTCTGCTTTGTTTCCCTCTTATGAGTTAAATAGTTGCCATATAACAGTTTTATATATTCCCTTTCCTGTGAACTATCAGTTCATATGTTTTATCCATTTCCCTCCTGAATAGTTTGCTCTTTACTGATTCTAATAGCTATTTTTGTAATAAAGTTGATAATAGCTTGTAAGTTATATTTTTTTCCTCTACTTTATCATTTTTCTTGCAAAGCTCAAATCTGCTAGGTCCTAATGGAGACACAGTCACACACATATAGATAGAGGTCACACTCATGAAAATATAACTGGGGTGAGGGAGACAGCATAATGATTATTAAAAATTCCAGGCCTGAGGCTCTGAGCTCCCAGATTCAATCCCGAGAACCACCATAAGCCAGAGTTGAGCAGTGCTCTGGGGAGTCTTTCTCTTCTCTCTCTCATTAAAATTTGTATTTTTTTAATCTGGGAGTGCACAGACACTAACTACACTTACACCCTCATGGAGTACCTCATGCAACCTATAAAAACAAAAAGTGTTGTTCCTGGTGATTGTCTACCCCGACAGGAGTCGGAATCTTGTCCAGGCCCAGAAAATGTGCAGAGCTTCACTTCAAGAAGACTGCACACGGTATGGACAGTCCTTAAAAATGGGATTACCTTGGGAGTTGGACAGTAGCGCAGCAGGTTAAGCGCACGTGGCACAAAGCACAAGGACCGGCATAAGGATCTTGGTTCGAGCCCCCGGCCCTCCACCTGCAGGGGAGTCGCTTCACAAGCGGTGAAGCAGGTCTGCCAGGTGTTGTTCTCTCCCCGCTCTGCCTTCCCCTCCTCTCTCCATTTCTCTCTGTCCTATCCAACAACGACAACATCAATAAGAACAATAATAACTACAACAATAAACAACAAGGGCAACAAAAGGGAGTGAATATTTTTTTTAAAAAATGGGATTACCTTATGATCCAGCAATAGCACTCTCAGGCATTTATCCAAAGGACATTCACATACTAATTCCAAAAGACATACACACCCATATGTTCACAACTGCATTACAATAGCCAAAGAGTTAGAAATGGACCTACCCTATGACCCTGCAATTCCCCTCCTGGGGATATATCCTAAGGAACCCAACACATCCATCCAAAAAGATCTGTGTACACATATGTTCTTGGCAGCACAATTTGTAATAGCCCAAACCTGGAAGCAACCCAGGTGTCCAACAACAGATGAGTGGCTGAGCAAGTTGTGGTCTATATACACAATGGAATACTACTCAGCTGTAAAAAATGGTGACTTCACCGTTTTCAGCCGATCTTGGATGGACCTTGAAAAAATCATGTTGAGTGAAATAAGTCAGAAACTGAAGGATGAATATGGGATGATCTCACTCTCAGGCCGAAGTTGAAAAACAAGACTAGAAAAGAAAACACAAGTTGAACCTGAAATGGAATTGGAGTATTACACCAAAGTAAAAGACTCTGGGGTGGGTGGGTGGGGAGAATACAGGTCCATGAAAGATGATGAATGACATAGTGGGGGTTGTATTGTTAAATGGGAATCTGGGGAATGTTATGCATGTACAAACTATTGTATTTACTGTTGAATGTAAAACATTAATTCCCCAATAAAGAAATAAATTATAAAAAAAATAGATTAAAAGATTTAAAATGGCGACAGGTTGGTAGCAGTGGGTTAAGCACACATGGTGTGAAGTCCAAGGACCAGCACAACAATCCCACTTGGGGTCCCTGGCTCCCCACCTGCAGGGAGGGGTTGCTTCACAAGTGGTAAAGCAGGCCTGCAGGTGTCTTTCTCTCTGACTCTCTGTCTCCCCACTCCTCTCTTGATTTCTCTCTGTCCTATCCAACAACAGCAGTAGCAATAATAACAGCCACAAGGATAACAAAAAAATGGGGAAAAATGGCCACCAAGAGCAGTGAATTAGTAGTGCTGGCACCGAGCTCCATAGCTAACCCTGGTGGCAAAAAATCAAAAATATTTAAAATAAATAAATTATTAAGTCATCCCATTACCTTAGTAAAATATTCTAGTGTAATCTAACGTACCTACCAAACAGATACCAGTCTGAGCACAGCAGTAGAGTTCTGTAAACCTTATTGTGGTCTGCCATCAACCTGTTATCTCTATTGGGCATAATGGTGTCTCCTAGAGAGATCTAGGAAGGGAAGAATGTTACAAACTTCCAATGAACATGTTATTGCCACCCAGGCTCAGGAAGCTCAGGTGTTATTCTGTGGTGGGGCTTTAGATAAACAGACTCATAGCTGTGTTTCCTACCCCCAGAGAAGCCCGGGAGCACCGGAGGAGAGAAAATGCTCACACAGTTCCTGCAGAACTTGAACCCTGGGTCCGGCAATGCCAGCCTCCATCTCCTGGACAGCCCATCAGCCACCCCTGGTTCCGGCCTGAGCCAGCCAGAAGACAGCTCTCAGGAGATCACTGCCACACCTGACCCTTCCACCATGCTCAACAACAATGACAAGCCCGGGCTGTCTCCCAACACCACAGTGCTAAGAATGAGGGCTCCTATGAGTGAGTGGAGTTTGGAGACAAAGGGTTTGAGACTTGCCACTATTCCTCCTTCTGCCTCAGCCACTAAAAATGCCAGTAACATGGGAAATTTTCAAAATGCACCTCAAATCTGGACATGGGAAACAAAGAAACCACGAGAGAAAGAAACAGGGAGGCAAATTCTGTATTTCTCTCTTCACTCCTCCCAACCCCACCAGCCCCAGCCACCATCAGAAAAGGACCTGATTTCACAACATTTCAGCCCTTCCCATCATTTGCTGAGGTTCCTGAGAAGGGGAGAGAAGAGGGGGGAAAAAATTCAGTAACAATGATGACAACAATTCAATAATAATAATAAAAAAACAGCATTTAGAGAAGGCTTACCTTGTGTCAGGTACCTTTCTAATGCTTTCCGTGGTTCAATGCTCATGCAAGCCTCACTGCTATTTCTCAGGCATATTCACTTTTTTTTGTTTTCCTCCAGAGCACTGCTCAGTTCTGGCTTATAGTGGTGTGGGGATTGAACCTGGGACTTCAGAGCCTCAGTCAGGCATATTCTTAACACAACGTCTTTTTTCTTTTTCTCTTCCTCTTCCTTTTTCTCTATTCTGTTCTATTCTTACTGCCACCAGGGTTATCTCTAGGGCTCAGTGCTGACATGACAAATCCACTGCTCCCATCAGTCTTTTTTTATTTTTATCAGAGCTCTGATTGTTGAGCTCTGATTTATGATAGTACGGGAATGGAAGACTGGTTGAACCTAGGACCTAAGAGCCTCAGGAATTAAACTCTTTTTTACATAACCCTTATACAATGTCTTCAGTCCACACAATGTCTTTCTAATCCTTCTGCTTGGAATACTTTTCCCTAGATGCACACAGGCTCAGTGCCTTTGTTAACAGTTTGTTGCTGTTTGTTTGTTTTACAAATGAGGACCTGCTTGATAATTTAGAGTTGAAAGACCATAGAATTCGAGCTCAGACTCACAGGGATGCAGAGGTTACACAGGCTCCTAAGCTGAATATGGGCCCCAGATCAAATTGATGGGGTTTACAGTCAACAATATTTATGTATCTTTCCCATATTTGGGAGCTACTCTCTTCCCCAACTCAGCTTTCTAGTCCTTTTCCCAGCCATGACATCATCTCCCCAGACAATAATTTGGGTCCACCTACATATCAGAGGTCAGGCTCTAGAAAAAACTAGTATAGTCATGGGCCCTTAGAATATAACTAAATAGGCCTACTAGCTATCTTCAAAACAGAGACCCCCCAAATCTTCATCAGCAATATTCCAGCCTTTAGGTTCATGACTAATCAACAATTTGTTCGGCTTTATATGTTAACTCTTTCTTCAGCCACCAGGTTCCAGATGCTACCATGATGTCAACCGGACTTCCCTGGGCAGACAACCCCACCAATATGTCCTGGAGACCCGCTTCCCCAGAGCCCTGCCCCACTAGGGAAAGAGAGAGACAGGCTGGGAGTATGGATTGACCTGCCAACGCCCATGTTCAGCAGGGAAGCAATTACAGAAGCCAGACCTTCCACCTTTTGCACCCCATAATGACCCTGGGTCCAAACTCCCGGAGGGATAAAGACTAGGAAAGCTGTCAGGGGAGGGGGTGGGATACGGAGCTCTGGTGGTGGGAACTATGTGGAGCTGTCTATGGTTTTGTCAGTGTTTCCTTTTTATTTTTTTATTTTTCCATTTTTTTAATTATTGGATAGAGACAGAAATTGAGAGGGGAGGGTTAGAGAGAGGAAAAAAGACACCACTTATGAAGCTTTCCCTCTGCAGGTGGGGGACCAGGGGCTTGATCCTGGGTCCTTCTGCACAGTAACATGTGTGCTTAACCAGGTACGCCACTACCTGGCCCCCAGTGTTTCCTTTTTATAAATAAAAATTTTCAAAGAAACGATTTGCTTATAACTTATGAGATAGGTTCACACTAGACAGAAAGAGAAGTCACAGCACCTCTCTGGTACATGGCTGCTGGTGATAGAACTTCAGGCAGTGCAAGACCAATGCTGTACCAGCTGAGGTATTTCCTCAGCCATAATTTTAATTTTTTTTACTATTTATTTATTTATTTATTTATTCCCTTTTGTTGCCCTTGTTGTTTTATTGCTGTAGTCATAATTTTAACTTTTAAGATTTATTTATGAGACAAAGTGCAGAGAGAGAGGTGAAATACTGGCACATGTGATGCCTGGAATCTAACTCAAGACCTGACTTCATGCTTAAAAGGCCAATGCTTTACCCACTATGCCACCTCCCAGGTCACTTATTATGTTCTGTATTGTATTGTATTGTATTGTATTGTATTGTAATTTTGTGCAGCACTGCTCTGATCCAGGCATGAAAGTCTACTACTTAAACAACATGCTATTACTTTGGTCTAAGATTTTGTTTACTTTTATTACTGGATAGAGACAGAGAAATTGAGAGGGAAGGAGAAAAAGAGAGGGAAAGAGATAGAGAGACACCTGTAGCCCTGCATCCTTGCACACTGTAATGTGTGTGCTTAGCCAGGTTCATCACTGCCTGGTCCTGAGATTTGTTTTTGTTGTTGTTATTTGTTTATTTTGTTTGTTTGTCTGTTTCATTTTTATTTTACCAGAGCACTACTCAGCTCTGGTTACGGTGGTAGGGGGATTCAATCTGAGACCTTGGAACCTCAGGCATGAGAGCCTCTTTGCATAACCATTATGTTATCTCCACAATTCAGTCTAATCTTAAATGTTAAAGCCACAATCCCATGGTACGGGAGATGGTACAGTGGATAAAGCATTAGATTCTTTTTGTTTTCCTCCAGGGTTATTGCTGGGGCTCGGTGCCTGCACCATGAATCCACTGCTCCTGGAGGCTGTATTTTTCCCTTTTGCTGCCTTTGTTGTTTTATCATTGTTGTGGTTATTGGGGCCAGGTGGTGGTGCACCTGGTTAAACACACATGTTGTTGTGGCTATTATTATTATTATTATTGACGCCACCATTGTTGGATAGGAAAGAGAGAAATGGAGAGAGGAGGGAAAGACAGAGGGGGGAAAGAAAGACAGACACCTGCAGACTTGCTTCACCACTTGTGAAGCGACCCCCCTGCAGGTGGGGAGCTGGGGGCTCGAACCGGGATCCTTGCGCTTTGTGGCATGTGTGCCTAACCTGCTGCGCCACCACCCAACCCCCAGCATTGGATTCTTAAGCATGATGTCCTGAGTTCAATCTCTGGCAGTAAATGTATCAAAGTCATGTTTGGTTCTCTTTCTCCTCCTATCTTTCTCATGAAGATTTTTTTTTTTTTTTTGCCTCCAGGGTTATCGCTGGGGCTTGGTGCCTGCACTATGAGTCCATTGCTCCTGGAGGCCATTTTTCCATTTTGTTGCCTTTGATGTTATTATTGTTATTGTTGCCATTGCTGTTGTTGTTGGATAGGTCAGAGAGAAATGGAGAGAGGAGGGGAATACAGAGAGGGGGAGAGAAAGATAGACACCTGCAGACCTGCTTCACCGCTTGTGAAGCGACTCCCGTGCAGGTGATGAGTCAGGGGCTCGAACCGGGATCCTTAAGTCGGTCCTTGTGCCTTCTTTTCTTCACGCCATTGTGCTTACCCTACTGTGCTACTGCCCGGATCACATTTTTTAATTGATTAATTTATTATTTATGTTTTTTAATTTATTTTTTATTTTTATTTATTTATTCCATTTTTGTTGTCCTTGTTTTATTGTTGTAGTTATTATTGTTTTCTGTCTTCGTTGTTGGGTAGGACAGAGAGAAATGGAGAGAGGAGGGAAAGACGGGGGATAGAGAGAGACACCTGCAGAGCTGATCAGTGCTCTGGTAAAAAAAAAAAAGAAAGAAAGAAATAGGGAGTTGGGCAGCCGGTTAAGCACAAGGACTGGTGTAAGAATCCCGGTTCGAGCCCCCAGCTCCCCACCTGCTTCACAGGCGGTGAAGCAGATCTGCAGGTGTCTATCTTTCTCTCTCCCACTCGGTCTTCCCCTCCTCTCTCCATTTCTCTCTGTCCTATCCAACAACGACGACATCAATAACCAAAACAATGTTAGACAACAAGGGCAACAAAAGGGAAAATAAATTTTAAAAAGAAAGAAAGAAAAACCCTGCATAGCTGACCTGCATCTACACTGAGCTGCCCTCAAGGAATTGTCCCAACAGCCCATTTTACACACGTGGAAACTAAGGCTCAGAAAGAGGTGCGCATGAACTGTCCTGATTATAAGGGGAGTCAGACTGGCTGGTGAGGTTTGTGACTAGTGTTTCTTTGACTCTGAGGCAGAAGTCCCCTCCTACGACACCCCCTATACACACACAGCCTGTCCTCCATCCTTCCCACCTCCCTGCCCCTCCCTCTCCAGTGAGCCCTTCCCCCACTAACCTTTGCCTGATCACCTCATTGATAGCATCCACAATTTTCTGCATCTTGAGCTCATCCAAAAAGCCATCACCTTTCTAGGCACAGAGGGAAAATGCACAAGCATATATATATATCCCACCCTTGGGCCCCAACTCTCCATCCCTAGCCCCCAAGTCTGATTTTTTTGAACCTTTGTTCAAAATCACCTTCTTCGAATGGACCAGATTCCCATCTACAAACACTTCAAATTCCCCTGTGCCCTGGGCTGTTATTTCTTCCTCCTGGTGGAGGTAGGGAGAAATGTTGGGGATGAGAGTTAGGGGTGAAGGGGAAGCTAGGCATTCCCCTCCTACTGCTCCAGGGATCTTGCAGCCCTGAGGACCCCCGTTCCCCACCCTCTCCCCCGCCAGCAGCAGACTCACAAATAGTAGAAGATCTGGAAACAGCTGCTCCAGGTTCTTCCTCAGAAGAATGTACTAGGGGGGTGGAGAATGCACTGGGGGCTCTGTGCAGTCTTCCCAGACTTCACTCCCACACTCCCCCCTGCCCCCAGCTTCAAAGCCAAAGCTACTCACCCGAAGGCCATAGCTTCAGAGGCCACTGGAGGCCAAGGGCAAGAGGCAGGAGGCAGAAAGAGAGAGAAGACACATCAGTATTTCCCCAGGTCCTTCCCCTGCTCAGAACCCTTCACTTCACCCAGGGGAAGGAAACCACAGTCCTCCTTGTGGTCCACAATAGGATTTTCTCTGTCTCCTTCCATTTCTCTGAATGAGACAGGGGCCTGGGGAGAGTGTGGCCTGTCTCAGCACCAGCTGTATGTCTGAGGCCCCAGAAGCTGCAGGTTCAATCCCTTTTGCCAGAGCTGAACAGTGTTCTGGTCCACTCTCCCAACTCTCTCATAATAAATATATTATTTATTTACTTATTTTGATAGAAAGACATTGAGAGGGAAGGGGAAGATAGGAGAGAGAAACAGAGAGACACTTGCAGCACTGCTTCACCACTCTTGGAGTTACACACACACACACACACACACACACACACACACACACACACACCCTTCTCAGCCAGAATTCAAAAGGGAAGGGGGTGATAGGGAAAGAATGAGGAGTGCAGCGGTAGCACAGAGGATTAAGCGCACGTGGCACAAAGCACAAGGACCAGGTCTGGTTCTAACCGCCCCCCCCCCGCCCCCGCTCCCCACCTGCAGGGGGGGTCGCTTCACAAGTGGTGAAGCAGATCTGCAGGTGTCTGTCTTTCTCTCCCCCTCTCTGTCTTCCCCTCCTCTCTCCATTTCTCTCTGTCCTATCCAACAACGACATCAACAACAATAATAAAAACTACAACATTAGGGAGTCGGGCTGTAGCGCAGTGGGTTAAGCGCAGGTGGCGCTAAGCACAAGGACCCGCATAAGGATCCTGGTTCAAGCCCTGGCTCCCCACCTGCAGGGGTGTCGCTTCACAAGCGGTGAAACAGGTCTGCAGGTGTCTGTCTTTCTCTCCCTCTCTCTGTCTTCCCTCTCCCCTCTCCATTTCTCTCTGTCCTATCCAACAGCAATGACTACAACAATAAAACAACAAGGGCAACAAAAGGGAAAAAAAATAAATATAAAAAAATATTTAAAAAAAAAAAAACTACAACATTAAACATATGTGGCACAAAGCACAAGGACCTGAATAAGGATACCAGTTCGAGCCCCCGGCTCCCCACCTGCAGGGGCGTCCCTTCACAGGCGGCGAAGCAGGTCTGCAGGTGTCTATCTTTCTCTTCCCCCTCTGTCTTCCCCTCCTCTCTCCATTTTTCTCTGTCCTATCCAACAACAACAACATCAATAATAACTACAAGAATAAAACAACAAGGGCAACAAAAGGGAATACATAAATAAATATTTAAAAAACAACAAAAGAAAGGGAAAGAGGGGGAGAAAAGCAAAAGAAGAAGCAGAGAGACAGACACCTGCAACACCGCTTCACCACTAGCAAAGCTTTCCCCCCTGCAGGTGGGGAGCAGGGGCTTGAGGCTGGGCCTTGAACATGGCAATATGTGTGCTCTACCACCACCAGGACCCTCTCTGGGAAATGTGATGCATGTACAAACTAGTGTATTTTACTGTCAACTGTAAACCACTAATCCCCCAATAAAGAAATGTAAAAAAAAAAATGGAGACCCTGGCTCCCCACCTACAGGGGAGTCGCTTCACAGATGGTGAAGCAGGTCTGCAGGTATCTATCTTTCTCTCCCCGTCTATCCCTCCTTTCTCCATTTCTTTCTGTCCTATCCAACAACATTAATAACAACAATATTAACTACAACAATAAAACAACAAAGGGGAATAAATAAATATTTTTAAAAAAATTAAAAGAGGGAGAGATAAATGGGAGAGAACTTTCTAGAGAGGGAGAGGCCAGCAAGATAGCTCACCAGTTCGGACACCTGCCTTGCACATTACACAGATTTGCACCTCGGCACCACAGACAAGGTACTAAGGCACTGGATCTAGTGGGTGCTCTGATTTTGTGTTCTTCCTGTTCTCTCTCTCTCTCTCTCTCTCTCTCTCTCTCTCTCCCTCTCTTTCCCTCTCTCCCTCTCTGAATTAAAAAGCTCTGGACCAGAAAAACAGCTCCCTTGGATAGTGGGATGCTTTGCTTTGCACATGGCCCAGGTTCAAGCCCATCCCCCACACCACTGAAGGAAGCTTATGCAGTGGATTCTTTATCTCTCCCTCTTGTTTCTCTCTCTAAAAACAAACTAAAACACTGGTTCGAGCTCTGGCTCCCCACCTGCAGGGAGGTTGCTTCACAGGCAGTGAAGCAGTCTGCAGGTGTCTGTCTTTCTCTCCCCCCTCTGTCTTCCCCTCCTCTCTCCATTTCTCTCTGTCCTATCCAACAACGACAACATCAATAACAATAATAACTACAACAATAAACCAACAAGGGCAACAAAAGGGAATAAATATTTTTTTTTAAAAAATTTTTAACTAACTAAAACAGCCTTAAATGGTGAAATTGTGCATGTGAGGTCATGGGGAGAGAGTGGGGGTGGGGAGGGAGAGAAAGAGGGAGGATTGAAAGGATGGGAAGCCCTACCTCACTTCCATTCAGCCTCTTACTCTGGAAGGTCTAGGAAGGTCTTTGCTGTCCTACTCAGACCTGAGTCCACAAGGAGAACAGACACCAGCCTCCTCTGGCCTTGACACTCCCCACCCTGCAGCCCTGCTAGCCAGGTCACCCTCTCCAGCCCCAGCTCTTAGATGCCTCCTTCTCACCACTGAACAACAGCAGCCCTCATGCTACCTGCTGGGATAGACTGCCCCCAAGTGGTCAGAAGTTCCCCTACAGCAGTTACCCTCAGGGCACTGTCTCTGGGTCTCTGCCCAACCTGCCTTGGGGAGGAAATCTGGTCTCCCTCCACTGTGCATCCAGCAGACTTGATTCATAGGGGAAGGTAATTCAAAAATAAATGAATGAGGGAGTCGGGCGGTAGCGCAGCAGGTTAAGTGCAGGTGGTGCAAAGCTCAAGGACCAGCATAAGGATCCCAGTTCAAGCCCCCGGCTCCCCACCTGCAGGGGAGTCGCTTCACAAGCGGTGAAGCAGGTCTGCAGGTGTCTGTCTTTCTCTTCCCCTCCTCTCTTCATTTCTCTCTGTCCTTTTCAACAATGACAACATCAACAACAATAATAACTACAATAAAAACAAGGGCAACAAAAAGGAAATAAATAAATATTAGAAAAAATATTTTAAATAAATAAGTAAATGAGGGGAACTGGGTAGTAGCATATCCCATACAGTGGAGATGTTACCATGCTCAAGGATTGGGGCTTAAGACCCTGGTCTCCACCTGCAGGGAGAAACTTCAAGAGCAGTGAAGCAGTGCTGCAGATGTTTCTCTTTATTTTTTTTCCTCCAGGGTTATTGCTGGGCTCGGTGCCTGCACCATGAATCCACTGCTCCTGGAGGCCATTTTTTCCCCTTTTGTTGCCCTTGTTGTTGTAGCCTCGTTGTGGTTATTAATATTACCACTGTTGATGTTGTTCATTGTTGGATAGGACAGAGAGAAATGGAGAGAGGAGGGGAAGACAGAGGGGAGAGAGAAAGACAGACACCTGCAGACCTGCTTCACTACCTGTGAAGTGACTCCCCTGCAGGTGGGGAGCCGGGGGCTCGAACTGGGATCCTTACTCCGGTTCTTGCGCTTTGTGCCACGTGCACTTAACCCACTGCGCCACCGCCCAACCCCCAGATGTTTCTCTTTCTCCCTATTTTCTCCTCCCGTCAGTTCCTGTCTATATCCAGTTGTTTGTTTGTTTGTTTGTTTTTTGTCTCAAGGGTTATTGCTGGAGCTTGATGTGGGCACTAGGAATCCACTGCTCCTGGTGGCCATTTTTTCCTTCCTTTCTCTCTCTCTCCCTCTCTCTTTCTCTCTCTCTCTCTCTCCATTTTATTGGATAGGACAGAGAAATTGAGAGAGGAAGGGGAGAAAAAGAAGGAGAGAGAAAGATAGACACCTTCAGATTTGCTTCACTGCTTGTGAAGAGTCCCCATTGCAAGTGGGGATGGTGGCTCGAACCTGGGTCCATACACCAATCCTTGTGCTTAGTACTATGTGTGCTTAATGGCATGTGCCACTGCCTGCCCCCCATAAATAAATATTGTTTAGTGAAAACCAAAAGAGAGAAAGGGTAAGTAAGAGAAGTTCCAGGCGAAAAAGATGGCAGAGGCTGGCCCAACTGACTCTCATGCCCTGGCACCACCATAAGTCAGAGTCAGACCTCAGCAGTGCTCTGCTAAAAATAAAGAAAAAATAATAATAAGGGAAGGAAAATGTTTTTTAAAAATTTAAAAGCGAGGGAGTGGGGCAGTGGCACATCAGGTTAAGCACACATAGTACAAAGCAGGAGGATGCTGGTTCGAGCCTCCTGCTACCCACCTGCGGGGGGGGGGGGGTCGTTTCACAATTGGTGGAGCAGGTCTGTCTGCAGGTGTCTTCTCTCTCTCCCCTTCTCTATCTTCTCTTCTCTCAACTTCTCTCTGTCCTATGCAACAACAAAAATGGGGGGAAAGGGCTGCCAGGAGCAGCAGATTCATAATGCAGGCCCCAGTGATAATACTGGAGGAAAAAAAAACAGAAGTGGGGGCAGGCACTGATACACTCCAACAGCCTGGATTTCAAGCCTACAGCCCACATCTGCAGGAAGAGGATTCATGAGCATTGAAACAGGGTTGCAGGTGTATTTTTCTCTTTCCCTCTGTATCCTCCTCCCCTCTCAATTTCTCTCTGTTCAATCAAAAATAATAAAGGAAAAAACAAAAAGAAAAAAATGGTCTCCAAGAGTGATGGATTTGTGCAGGCACCAAGTACCAGTTGATAACCCTGGTGGCAATTAAAAATAAATAATTCTTTTGTCTTTAGTCCACACACTTGCAACTAATTCTGATGGCTGTATAGCTCGACAGAGATCTGATTCAAGCAGAGTGAGCTGCCGAGCAATTTCTGCTGGGGGTAAGGTGAGCAGGTCGAAGGTCTCTGTGTAAAATACAGGTCCAAGAAGGATGAAAAATGACATAGTGGGGGTTGTATTGTTATATGGGAAACTGGGGAATGTTATGCATGTACAAACTATTGTATTTACTGTTGAATGTAAAACATTAATTCCCCAATAAAGAAATAAATTAAAAAAAAAAAAAAAAGAAGAAGGTCTCTGTGTAACCGGGCCTGTTTATGTGCCACTTAATGGTGACCTCTGTTGTGGCCAGGTCCATTGTCTCTTACGATCTTTTTTTTTTTAAGTCTTTTTATTTATTTATTTATTTATTTTCCCTTTTGTTGCCCTTGTTGTTTTATTGTTGTAGTTATTGTTGTTCTTGATGCCATCGTTGTTGGTTGGATAGTACAGAGAGAAATGGAGAGAGGAGGGGAAGACAGAGAGGAGGAGAGAAAGATAGACACCTGCAGACCTGCTTCACCGCCTGTGAAGCGACTCCCCTGCAGGTGGGGAGCCGGGGGCTCGAACCGGATCCTTTCGCCTGTTCTTGTGCTTTGCGCCACGTGCGCTTAACCCACTGCGCTACCCCGCCCCACTCCCTCTTACGAGATCTTTTTTTGGGGAATAAATTATAGGAAGGAGAGAGGAGGAGGAGGACGGAGACTGTTGTGGCCAGGTCCATTGTCTCTTACGATCTTTTTGGGGGGAATAAATAATAGGAAGGAGAGAGGAGGAGGACAGAAGAAGGGGGAGAAGGGAGGATGAGGAAGGAGCAGCAGCAGCCAGGAATCTCACTTCTGGGGCAAAGCAGGGATTTGAACCCATAGCACTTGTGCCCCAAAAGACACGGAGCTATGTTTCCAGTGTGGGAACTGTAACTCTGGGTTTCTTCCCGATTCTCTTCTCACCCGGAGCCTGACTTTCAAAGACCCAGCTGCTCCATGCAGCCCTTCCCAGGGGGAGCAAGGGGGAGGTGGAGCGCCCTTACCAGTAGATCACTTGGATCAAGATCCTGTCTTCCAACAGTAAGTGCTCACTGGTGGAGGGCGAGACGCTGGTTGATATCGGTAAGCTGATGACCGCCGGGGCGGGCCCCAGGACGGGTCTGGGCCCCAGAGTGGGATCCACCACCGGAGTGAGGGGCGAGGCGGCGCCCACCGCCGAGCTCAGCAGCTCCGTGTCGGAAGGAGCGAACGCGGCCGGCGGCTCGGGGCTGAGCTTCGGTGCTCCCCTCCCGCCCGGCTTCTGCGCGGGGGCGACCTGGGGCAGCTCGGGGGGCTCCCGGGCGGGGCCTGGGGGCGAAGCCGCCGGGAGGCCCGAGTTCGGGGCCGGCTCCCGAACAGAGTCAGAGGCCGGACTCTGCACCGAGACCCTGGGTGAGGTTGCATGTGGACCCTCGACCAGGGTTGGGGGCTTGGCCGGAATCGAGGTCCGGATCGGAGCCGGGGTCCGGGTCGCATTTGGGATCTGGAATAGAGCTGGGGTTTGGATGTGAGTCTGGGTTTGAATAGAAGTCGGGGTGTGGACCGAATTCGGGGTCTGGAATCGAGATGGGGTGTGGACCGAATTCGGGGTCTGGAATCGAGATGGGGTGTGGACCGAATTCGGGGTCTGGAATCGAGATGGAGTGTGGACCGGATTCGGGGTCTGGAATCGAGGTGGGGTTTGGATTAGAGTCGGGGTTTGGATGGAATTCGGGGTCCGGGCCGTATTAGGGGTCTGGAGTTGAGCTGGGTGTTGGGCGGGACTCGTGGTCTGAGGCAGATTTGGAGCCTGGATCCGATTCAGGTTCTGGACCGGAGTCGGGGTCTGGAGCCGAGCCCGGGTCTGGACCGTAGCTGGGGTCTGGGCTGGAGCCCTGGTGGGAATCCCGGCCGGAGTGATGGTCTGGGTCTGGGTCTGGGTCGGGGCCCTACCCCGCATCAAGCCCCGGCCAGGGATCGAATTCCGGCTCGGCACCGAGGCCCGGGCCGGGGCGGGGGCTGGGGCCCGCGCCTTGTTGTTCATGGGGGCTGCGGGGCGGGGGGTGGTCGGGGTCAGGTGGATTGGGGTCCCCCTCCCTCCTGGGCCTCGGTCCGCACCGGGGTTCTAGATGGGGGGTGACCACGAGGGGGGCACTGTTACACCGGGTTCCACTCGCTGCCCAGGTTCTATAGCTCTGAGCCAGGGATACGTAGGGAACTGGATCTCACCTGCCTGTCTCCTTCCTTCCAGCCCCTCCCTCCCGTCCGTTCTTTTTCCCACCGAGGTTATCTCTGGGTCTCGGTAGCTGTGTGAAAACTCCACTAGCCCCAGCGCCCCGTTCTTGTGTTTGCTTTTGACTTCTTATTTATTTGGCTAGAGACGAGAAACGGAGAGAGAAGAGGGAAATCGAGAAGACAGATGCCCACAGCAGGCTCCACACTACTTGGGAAGCTTCCCTCCTGCAGGTGGGGATCCCGAGCCTGAACCCAGGTCCTTGGGCATTGTAATGTGTGTGGTCAACCAGGTGCATCACCACCCTAGCTTTTATTTATTTATCTTTTGACAGAGGGTAAGACTTGGTGTGTGTGCTAGGGGAGAGGAAGAAGAGACACCTGCAACACAGTTCCACCACTCATGAAGCTTCTTCCCCTCCACCTCAACCCAGCAGGTGGAGACCGGGGGCTTGAATCCAAGTGGTCAAATAGTGACACTGTGCTCGGGTGCCACCACCTGGCCCTCACTTCCATCCTCTTAATCTCTAGCACCTCCATCACCTTATGTTTCCCTCATACACATACATACAATGTGTGTCATAACACTCTTCGTGTTTAAGTGCCTGCTGTGTGCCCTGGCCAGGGCTGGGTGACACCTGCAGCACTAAAGGTGCTGAAGCTTCCCCACCTGCAAGTAGGGAGTGGGGTTTGAACACAGGTCCTTGGGCACCATAATGTGTGCATTTAACCAGGTGCCCAGCACCCAGACATTAGTTTTGTTTTTCTCCAAATCACAACTTCTTTGTGGGGGCTCTCAGCTCTCACTGACTAGTTCTGTTGGTTTGCCTGCCTGGCATAGTACTTGTGTCTGGTAGTAAAACCCAACGTTTGATAGAAGGAGGCACACACCTTTCCATGTGACTTAAGACAGGCTGCCCTTACCCCCTGCCACGCACTAGACACTGGATGACCAGAATAAGTCATACCAGAGGGAGAAAGGCATTAGCTCAGGCAAGGCCATGTGATAAACCGGATACTAAGGTCAAGTTAAAGACACCCAAGGCACTGAGTGCTGGTATCTACCACAGGATTCTTCTTGTTTGTTTTAGGAATGAGTTATCTTGGGGGAGGGGCACACCAGTTGAGCACACACATTAAGTGTGCAAAGACCTAAGTTCAAACACCCGGTCCCCACCTGCAGGGGGAGGTTTCCTGAGTGATGGAGCAGAGCTGCAAGTGTTTCATTTTTCTTTTACTTTTCTTTTTTATTTTTTTAAATATTTTTTTTTATTTTCCCTTTTGTTGCCCTTGTTGATTTTTTATTTATTTACTTATTCCCTTTTGTTGCCCTTGTTGTTTTATTGTTGTGGTTGTTATTGTTGTTACTGATATCATTGTTGTTGGATAGGACAGAGAGAAATGGAGACAGGAGGGGAAGACAGAGAGGGGGAGAGAAAGATAGACACCTGCAGACCTGCTTCACCGCTTGTGAAGCGACTCCCCTGAAGGTGGGGAGACAGGGGCTCAAACAGGGATCCTTATGCCGGCCCTTGTGCTTCACGCCACCTGTGCTTAACCCGCTGCGATACCGCCCAACTCCCGCCCTTGTTGATTTTTATGGTTGTTGTAGTTATTATTATTGTTGTTACCGATGTCATTGTTGTTGGATAGGACAGAGAGAGGAGGGGAATACATAGAAGGGGAGAGAAAGACACCTGCAGACCTTCTTCACCGCCTGTGAATCGACACCCTGCAGGTGGTGAGCCGGGATCTTGAACCAGGATCTTTATCCCGGTCCTTGCGCTTCATGCCACTTGCACTTAACCCACTGTGCTACCGCCCAACTCCCAAGTGTCTCATTTTTCTCCCCCCTTCCTACGCCCTTTTTCCCTCTCAATTTGTCTCCATAAAAATAAATTCCTTTTTTTCTCAAACCACTTTGAATAGTTTCTGACCCTTATAGCACTGTCCTACTATTCTCCAGAGGCAATAATTCCCCTTTGCAACCCCAATATGAAAATATCATTCAGCCTGAGGAGTCAAAGATAATAAAAAATAAGAGCCTTTATAGATGTCTCTGGGTGGGGAGAAGTTAAAAAAAAAAAAAAGATAAATAACCATTATGTACAATTTCCAATGGTGAAATCCTCCCAGCCACCCTTTCCAACTTTGACTTCCAACAAGTTCAAGGTAGACATAGGCACCACCAAGTAAATACAAAAAGAAAAACAAATCCAGGCTCTGTCTCCAGGCTCTGATGGAGAAAGGGCAGTCAGGCCTAAAGGGGGGGGGGGAAGAAAACAGAAAAAACAGCGTAGGAAGCATTAGAAAGGAACACCCTTGGACCCACCCCCTTTTGTGCTCCCTAATAAGTGAAACCACAAAGCTCCTGCTACGGCTCCCCAGGATGACCTATCTGGCAGGCGAGAATTCTACCACTGAACCACCCGTGCAGGGTGACCTATCTGAAGCCCATAGGTCTTGCCAAGTGAAACTAGCAAACAGCTCACTTAGGGAGACAAGAAGAAGGATGCAAAACTGAATGAAACTGATTCAGAACTCCAGCCCTCCAGAGAGTCTACCCTCTTCATTATCTGCAGAGAAAGGATGACTACAGGGAAAGCAGGGGCTGCCTTCGCCCAGCGCGCCCCATTGTGCGGGGGGATGGAAAGGTAGCTACCTCGCGGGCGTAGACGGAAGGAGCTGATATGACATAAATCGAACGTGAGTCTCCATCTTCCCGGCGAGTCCAGTCTGCAGACGGGCTGTGAAAGGAAAAGAATAAAACCTGAGCTTTATTATGATTATCATTATTGTTGTTGTCATTATTGTTGTAAGACACTGGGCCAGGCAGTGGCAAACCTGGCTAAGAGCACATAGTACTATGCCCAAGGAGCAGGGTTCGAGCTCGCACTCCTAACCTGCAGGGGGGGACGTTTCAGGAGTGGTGAAGCAGGTCTTTTTCTCTCCCTCTTTCTCTTTTTTAAAGAATTTATTTATTCAGGAGAAAGGTAGGAGGAAAGAACCAGACATCACTCTCGTACATGTGCTGCCAGGGATCAAACAAGGGACCTCATGGTTAAGAATCCAATGCTTGGGAGTCGGGCTGTAGCACAGCAAGTTAAGCGCAGGTGGCGCAAAGCACAAGAACCGGCATAAGGATCCCAGTTTGAACCCCGGCTCCCCACCTGCAGGAGAAGCAGGTCTGCAGGTGTCTATCTTTCTCTCCTCCTCTCTGTCTTCCCCTCCTCTCTCCATTTCTCTCTGTCCTATCCAACAACGACAACAACAATAATAACTACAACAAAAAAACAACAAGGACAACAAAAGGAAATAAGTAAATAAAATAAAATATTTTTTTTAATTAAAAAAAAAAAAGAATCCTATGCTTCATCAGTGCGCCACCTCCCGGACCACCACAAATACATTTTTTAAACAATATTTATTAGGGGCTTTGGAGACGGAACATAGAGGTTCTGCAAGACTCTCATGCCTGCGCCACCTCCCGGACCACTCTCTATCTCCCCTCCCCTCTCAATTTCTCTCTGTCCTGTCAAATACAGACAAGGAAACAGCATAATGGTTATACAGAGACTCTCATGCCTGAGGCTCCAAAGTCCCAGGTTCAATCTCCTGTACCACAAGTCAGAGCTGAACAGTGTTGTAGGGGCAGGAAGAAAAAAAAAAATAGCCACGGGAGTGGTGGATTCGCACCAAGCCCCAGCAATAACCGTGGTGACGATCAATCAGTAGCAGGCTCGGCTCCGGCTTCAGGTGGCCTGGAGGGGCTGAAGCTGTGGCCCTGGAGTCTCAAGCCTGAAAGTCTGTTTGCACAATCGTCCTGCTGTGTGTCCAGCCCAAGACCCGGACTCTAAATGAAGTCTCGCGGCCAACACCCAGAGGAACCCCAAACCGACTAGAGGCACAATGGGACGACCCAATCCATTTTCTAGTGGAGAGCTGGGAGAAGGGGCCCGGGAAGGTGCGAGGAGGAACCAGCCGTGAGCCTGGGGCAAGCAGCCTTGGAGCAGGTGTGGGCAGGCAGCCTAGCGGGCAGGTAGCCTGGAGGGTCAGGTAGTGGGGGGGGGGGCAAATAGCCTGAGGGGGACAGGTAATGGGGGGCAAGTAGCCGGAGGGGGGCAGGTAATCTGGGGGGGGCAGGTAGCCTAGCGGGCAGGTAGCCTAGGAGGGTCAGGTAGTGGGGGGCAAGTATCCTGAGGGAGGCAGGTAATGGGGGGCAAGTAGCCGGAGGGGGGCAAGTAATCTGGGGGGAGCAGTAGCCTGAGGAGCAGGTAATGGGGGCAGGTAGCCTAGCGGGCAGGTAGCCTAGGAGGGCAGGTTGCCCGGGGGCAGGTGCGTGGCCGCCCGCCCTCACCTCGCGCAGTCCCCCGCACCCTCGTGCGCCGTCGAGTTGTTGAGCGCGTCGGGGGGCGCGAGCACCGACGGCTCCGAGGTGCCCGCCAGCAAGCGCGACGCTGTATCGTGGCCGGGGCCGCGGCGCCGCACGTGCATCAGCAAGAGCGCGACACCGGCCAAGCCCGCGGCCGCCAGCAGGGCCAAAGCCGGCGGCCACAGGAAGCGCTGCGGGTCCTCCTGTCCTCCCTGTGGGGCCGCGGGCAATGCGCCTGCGCCGTCGTCCTCCGCGCCGTCGGGGTGCACTGGGAACTCGCAGCGCGGGCCCATGTAGCCGGGCGCGCAGGCGCAGACGAGGCCGGAGAAGTGCGCGTAGCAGCGACCGCCGTGGGCGCAGGGGCGCGCGGCGCAGGGGTCCGCGCGCTCCCGACAGTCGCGGCCGCCGAAACCCAGCGCGCACGAGCAGCGGCGCGCGCCGCCGCCCTCCAGGCACGTGCCGCCGTTAGCGCATGCGCGGGCGGCGCAGTCGTCCAGGTCGTGTTCACAGCGGGGCCCCGCGAAGCCCGCGCGGCAGCGGCAGCGGAGGGCGTGGCCGAGGTCCAGGCAGAGGCCGCCTGCGGGGAGGGAGGGGTGTCAGGGGCCATGCACGCCCTGGATGCCCCGCCCATACCTGTATTTATTATTTTTAATCTTCATTTACTTATTTATATGATGGTAGGCGTAGATAGCATAATGCAAAGAGATTCTCATGCCTGAGCCTCCAAAGTCCCAGGTTCAATTTCCCTGCACCATCTTAAGCCAGGGCAAAGCAGTCCTCTGATAATTTTTTAATTTTAATTATAATAAAATAAAGCTATAAAGAAAATTTAGGACAAAAAATGATTTGATAGGACAGAGAGAAATTGAGAGGGGAAGGGGAGATAGCAAGAGAGACACCTGCAGCCCAGCTTCACCGCTTGTGAAGCTTCCCCCCTGCAGGTGGGGACAAGGACTTGAACCCAGGTCCCTGCACATTGTAATGTGGGCACTCAACCAGGTGCGCCACTGCCCAGACCCTTCTTTTTAAAATATATTTCATTTTTATGAGAGAAAGAGAGGTATAGAGAGAAAAATACAGAGAGAGGGACCAGAGCACTGCTCAGCTCTGACTTATGGTGGTGCTGGGGATTGAATTTAGGACGCTGGAGCCTCAGGCATGAAAGTCCTTTTGAATCACCATTATAGTATCTCCCCTGCCCCCACTATTTATTTTTTAATATTTATTTATTCCCTTTTGTTGCCCTTGTTTTATTCTTGTGGTTATTATTGTTGTCATCGTTGTTGGATAGGACAGAAATGGAGAAAGGAGGGGAAGATAGAGAGGGGGAGAGAAAGATAGACACCGGCCCTGAGAGTCTAATGTTTTATCTACTGCGCCACCTCCAGCTGGCTCTATTTTCCTTCTGTCTACGTCACCATCTAACCTCCTATATAATTTGCTCATTATTATCTGCCTGCTGTCTGATTTGTCCCCCACTGTCTTCCCAGTGACTTCCCAGTGTCTTCCCAGGGAGATCTGTCACACAACAGTTGTTCAGCACATGCTTATGAGTGAGGAACAGCCCCTGGCCTATTATACAGGAGATCAAGAGGATGGGTGGGGCCCGGCAGGTCACTTCCCCAGGCTAGAGTCTTAGATGAGGCAAAGGAAGGACCCCCCTCTTAGGACTGAGCTCAGCTCTGCTCCTGCCCACTGAGCCACCCAGCCAGACACCCCCACACCCTCACACCCATCCCTCCATTCGGCCTCCCACCTCACCATTCTGGCAGGGCCGCAAGCTGCAGCGGTCCACCCTCTTCTCACAGTTGGAGCCTTGGAAACCAGGAGGGCAGTGGCAGACATAGGCCGAGTCCGGGTCTGCGCCTCCCACACACAGGCCTCCATTGAAGCAGGGCCCGTCAGCACACGTCACCCCGCTCACCTCACAGCGCAAACCGTAGAAGCCCCGGGGACAGGCGCATTCGAAGGAGCTAGGTGTCTCCTGAGGAGGGGGCAAGAGGACTTGGGACTAGGACCTCCTCCTCGGCACCAAATCCCACCCACCCCGTCCTCAGTCTGGACCATCAGGTGCTGGAAGCATAAGGCCCCAAGTTCAATCCCCAGCTCCATGTGAGAGCAACAAAGACAATAGAGGAATACTGTGGAAAAGCAATGCTCTGTGGAAGGTAGAGCAGTGCTTTGGTCTCCCCCCAACCTCTCAAATAAAATAAATAAATAAATATAAAATAAAAATCAGTGTGGGGTGGGGTATTGGAGGAGAAGTAATGGCAACCCCTGCTGAAAACACACCTTACCATACTCAAGATCCCAGGTTCAAGCCCTCAGTCCCCACCTACTGGGGGGAAGCTTCATGAGTGGTGAAGCGGGGCTGCAAGTGTCTCTCTCTCCCCCCCCTCAATTTCTCTCAATAAAATAGAACAGAATAGAATAGAATGAAAGAGAGGAAAAGTGGCCACAGAGAATAATAGATTCTTCTTTTTTTTAATTAATTTATTTATTTATTTTTGCCTCCAGGGTTATCGCTGGGGCTCAGTGCCTGCACTATGAATCTGCTTCTGGAGGCCATTTTTTCCGTTTTGTTGCCCTTGTTGCTTTATCATCATTGTGGTTGTTGTTGTTACTGCTGTCATTGTTGTTGGATAGGACAGAGAAAAATGGAGAGAGGAGGGGAAGACAGAGAGGAGGAGAGAAAGACAGACACCTGCAGACCTGCTTCACTGCCTGTGAAGCGACTCCCCTGCAGGTGGGGAGCCGGGGCTCGAACCAGAATCCTTACCCCACAACTTGTGCTTCGTGCCATGTACGCTTAACCCACTGCGCTACTGCCTGGCCCCCTGGGAGTAGTGGATTCTTAATGCCTGCACCAAACTCCAGCAATAACCCTGGTGTCAATTTAATAAATAAATAAATAGGGGAGGGGGCAACAAGAGGGGGAGAAGAAAAATAAAGAGGTGGAGAAGGACTAAAAAAAGAAAAAGATTCTTTCAGCAACAGTGGACTAGGCAGGAATAAACCCTCACAAACAATAAATGTGTGTTTCTGAGGAGATGGTTCAGCATTAGAGCACATGCTTCCCAAGCGGAGGTCCTGGGTTCTACCCCTAGCACCTTCTAAAGGAGGAAAGAGGGAGGCGGGCGGTAGCGCAGCAGGTTAAGCACAGGTGGCATAAAGCACACGGACCGGCATTAAGGATCCCAGTTTGAGCCCCCGGTTCCCCACCTGCAGGGGATTTGGTTCACAGGTGGTGAAGCAGGTCTGCAGATGTCTATCTTTCTCTCCTCCTCTCTGTCTTCCCCTCCTCTCTCCATTTCTCTGTCCTATGCAACAACGACAACAGTAGTCACTACAACAATAAAAAAAAAAAAAGGGCAACAAAAGAGAATAAATAAATATTTTAAAAAATAAATAAAAGAGGAAAGAAAGCATCGCCTGCCTGGTCCAGTCTCCCAACCCAGTTCCATCTCTAGAGACCAAAAGTGGAGCTCTCTTTGTCCAGGGAGACTGCTGTCCATCTCTGCTTCACAGGAACCTGAGCCCAGAGCGTGTCGCTGTTCTGGAGCGTCAGTGACCAAGCGGCCATGAGGGGCTGTGATTTCTCCAGACACCCAGCTGGCTCCTGACGCCACAGCCTTGCCCAGACAGCAGCTCAACCCAGACAGCAGCCTCCCTCCCCAGTCACATCCCCCAACTGATGTCCCCACTGGAACCATCTCCTGGAAGCCCTCTCTGATGCCCATTGTCCCTCCAATAAGGGCCCCCCTCCAACCCACCTGATTTCCCCTCTACGTTTAAACCCTGAGCTGTTCTCTAGCCTACAGAGATGGGGAGTAGTCACCCCACAAACCCAGAATTCCTCACTATCCCCACCTCTACACTCCATCACATTCCTATCAGCACTAGACCCCTTGATGCAAGAATGGACTCCTCCAGGAAGCTCTCCCTGACTGGTAGGTACCCCAGACCTCCCCAGACTGTGCCTCTTGGAGTCCCACATAAAGGGTATTGGGCACCCACCCCCAACCCCCAGTGGAGAACTGATCTGGATGAAGAAGGAGGGGTGATACTGACACTACAGCTGCCCCCATTGGCACAGGGGTTTCCATCGCAAGGTCCAGGCCTGGGTACGAGGCATCCAGTGATGGCAGAGGACGGCGAGCCCCTGGGGCTGAGGCAGCTGCTGGCAGGGGCAGGGACGGTGCAGAGGGGCCCAGTCCAGCCGTCTAGGCAGCGACATTCACCAGGCAGCTCACAGAAGCCGTGCTCTGGGTTGCAGCCTGCCCGACACACCACTGCTGGGGGAAGAGAGGCAGGTGGGAGAAGACAGTCCTTGGAAAAGGGCATAGTCAGGAGGAGTCAGAAAAGTCCCTGGGGCTCTCCGCACAGCCACTGCCTGACTTTGTCCTCATGACAGACAGTCCTCTGGGCTGAGATGCGGCTGTTTACAGACAGGGAAACAGGCTGAGGGAGGTGAGGTCACTGACCCAGCAGTGAGTTAAACCCTGGCTAATGGGATGGGTTCCAGAGCTGGACTCTGGCTCAGAGAATGGAGCAGCACTCAATGAAGTCTGAGCTTGGAAACAGAATAAAGGAAAGGTCTGAGGGGTGGGGAAAGGAACCCCCTTGTCCTGTCAGGGAAGCTGGTAGTGGGGGCAATGAATTAGGGCAATCTGGTAGGAGCTCAATCTACCCAGGGGCTTTCATGGGGCTCAGAAATTGAGGGGTAGGGTGGTCTGAGGGTCCCCAGGGTGGAAATGGCAAACTTTAGAAAGTAAAGAGGTCCAGTCTGAACTAAAGGGGAGGGAAGATATGAGGGAAAATGGAAAAGGGACATTGGGAGGAGTTCCTAAAACTCCAGGGGGGGAGGGACTTTGTGGATGTGAGACTGATAAGAGTACAGGGAACCAAGCCCCAGCAATAACCCTGGTGGCAATAAAATCAAATCATAATATAATATAATATAATTAATATAATATTGACACAGAAGAAGGGGTAGATAATGACACCCCATTGAGTGCACCTGTGAGGGTGTGGCGGGGTAAAGCTTTAAGACTAGTGAGGCAAGGGCTGCAGGTGTCTCTCTTTCTCTATCTCTCCCCCTTGCTCTCAATCTCTCTCTGTACTATCAATTTTTTTTTTTTTTTGCCTTCAGGGTTATCACTGGGGCTCAGTCCCTGCACTACGAATCCACTGCTCCTGGAGGCCATTTTTTGCATTTTGTTGTTATTGTTGCCATTGCTGTTGTTGTTGGATAGGACAGAGAGAAATCGAGAGAGGAGGGGAACACAGAGGGGGAGAGAAAGATAGACACCTGCAGACCTGCTTCACCTCCCGTGAGTGACCACCCCCCTGCAGGTAAGGAGCCTGGGACTCAAACCGCGATCTTGTGCTGGTCCTTGCGCTTTCCGCCATGTGCGCTTAATCCACTGCGCTACCGCCCGGACCCCCCAAATAAATTATTTTTAAAAGAAAAAAAATGCAGGGAAGATGGCCCCAGGAGGTGGTGCTGTGGATAAACGGTTGGACTGTCAAGGATGATGCCCTGGGTTTGATCCCCCACCATTGCATGTGCCAGAATTTTGCGGTTTCTCTTCTCTATTCCCCTCCCCCGCCCAGAAATATATCTTTTAAAATAAAACGTGCATTGGAGAGAGCAAGAGCCTGGGGTGCCCAGACAGGCTGGAGAGGAGACTAGGGTCCTCAGTGCCCTCCCCCCGAAATAGCATCTGGATTGTGGTAGATTGCAGAAGGCGAGGCAGGGCGGGGCAGGGTCCTCAGCCCCCCCTCAACCCCCTAAGTGGACAACAGCACGGTGGAGCAGGGGCTGGGGCGGCCGTGTTCCCTAGCTCCCTGGATCGGTGTGGATTTTTTTTTTTTTTGGGGGGGGGAGTGTTCTGAAGATTCCAGTCCCTGGAAGAGGGTCCCTGGGGTACAGGTGACAGAGGGGGCGAGAGTGGAGCAGAGTGGGACGCGGTGGGGGTCAGGACTCACGTGGTGCCGCGCACTCGTCCTCCACCGGCGCGCAGGGGCGCAATCCAGGTCCGCACCGCGAGGGGGCGCTGCGCGAGCGACAGAGACGCGCACACGCAGCCCCGACGGCGGGCGGCTCGCAGCGCGCGCGGTAGGAGAAGCGCAGCTCCCAGGCGCCTGCGCGCTGCACGTCCCGGGCCCACGGGCCCCCGGCCGCCAGGCGGCGCCGCCCGGCCACACGCGCCAGCAGGCTCCAGACGGGCCCTGCGGGGAGAGGGGGCGGCTGGGGTGAGGATCGCAGTCCCCCCAAAGGAAGACTGTAACTCCCCCAACACCCCCAGCCTACCAGGCCGTGTTCCCATCTAATACTCCATCATCATCTCTCGCAGAAGCAGGTAAGAACCCGCACTGTGCATCAGATTCCTAGTATCGATATATAAACGTAGCTATGGGGCTGGAGTAGACAGCATAATGGTTATGCAAAGAGCCTCTCATGCCTGAGGCTCCAAAGTCCCAGGTTCAACCCCTCACACCAACCAATAGCCAGAGCTGAGCAGTGCTCTGGTGGAATAATAATACTAGTCGATGTGAAGTAGGTAAGTGTGACAGGGAAGTAGCTCAGTGGATAGGGTTCATTCCTTGCATGCATTAGACTCAGGGATGGATCCCCTGCCCCACTTATGACAGAGTGGTATTATGCTCTGCTTTCTTTCCTGTGAGTCAGGCAGAAAAATAGATTTGATATATAACTTATCTTACTTTTTCAAACTTGTTTTTAGATGAACACAAAGAGGCAGAGAAAGAGACCACACCTGCAAGCAGGCTACCAGTGTCTCTCTCCCTTTCTATCTCCCCTCCCTTCCCAATTCCTCTGTCCTGCCCTATCAAGTATAACAGAAAGAAAGAAAGAGGGAAAAAAAAAAAAAGGAAAAATGGCCACCAGGAGCAATGGATTCACAGTGCTGGCACAGAGCCCCAGTGATAACCCTGGTGGCAAAATAATAAGTCAAGTGCCGCCACAGCAGGACTGTGGGTCCTCTATTCTGCTCCAGTAGCTTTTGATTCCTTTATTGTAAGAGATTTCAACCCAGTCCACTTGAGAGAAGGGCCACTGACTCCTACATCCTATGCCAAGGCATTATTATTATTAATAATATAGAAATGGAGAGAGAGATGGGGGAGAGAGCAGCATTGAAGTTCCATTCAGTGGGTGCCAGGCTTAAACCTGGGTCTCAAACAAGACAAAGCAGCACACTATCCAAGGGAGCTAGTCCCACCAAGTCATCTCCATGTCAAGATGGTCAGCAGCCAGCTGTGGGGCATCACAGGTCTGGTAATCATGTGAACACTCCACTCCACAAACCATCCCAGATCACTCTCTAAGGCCTCACATTGGGCCTTCACTGCTTGAAGTCCCCAAACTGAAACCACTCACCTCCAATCTGTTCTCCTAACTCCTCTCTCCAGGTTTCGATGATGAGAGAGAAGGTGCCCTGGATGAGTGGAGAGTGGGGCAAAGAAGAGAAAGGGAGATAGTGATCAGGGACAGGGCAGGTATTTGATAAAGACCAGAATTTAGAAGTGGCAAGTGACGAGCCTGGAAGAACACACAGGCAGGGAGAGAGTCATAGGAACTTGTTTAACATCTTTTGGCTTTTGTGAGTGAGCATTTACTATATGGTAAACACTTAACTGCAGATACCTGGCTGAAACCATGAGGGTCCCTTTTTTTTTTAAGTTTAAATTTTTTTTTTAAATTTTTTTATTAGAAAGATAGGAGGAGAGAGAAAGAACCAGACATCACTCTGGCACATGTGCTGCCAGGGATTGAACTCAGGACCTCATGATGCTTGAGAGTCCAAAGCTTTATCACTGCGCCACCTCCTGGACCACCAGGGTCCCATTTTATAGATGAGGAAACAGAAGCTGGAGAAGGGAACGTCTCCTGTCCCAAGGACAAAAGTCTAGAATTCAAATAAAGGTGGAGACCGCATGGTGGTTCAGTAAAAAGACTTTCATGCCTGAGGCTCTGAGCTTCCAGGTTCAATTCCCAGCACCACCATAAGCCAGAACTGAGCAGTGCTCTGGTGTGTGTGTGTGTGTGTGTGTGTGTGTCTGTCTCATTAAGATAAATAAATAAACTATCAAGAAAACAGATTGGTGCACCTGTATGCTTTGGGGCCTGGGGGTGGGGGATAGGATCTGGGAGACAATATGAACACTATCATAAGAGGAGATTGGGGTTCTTGTAAAAATGAGAATACCAATGTGTAAGGACCCCCAAAGGTCACAGGTAGGGTTCTATGAATTTTAAGATTTCTTAAGTGTGAGCTTGGAGCTTCTGGGAATTTAAGGTCCCCAACATATAGAAGCTGTAACTGGAGTCAGAAAATGTGGGCTCCCGAGTGAGTAGATCATGAGGGGAGGGTTTCTTAGAATTTGGGATTCAAGAATGTAGAGTTACGCTTCTGAGTCTGAAGTCCCCAGGAGACCGACTTGGGGTCTTAAGGCTTGGGTCCACAAGATTGTGTGGGTTTATGGAGCCCCCGGGGAGCTCACCGGCCAGGCACCCCGGAAGGGCAGGAGCAGGGGGCCGTCAGGCGGCGGCAGGTGGGGCGCAGGCTGCCTGGGCGGCTCGGTGTAGACGGGGCCGCGGGCACTGAGCGCCGCGCCCAGGGCGCATGGAGCCTCGGCCGCCTCCTCCGAGCCCCCGGGCCGCAGGCAGACCCTGAAGACCAAGCGGCAGAGCCCCCGGGCGCCGCAGGGGGACTGTGGGGCCCCTGGGCCGGGCCCCGGACCGAAAGAATGGATCTGCAGCTCGAAGACACCCGCCGGCTGAGCCTGGAGCAGAAAGGGGACCCAGTGAGCGAGGGGGCGCGGGCACCCAGGCGCACCCTACACCCCACACAACCCCCAGGATCCGCGGGTGGCGCCGCCTCCCGCCCCCCACCCCCGAGCGCTTTCTCTGACCTGGGGAAGCAGCAGCAGCAGCAGCGGCAGCGACAGGACCACCGCGAGGGACCGGAGCAGGAGCATCTGCGGGGCGACCATGGCCTTTGGGGTCCGCAGCCGCCGGCATGGGGGGCTTTATATCCCGGGCGCAGCCCCGCCCATTCAGGCAGCTGCCCCGCTGCAAGGGGACCTCCGCGGGGGTGGGGTGGGGGTGGGCACCCGCGAGGCGGTGTGCGGCCGAGGCTGGGTAGGGCTGAGGTCAAGCCTGTGTGTGGACGGTAAAGATTTCTTTTTTAGTATTGTAATTATTAATTTTTTAACTTTATTCATTCGTTTTATTTTGATAGGACAGAGACATATCAAGAAGGGATAGGAAGAGAGGGAGATTAGGATTTCAGTGAGACTCAAATGCTTGAATAGACACATGTGCCCAGAATAACATTTGGCAGATAGTGTCACTGATATTTAATGTTTTATTTATTTTTAACGAATGAGATAGAGGAAAATATACAGAAAGAGACCAGAGCACTGCTCAGTTCTGGCTAATGGTGGTACTGGGCATTGAACCTGGGAGCTCAGAGACTCAGGTAGTAAAGCTGTTTGCAGAACCATTATGCTGTGTCCCGAGCCCTGACTGATATTTAATATACTGAAATAGAACTTGTTTATACATCAGATTTTTAAAATTTCTTTATTGGGGACTTAATGGTTTACATTCAACAGTAAAATACAATAGTTTGTACATGTGTAACATTTCTCAGTTTTTCACATAACGATTCAATCCCCACTAGGTCCTCTGGCATCGTGTTCCAGGACCTGAACCCTTCCCCCCCCCTCCGTCTTTTACTTTGGTGCAATACTATACTTCAGATTTTAGGGTGTTTTTTGTTTGTCTGTTTTCCAATTTATAGGGAAAAGTGAAATTGAGAGAGAAGAGGAAGATAGGGAAAGAGACAGACACCAGCCACACTGCTTCACCGCTCATGAAGCCCCCCCCACACACACACCAAAGGTGGGAACTGGGGTCCATTAAACCAGGTCCTGGATGGAGCATGGTGATGTGTGTGCTTAACCTGGCGGGCTACTGCCCAACACCTCCCTGCCCTGGCCCTCTAGGGAGGGATTTTAAGATCCATGAATGAATATGCGTGGTGCTGAGCTAGAGTGGTGGAGGGTGTGTTGTTTTTGTGATAGCTTGTCAACGTGTACCTGAAAATTGTGTGCGGATAAGCCTATTAGCCAGGTTGCACAATTTAAGGGCACGTGTGTGTGTGTGTGTGTGTGTGTGTGTGTGTGTGTGTGTGTGTGTGTGTGTGTGTGAGAACTGGGGAAGAGGGGAAGAATGGAGGTGACCATGGGATCACAGGATCATGTGGCTCTGCGGTCCCTTGTCCTTGCAAGTCTGTGTGTGAGGCTCTATGCTGGGGGGGGGGGGGGGAGTGCCACGGTCTGAACAGGTGACAGTGGCCTGCAGGTGCCTCTTGGTGGCTGCACGGTGAGTCACTCAGGGCACACGTGTCGAGATTGGGTGTGTGTGTGGCGGGGGGTTTCTGTGGGTGTATCTGTGTGTGACCACGATGAAGATCTGAGGTTCACAGTGGGTCCTGCGCACGTGCGCCCGGGCTGTGCCCTCCCGGGGCAAACAAAGCCGCGGTGCGCAGGCGGCAGACGCGGGGCGAGGAGCCTTGGGAGGGGGCAGCTGTATGTAAATGCCGCCATCTGCCGGCGCCCGGCCCCCGCCGCCCCCCAGCTCCGCAGCTGGGCCGAGCGTTTGGCCTCCGGAAGGTGCGAGCAGCAAATGGGCAGGAAGTTCCGTCTGCGAGGCCCGGGCCCCGCTCCCCCTCCCTCAGAAGCCCCTTAGTATTCCGGGGCCACCGCGAGCCGAGCGGGCAGGAGCAGATGTTCCAGCCCTTTGGTCCTCATCCTGACTGTGCCAGGCGCCTCTGAGCAAAGGCCTTCCGATGGAGTCATCTCATTTTTCTTTACTCCCCCCCCAAAAAAAAAAAAGTTTTCATACGGAGGGAGAGAGGGAAATCTTGGTTCCATTTATTATGCACGTGTTTTCCCTTTTTTGAGGACTAAGAGAAAGTCACCAACAAAGAAAGCAGAACCAGACATTTGAGCAAAGGCGTCGCCTTTTTTTTTTTTTAATTAACTAAATGATTGGTTTTAAAAAATCCAAGGGGAAGAGAGAACCAGCCTGATACATACAGTATCAAGGAGTGAACTCAGGACTTCAGTTTTGAGTCCAATGCTTTAGCCGCCACAACACTTCCTGGACTACTCTATGTTTTTATTTTGTTTTATTTTTTATATTTATTTATTTTCCCTTTTGTTGCTCTTGCTTTTTATTGTTGTTACAGTTATTGATGTCATCATTGTTAGATAGGACAGAGAGAAATGGAGAGAGGAGGGGAAGACAGAGAGGGGGAGAGAGGAGGGGAAGACAGAGAGGGGGAGATAAAGCCAGACACCTGCAGACCTGCAAAGCACAAAAACCAGCATAAGATCCCGGTTGGAGCCCCAGGCTCCCCACCTGCAGGAGAGTCACTTCACAGGCTGGTTTTGTGCTTTGCGCCACGTGTGCTTAACTCCCTGCACTACCATCCAACTCCCTATTTTATTTTATTTACTAAGCACAAACCTGATGTTGTTCTACTGAATACTTTCCATGGCTCCACCTTGTGTTCATAATATATTCCACACTAGAGAAAGACAAAAACAGGCTGGGAGTATGGAACGACCTGCCAACACCCACGTTCAGCGGGGAAGCAATTACAGAAGCCAGACCTTCCACCTTCTGCACCCCGTAATAACCCTGGGTCCATGCTCCCAGAGGGATAAAGAACAGGAAAGCTGGCGCAAGGACCGGGGTAAAGATCCGGGTTCAGCCTCTGGCTCCCCACTTGCAGGGGAATCACTTCACAGGTGGGGAATCACTTCAGAGGCAGTGAAGCAGGGCTGTAGGTGTCTATCTTTCTCTCCCCTTCTGTCTTCCCCTCTCTCCATCCTATCTAACAACGACGACATCAATAACAACAATGAAAAAACAAGGGCAACAATAAGGAAAATAAATAAATATAAAAAAATTTTAAAAGAATATTAAAGCTATCAGGTGAGGGGATAGGATACGGAGTTCTGGTGGGGGGAACTGTGTGGAGTTGTACCTCTCTTATCCTATAGTTTTGTCAGTGTTTCCTTTTTATAAATAAAAATTAAAATAATAAAAGTTGAGAGAAAGAAAAAGGAAAGAAGCAGAGCATCACTCTGGCAAATAAAAGGCTGGAGATCCGAGCCCCCAACTCACCACGTGTCACTTCACAGGCGGTGAAGCAGGTCTGCAGGTGTCTCTTTTCCCCTCTTCTCTGTCCTATCCAACAACGAAGACATTAATAACAATAATAACCACAAGAACGATAAAACAACAAGGGCAACAAAAGAGAAAAGAAAAAAAAAATCCTCCAGGAGCAGTGGATTTGTGGTGCAGGCACCAAGTGTCAGCAATAACCCTGGAGGCAAAATAATAGCAAAGATCAAACTCAGTCTTCATGCTTAAGAATGCGACACTTTACCCATTTTTAAATTAGATTTTTAAAAATCTTGATTCATTTACTAGAGATAGCCAGAAATCGAGAGGGAAGGGGGTGATGGGAATGGAGAGAGACAGAGACACCTGCAGCCCTGCTTTACCATCACAGTGCTTTCCCCTTCCAGGTGGGGACCAGGGGCTCGAACCCAGGTCCTTGAGCACTGTAACATGTGCACTCATCCAGGTGTGCCACAACTAGGCCCCACTTTATCCATTTCACCACCTTTTGGGCCAAGTGCAAACACCTTTTCCTTAATTCTTTCAAAGCACTGCTTTGCTCTGACTTACGGTAATGTTGAAGCTTGAACCTGGCACCTCAGAGCTTCAGGCAGAGAAGTCTTTTTGCATCACCATTATGCTGTCTCCCCAGGGTGGTGAGGTGCCTTTTAAAGGAGCGCCAAGAGTCTTTTTTTGGTTAGGAGTTCTCTTAATATTGCTAATCAGAGCCCACAGACAGGTGTGCTGGGTTGGTATGTGCAGAGACTCAAGAGGGAAAAAGTGAGCTAAATGGGCCCTAGAGACACACATTTGTGGCAAAGGGAAAACAAATGCATAGCTTCTGAGGTGACAGGCACTGGCACACTCTGGCTTCCTCCTTACCTGTCGCTGGTCTCTGCTCAAACCCTATCAAAAGGCTCCTTCGCTGGTGCACCTAGCTGAGCTTTGTCCATTGCAAAAGGACCTGGGGTTTTGGTGGGGGTAGACAGCATAATGATTATACAAAGAGACTCTCATGCCTGAGGCTCCAAAGTCCCAGGTTCTATCCCCAGCACCACCATAAGCCAGAGCAGCACAGTGCTCTGGTAAAACAAACAAAAAGGACCTGGGTTCAATCCTCCAGTCCCCACCTGCAGGGGGAAGCTTCACGAGAGGTGATGCTCATCTGCAGGTGTCTCTATCTCATCCCCTCTAAATTTTTCCTATCAAATAATTATATATATTAGCACCCTAACTCCCCAAGTCACCCTGGCTACTTACCAGGCTTCATATATTTATTACAAATGAGGATGCCAGTTCCAAGAAGGCAGAACAATTTTTTTTTTTTTTTAACTGGAGCACTGCTCAGCTCTAGCTTATGGTGATGCAGGGGGTTCAACCTGGGACCTTGGAACATGAAGTCACTTTGCATAAACCACTGGAATTCCCTCTCAGTCCTATTTCTCTCATTTGTGATTAAAAAATTTTTTTTTCATCTTTATTATTTTTTTGGACAGAGACAGCCAGAAATTGAGAGGAAGGGTGAGACAGGGAGACAGAGAGATACCTGCAGCTCTGCTTCACCACCTGTGAAGCTTTTCCCCTGCAGGTGGGGACCAGGGGCTTGAACCTGGGTCCTTATGCACTCTAACATACATGTGTGCTTAACCAGGTGCGCCTCCACCTGGCCCTCATTTGTAGTATTTTTAAAAAAATATTTATCTATTCCCTTTTGTTGCTCTTGTTGTTTTATTGTTGTAGTTATTATTGTTGTTGTAGATGTTGCTGGATAGGGCAGAGAGAAATGGAGAGAGGAGGGGAAGACAGAGAGGGGGAGAGAAAGACAGACACCTGCAGATCTGCTTCACCACCTGTGAAGCAACTCCCCTGAAGGTGGGGAGCCAGGGCTCGAACTGGGATCCTTATGCTGGGGTCCTTGTGCTTTGCGCCTCCTGCGCTTAACCTGCTGTGCTACAGCCCGACTCCCTCATTTGAAATTTTTAACAAAATATTTATTATTGGATAGACAGAAATTGAGAGGGAGGGAGTCGGGCGGTAGCGCTGCGGGTTAAGCACACCGTGGCGTGAAGCGCAAGGACCAGAGGAAGGATCCCGGTTAGAGCCCCAGGCTCTCCCCACCTGCAGGTGAGTCACTTCACAGGCAGTGAAGCAGGTCTGTAGGTGTCTGTCTTTCTCTCCCCCCCCCATCTTCCCCTCTTCTCTCCATTTCTCTCTGTCCTATCTAACAATGACATCAATAACAGCAATAATAATAACAACTACATCAACAATAAAAAAACAAGGGCAACAAAAGGGAAAATAAATAATTCTTAAAAATTAAAAAAAAAATTGAGAGGGGAGGGCCAGGCAGTGGTTAAGTGCTGGTTAAGTGCTAACACAGAAATTGAGAGGGGAGAGGGAGAGATACAGAGTCACTTGCAGCCCTGTTTCACCATTCATGGAGCTTTCCTACTGCAGGTGGGGCCCAGGGCCTGTAAATCTGAGTCCTTGCACACTTTAATGTGAGCACTTAAGCAGGTTCACCACTGCCTGGTCCCCTCATTCGTAACTGAAGCATCGAGTGTGCCTAGAACAGGGCCTGGCAGTCAAGAGTTCAGGAAATATCTTCAAAAACTTAAAGAGGTGTGTTTACCAATCTCTTATGAAGAAACAGACCTGAATTGAGGTCACAGGGCTTGCTGGTAGTGTGATCTGAGGGTGGGATCTTGTTCACTGGCTGATGCCATTATTCCACCCCAGTGCCCAAGCATTTTAGGAAAACGCTTTGGGCCACAGTGCAGAAGCAGAGTGGCTCAGAGACCACCTGTGTGCATCAGGTAAGCCTCCCCCCTCCCTAACCTGACCGCACCCTCAGTCTTCCTGGGCCAAAAGGGGAGCACACAAGTTTGTAATTTCCTGGGTGCTAGAGCCTTGGCTCCTAGGGGCCACTCTTGATCACTGGTGGTCAGTCAGGAACACTTCCTCCTCTCCTGCCCTGTGGGTAGAGAGATGAAGTCTCTGAGGTTCTGCAGGACTAGCTGTCACCCCACGACAGCTGGCAAATGCATATTTGTGGTGGCTCTGTCTCCTTCTGCAACTCTCCCCCCTCCCCACAGGGTCACATTTCCACAAAGCCTCTCCACCTCAGCCTCCAGTTACAACAGTCTCCAAGCCTCAAAGCTACTTACAAGTAAAACAACGCAGGTCCCTTTTAATTCTCTCCCCCCACCCCTATCCCCTTTTCACTCTTTTTTTTCTAGGTACTTTCAAGTTTATTCAGGAAAATTGAGAACATTCACATGTTAGGGCATGAGAGAAAGAGACAGAGAGATAGAGCTAGCTGAGTTACCACTTACATGATGATCTGGACAGAAAGCAGACCCCCTTTTCAGTCTTGAGGACCTGGGAACACTGTCCCCTGGGTTACAGACTACACTCTGGGGGTGGGGGAGTACACATTTTAATGCTTTGTAGACTTCTGTGAGCCTTTTAAGACATGTGGATTTAACCTGGCCTACAGTGTCAATTTTTTTTTTTAACTTTTATTTATTGGATAGGGATAGAAATATTTAGAGGAGGGGGGAGATAGTGAGGGAGACAGAGACACCTGCAGCCCTGCTTCACCATTTATGAAGCTTTCTCCCTGTAGGTAGGGAGCAGGTGTTTGAACCTGTGTCCTTGTGCACTTAATGTGTCCACTTAACCAGGTGCGCTACCACCTGGCCCCTCAAATTCCTTTTTGCTACCACCAGGGTTTATCATCGAGGTTCAGTGTCTACACAACAAATACACTGTTCCCGGTGGCTTTTTTTCCTTTCTTTTGTTGAATGAGATTTAGAAGATGGGAGGAAAACAGGACATACGGAGAAAGAATGACACCTGCAACATTGCTTAAACTACCCATGAAGCTGCCCTTCTACAGGCAGTGACCAAGAGTTTAATCCTGAGAGCTTGCGATGGGAGAAGATAGAATAATGGTCCTACAGAAGGCTTTCACGCCTGAGGCTCTGTCTCAGGTTCGATTTCCCGCATCACCATAGCCCAGAGCTGATCAGTGCTCCAGTAAAAAAAAAAAAAAAAAAAGAGTGCTTATACATGGCAGTATATGTGTTTAACTGGGTGCATCACTGCCCAGCCCCGTAAATACATTTTTTCTTTAAAGAATTTATTCATGAGAAAGATAGGAGATAAAGAACCAGACATCACTCTGGTACATGTGCTGCAGGGGATCAAACTCGAGACTCATGGTTGAGAATCCAATGCTTTATCAGTGTGCCACCTCCCGGACCACAACAAATACATTTTTTAAACAATATTTATTAGGGGCTGTTGGAGACAGAACATAGGGATTCTCCAAGACTATCATGCCTGAGGCTCCAAGGTCTGTTTCAATCTCCAGCACCACCATAAATCAGAGCTGAGCAGGTGCTCTGATAATAAATCCAGAAAAAAAGAAAAAATATATATATATATATGAGGTCAGGCAGTGGAGCACCCATACTACCATATACAAGGATCCAGGTTCAAGCCTCCACTCCCTACCTCAAGCTTCACAAGCACTGAAGCAGGTCTGCATGCCTCTCTCTCTCTCTCTTGCTTTAACCAGAGCACTGCTCATCTCTGGCTTATGGTGGTGTGGGATTGAACCTGAGACCTTGAAGTCTCAGGTATGAGAGTTTTCTGGATAATCATTATACTACCTCCTGTTCGCTCTCTCCTCACTTCTCTCAATTTCTCTGTTCTATCAAATAAACTAAGAGGGGAAAAAAAAAAAAAGCCTGCTGGGAGCAGTGAATCATGCAAGCACTGAGCCCCAGGGGAGACAGTATAATGGTTTTGCGAAGGATTTTCATGTCTGAGGCTCTGAGTCCCAAGCCACAGCTGAGCAGTGCTCTGGTCTCTGCATCTCTATGGAAAAAAAAATAAATATATATATATATATATATATAATATACATATATATAGAGAGAGTATATTTTAATATATTAACATGAGGGAGAGAAGAGAAATAACCTGAGTTATCTATCACTCTGGCACATGTGATCACTGCAGGCTGAAATCAGAACCTCACACTTTTAAGGCCAACACAAGAGTGTTGTCACCTCCTGGACCACCCAGATACAAGAGCCAGATGCCACCTGAGGCTAAAGTGGTTCAAGGGCAGGGATATATAGCATAATGGTTATGTAGAGAGACTCTCATCCCTGAGACTCCAAACTCCCAGGTTCAATCCCCTGCACCATCATAAACCAGAGCTGAGCAGTGCTCTTGTTTAAATAAAAAAGTTCAAATGAAACAAGATGTAAAGTTCAGATCTCAGTTCCACGAGGTCCAAGTACTCAACAGCCCTGTG
The DNA here is from genome assembly GCF_950295315.1 of Erinaceus europaeus. Lineage (NCBI taxonomy): Eukaryota > Metazoa > Chordata > Mammalia > Eulipotyphla > Erinaceidae > Erinaceus > Erinaceus europaeus. The sequence continues at coordinate 187,958,632 of NC_080163.1, read as the reverse complement.
TAGGGACTGGAGAACACGGCTACAGCCTGCCTTTTCAGCGAGGGACCACATTTCAGGGGCTGGGTGATAGCTCAGCAAACAGACTCTCTGAATGGTTGCTAAGTGCTCTGATCTCTCTCTCTTTTTTATTTATTAATGGATAGAGACAGAAATTGAGAGGAAAGGGGGAAACAAGAGAGGGAAAGAGACAGAGACATCTGTAGCTCTGCTTTACCATGCATGAAGCTTTCCCCTTGCAGGTGAGGACCAGGCCAGAACCTTCTCCCTTCTCTAAGAATACAGAACAAAAGAAATGGGCAGGGCAGGCTGTTCAGAAGTACTATACACACACAAAGCCCTAAGTTCGCATTAGAAAACTTGGGAGAGTTAGAGTAAGAATTCCAAATTCTGGTTTCCATGGAAAATCTGGGAGCTCCATTCTAAACCGGCGCTCCCATAAGACGGCAGCAGGTGGAGCTGAGCAGTCACTGTGTCTGCAGCAGCAGCCAGAAGCAGCTATCGACGGCCCATAAGTCTGTCCCCCTATACCCACAGGCACGTCACATATTGACATGGCAGCCGGCCAGCCGCAGCCTCTGACACCCACTGCCGACCTCGCTTCCTTCCCACAGAGGAGCAATCTGGGGCCAGAAGTGGAGATGCACCATCCGCAGAGCACACAGCACATGAGAAGACATGACCAGAGGAGCAGGGAGCCCAAGTTTTCAGATTCCCAGGCTGGGTTAAGACCCAATTGCTGAAGTGCACGCGCTGTGCATGGCAGCTGACCAGCCATGGGATGCGGGGACGTTGGCCCGAGAGTCCCAGACCTCACCCTGATGCCCCCATCTGGAGACTCTCCGACACAGCAGTGTGGCATCTGGGATGGATTTTATTGGACATGTGGCTGCCCAAGCTGTGGTCTGGGAGCACTGGGGGCCTGGCACCCAGACACTGAGTTTAAAGAAGCCTTGAGATCAGGGCTGTTTGGAGCGAGGCCACAGGCGGCTGGTGAGAGAGCTGAAGAAGAGGTTCTGCTTGTTGGACTTGGAGAGCTCGGCCAGGCGCTGCTGCTCCTCCTGGGGGGAGGTGGAAGGGGGTATCAGTGGGCTGGGCAGACCCCCCCAGATTGCCCAGCCCCAGCCCAAGTCTCTCCCCCTTCACTTAAACCTCAGTTCACCCCAGACCCACTCCCTTAAGTCACCAGAACACCAGTCCACACTCAGGAAATGGACCTCCCAGAGAGCCAACTTAGATGCCAGCAGGAGCTAGTTACTTCTGGGCAACAGGAACATCAACTCCAACCCCAGGGGTTCTCACACTCCATTTCCCCAGCCCCCTGAGTCTCTCCCCTGCAACATGGGCACCTAGCTCAGACTGACCCCAACCTGGATGCTGGTAAGCTCTCAGGCCCACCCTCCTCTCCTCACTGTCCTGTCCTGTCCTGCTCCTGGGGCACCCTGTGGTCAGGGGAGCCCTATTACCCATGTCTGGATGTTGGTCACTCAGGAGCCCAGCTCTACTTCTGGGAACCCACAATCTGCTCAACCTCAGACCAGATGCCTATGTTTGTTTGTTTGTTTGTTTAGGTAGAGACAGAGGGAAAAGTGAGAGACCCCAGCACTGAAGCTTCCTTCAATGTTGTGGGAGCTGGGCTTGACCATGGGTCACGCACACAGCAGAGCAGTACACAATCCAAGTGAGCTACTCCACCGGCCCCAGACTAGACCCCTACTCAGTGTCGCTATGTCTCAGACTTAACTCCACTCACTACTCGGCACCACTTCCCATTGCCAGGATCATATCAAGACCATCAGAACTCCTTCTACACACCACTGAGCTAAGTCCAAGATTTTCTTTTTCTGGACTGGATTCAAACCCACACCCCATAAAACACCAAGACCTTCAGATCTGCAGGAGACCACCCCCATACCCCCAGCCTAGCTCAATGCCTGGTGCTTCCTGCCTTCTCAGAACAGCTTGAAGAATCAACTGCCCCCTGGATATGATAGCCCTTCAGGGCTGAGAGTTTGCTCAAGGTAGAGCAGCCAGAGTGGAGGCAGGCTGCCTGCTCTTTCTGGAGGCCCAGGAAGTAACACAGTGCCCCCTTCCCCTAGTGAGAGACTGAAGCACCCACCTGCTCTAGTCGACTCTGGCGCTGTTTGAAAGCCTCCAGCGGGTCATCCTCTAGGGCGTAGTGCTCCAGCACGGTCCGGACATCCTCCACACCATTCAGAGCGATGGCTGTGGGCACAGCAGGTGGGGATCAGCCAGGCAGGGCGAGGCCTGGAAGACCACTTCTCAACTCTGAGAGAACCCCAAGAATACTCAGATACCCCAGCAGGGGTAAATAGCATAATGGTTATGCAAAGAGATTCTCACACCTGAGTCTTCAAAGTCCCAGGTTCACTACCCCTACACCATCATAAGCCAGATCTGAGCAGTTCTCTGGTAAAAAAGAAACGGGCGAGGGTAGGTAGCATAATGGTTATGCCAACAGACTATCTATCATGCCTGAGGCTTCAAAGTCCCAGGTTCAATCCCCCGCACCACCATAAGACAGATCTGAGCAGTGCTTTGGTTAAAAAAAAAAAAAAAAAAAAAAAAACGGGGGTCGGGCAGTGGCACAATGGGTTAAGCGCATGTGGTGCAAAGCGCAGGAACCGGCGTAAGGATCCCGGTTCGAGCCCCCGGCTCCCCACCTGCAGGGGAGTCGCTTCACAGGCGGTGAAGCAGGTCTGCAGGTGTCTATCTTTCTCTCCCCTTCTCTGTCTTCCCCTCCTCTCTCCATTTCTCTCTGTCCTATCCAACAACGAATTGCGTCAACAAGGGCAATAATAATAACCAAAACGAAGCTACAAGGGCAACAAAAGGGGGGGAAAAATGGCCTCCAGGAGCGGTGGATTCATGGTGCAGGCACCGAGCCCAGCAATAACCCTGGAGGAGGGAAAAAAAAAAAAAAAAACCTCAAATTCCTTGAGTCTTCCTAACTGTTCCAGAGTCACACCCCAATCTAAGGAGCTTCCTAAGATGACAGGATGTTCATAGGCCTCCCACTAGCCAAAAACCCATTTTTATGTGGAAAAACAAGCCATAGCCAAGTGGCTATCATTCCTCAAGGGGCAAGGGCTCCAGGTCAGAGGCCAGGAGGTCGGGGGCAGTCTCACTCTTGAGGAAGGCAGACAGGTCCAACAAGACTCGGTCATCAGAGTTGCCGTCCCAGGGCCGCAGAGCGACACCGTTGTAGGGCTGTAGGCGGAAGGCTTCCTTCTTGCAGTCCACAATTACCACGCGGGCTGGATCCCGGTTCAGACATGAAATGTCCTGCAAGATGTACACAGGTCAAATCAAGGCCATTGTCCCTTCCTGCCAGGAACACACAGGAGAAAAAAGGGAGGTAGAAAACATTCATGGTGTTTCACACTGGGACCCCATGGTGGGGCCTCCCAAAGACCAGGCCGGGGTGATGGCAAGGAACACCCCCAGCCAGGTGAGAAGCTTCTCAGATTCCAGGACCCTAGACTGAGTGTTTATGCTCAGCCACAGACATCTATTGCCACAGTGTCACTCCAGACGGAATCCCACACACAGACCCTCACAGGCCCTCAGTCACAGCCCATGTCCTGAACCCAGAAGAACTACAGAGCAGAGGCACCCCCCCCCAACCACCACCACCGCCCCAGATCTACCAAGACAGCCAGAAACCCAACACCTGGATCCCTGAAGATCACTCATTCACCCAGAACTCCTGGGTAGAGCAGTGGCCACAGCAACCAACACATCCCAGGTCAAACAAGCCTCCGACCCAGTCTCATGTCAGTCAGTGCTATTACATGGTTCAGCCCAAGACAGGCAAAAACAGTTTCCTAAGGGGACTGTCATCTTCAGCAGTGTTCTCTGGGAAAGCCCATTCCCCCCACTTCCATTGCGGAGGGTGGGGGAGGGCCTGGACATCTCGCCAGGGCCATGGTAGGCTGGCATCCTGCCACAACCATAAAGGAGAGTGAGGATGGAGTGAGAGTGATGCCTTGCTTCCTCAAGAAGTGCCAGCGCACCCTCCTCCCTCCCCAAATCCCAGAACCCCTCTCTCCACGGCTTCCCCAGGTACCTTAATGTGGTGCCCATCCATGTATCTCGTGGCGTCCCGGAAGAGGCGGTAGGAGATGAAGCCGTGGGGGTCCACGCTGTCGATGAGCGGGAAGGCAGTCTGGGGTGGGACAGGGTGCGGTGGGAGGAGGAGAGCGGGGAGGTCAGGCTCAGGCCGGGCCCTACGGCTCCCACACACTCCCAAGCTGCCACCTTCCTGCCCTGGGGCCTCACCATGCCAGTCTCGGAGGTAAAGATGACGATTTCATACAGAGGGGCAAGCTGCTGGAACAAGGTCTCGATGCCTGGACGCTTCTTAAACCTCCAGCCAGTGGCCAGCTGTGGGGACGGTGAGATACTGAGCCCCAGAAGCCCTCAGAGCCTCCGAGAGGACCAAGACTGGGCAACCCTGAGGGATTCTCAGAGCCAGAGTGTTCCCCCCATCTTGAGGTTCTATTTTTTAATATTTATTTACTTACTCCCTTTTGCTGCCCTTGTTATTTTATTGTTGTAGTTATTGTTATCGTCATTGTTGGATAGGAGAGAAATGGGAGAGAGGAGGGGAAGACAGAGGGGGCAGAGAAAGATAAGACACCTGCTTTACTGCTTGTGAAGCGAACCCCCTGCAGGTGGGGAGCGGGGGCTAGAACTGGGATCCTTACGCCAGTCCTTGCGCTTTATGCCACCTGCGCTAACTTCCAATCTTGGCGTTCTTGAGAGGTTCTGGTTTTCACGGCTGTGACTGATGATCTGCATCCCCAAGTAACAGCCACACCTGCGGCGGCATGTCACAACCTCACCCCAGATGCAGAGGGTAAGCTCCCAGGTGCCTGGCTCAGGGTCCAGGAATCGGTATAAACGTCCAAGGGACACTTACAACAAACTGCAGACGGGCAGTGTTAAGTCCCATTCCACAGCTGAGGAAGATGAAGAGAGTGCTATCTCCTCCCCCAGTGGGGGGACTTGTTGGGGGCTGGGGCACAACCCATCTGGCTGCAGAGCCTGTGTTCCTAGCCATGTTAAACCAGCCGGCCCTCCCAGGTCTATCTGGTGCCCCTCCAGCCCACTGTCTGCCCCAGGACACACCGACCACTCAGGGTGCAGAAGGACGCCAGTGAGCTCCAAGACCAGCGTGTAGGGCGGCTGGTAGTACGGCTCCCGCAGGGGGTCTGGAAGAAGGCAAGGGCTGGTGGGCTCGATGATCATCTGTGGCAAATGAACAGAATGGGGATGCTTACTCCAGGAGGCAGGGGGCTGTGGCTGGGGGGAGGCTGGGGACCAGCCCAGGGTTCCTGCTCACCTGTCTGTAATCTTTGAAATATTTGTATGTCCGGCGTAACTGCTGTACCAGAACTGGATCTAGAACACCAGGGCACAAAGGGATTCCAAGATAAGCCACTGCCCAACCTCTAGGATGCACCAGGGGATTCCTCATCTATCAGACACAAACAGGGCTGCCTGCCCACTCGGTTTGCACCAGCTTTTGCACCAAAGGGGGAAGGCGACACAACTGCCAGGTAGAAACAAGGGGATTTATTCACCTACCCAGTTTATTTATTTTAATTTTATTATCTTTATTTATTTATTGGATAGACACAGAAATCAAGAGGGAAGGGGTGACAGAGAGGGAGAAAGAGACACCGCAACGCTGCTTCACCACTTGCAAAGTTTTGCCTCTGCAGGTGGGAACTGGGGGCTCGAACGCGGCTCCTTGCGCACTGTAACATGTGCAATTCAACCAGGTGCGCCACCACTTGGCCCCTTCACCTACCCAGTTTCAAACTGATCACCCATCTCCTCATACCATCCCAGCTATAAAAACAGAAAGCATCTACATGAGGGCTGGGGAGTAGTAGTGCAGCAGATTAAGCGCACTGCATGAGGATCCCAGTTTGAGCCCCCAGCTTCCCACCTGCAGGGGAGTCGCTTCACAGGCGGTGAAGCAGGTCTGCAGGTGTCTATCTTTCTCTCCCCCTCTGTCTTCCCCTCCTCTTTCTATTTCTCTCTGTCCTATCCAACAGTAACAATGACAATAGCAATAAATAAAACAAGGCAACAAAAAATAGTAGAAAGATGGCCTCCAGGAGCAGTGGATTCATATTGCAGGCACCAAGCCCTCAACGATAACCCTGGAGGCAAAAAAAAAAAAGGAATGCCTCTACATCTTCCTACTTAAAATTCACATCCTTCCATGCTAGTGAACTTAATGTATATACAGTGACTCTTTTTTCTGTATTTTTTTTTTCTTTTTTGCCTCCAGGGTTATTGCTGGGGCTTGGTGCCTGCACTACAAATCCACTGCTCCTGGAAGCCATCCCCCCCCTTATTGTTGTTGTTACTGTTGCCATTGCTGCTGTTATTGTTGGATAGGACAAAGAGAAATCGAGAGGAAGACAGAGAGGGGGAGAGAAAGACAGACACCTGCAGACCTGCTTCACCACCCATGAAGGTGGGGAGCCGGGGGCTGGAACCAGGATCCTTACATCCGGTCCTTGCGCTTTGTACCATGTGCGCTTAACTTGCTGTGCCCCTACAAGTGACTCTTAACGATGCATACCTTCAGCTTGTCTTCTACTGTAACCTGACTTTAGTTAGATCCATGAAAATGCTCTAAACCTGAGTGTAAAATGTCAAACCTTTCAAATAAAAACCTACATACATCTAAGTCTATTGTGCCAGTGTAAGTAATATAGCCTCCTTCAAATCACTGATCTGCCTGCATGAAGCCAGTCTGCTGAGTCCTGAAGAACCACAGTGCGATAAACACACAGCTCTCTACACATTATGCCAGTGGTTCTCCATTAAGTGCGATTTTGGGGGGGCCAGGTGGTGGCACATCTCGTTGAGTGAATGTTACAATGCCCAAGGACCAGGGTTCGAACTCCCAGTCCCCACCTGTAAGGGAAAGCTTTGCAAGTGCTAAAGCAGTGTTGCAGGTGTCTCTGTCCCTCTCTATCTCCCCCTTCTTTCTCTCTCTCTTTTTGTTTTTTGCCATCAGGGTTATTGCTGGGGCTCGGCACAAATCCACTACTCCTGGAGGCTATTTTTCCGCCTTTGTTGCCCTTGTTGCTGTGGTCATTACTGTGTTATTGATGTCGTTGTTGCTGGATAGGACAGAGAGAAATCGGGGGTGTGGGGGGAGACAGAGAGGTGGAGAGGAAGATAGACACCTGCAGACCTGCTTCACTGCATGCGAAGCTACCCCCTATAGGTGGGGAGCTGTGAGCTCGAACCCGGATCCTTACACCAGTCCCTGTGCCTTGTGCCATGTGCGCTTAACCCACTGCACCACTGCCCGCCCCCAGCCCCTTCTCTCTTGATTTCTGGCTGCCTCTACCCAATAAATAAATAAAAATACTTTTTTTTTAAAAAAAAAAAGCAATTTCTCAGTTTTCCCAATAAAACTGACAATGCCTGGCTGGTCCTGTTAGAAGCTAGGATATTGCTAAATATCCTACAATGTACAAGCCTCTCCCCCACAACAAAGAATGACCCAGGTCCAGGGATTCGGGCAGTAGCACAGCGGGTTAATCGCAGGTGGTGCAAAGTGCAAGGACTGCTGTAAGGATTCTGGTTCAAGCCCCTGGCTCCCCATCTGCAGGGGAGTCGCTTCATAAGCAATAAAGTATGTCTGCAGGTGTCTGTCTTTCTCTCTCCCTCTCTGTCTTCCCCTCCTCTCTCCATTTCTCTCTGACAACAATAACTACAACAATAAAAAAATGGCAACAAAAGGTAATAAATATTTTTAAAAATTTAAAAAAAAAAAGATCCGGTCCAGAGCAGCAACAGGCTGAGACTGCAAACCCAGGTTCAAAGGAACATGATGAATCCAGTTTAAATGTCATTATTTTGTTTTGTTCCTCCCCTCTCCTCTTAAACTGCTATATTTGAGTCTCTTCAAAGCCACTACTGAAATCACTTCACCTAGTAAACACATACATTTTAAACTAGCGGGCTGACCTGCCCCATGTAAACCAGTGGTTGATTTCTCTAAGCCAGTGTGGGTCCATAGCAGCCCAGCTGAAATGGCACTCACTCCACACGCCCAGTTGAAAATAATCATCATATTAACATGTCAGTTTGTAAACTTCCCCAGCACACACAGGTGGCTTTCTGGACTTCCCACCAATGTTATTTTTCTCCTGGGAAGAGCCCAGTGCGATTGAACTGACAACTGCTCTTTACTATTCAATTTGTCTCAGACTTCCCCACCCCCAACACAAGCTGGTTAACCAGAAAGGGGAGGGAGGAGGCATTGTTTCGGAAAGGAGGAGTCAGCCAGATGGGAAGGGGCTGGGGGGGGGGGGGAAGACTGCCATGAAGAGGGGGGGGCTCAGGGCTGCAGATGTTCAGATCTAAGGCACAGGAAATCATGTGTCTGGTGACAGACAGCCCCAGGTCCCAAGTGGCCTCCCCTCCCCCATCTGTCCCCGACCATCTGCTCCTGGGCTCAGGGGCCAGGGAAGGGGACTGGGGCTTTGTGAAGCATCTCCCCCCACAAGTCATGCAGAGAGGCTGACGTCCGTCCCCAGCCTCAAATGGAAGGAGAAGGGGTTGGGGACACCAGATGGGAGGGAGGGGCCGGTATCCCCACAAACAGCAATTGGGAGAACCAAGGAACCCCAGAAACAAGTGCTTGTTGACTCACCATTGTCGAATTCATCTGGAATCTGGAAGTAGAGATAAAAATGGAGAGTTTAGAATGGCAGAGGGAGAATCTCTGGGGCTCTGAGAGGATACGTGCAGGTTCCTGGGAGGGCAGGGATCACCCCAAACCAGAATTGAACCTGACAGACCAAAGGAAAGGAACCTCATGGAATGGGAACCCCTGGCAAGGCCTCTACGTCTCTTCCCCCCTCACCTTGGCACCAGTTTCATCCACAGAGTTGTTTCCTACAAGGGAGACAGGGATAAATGGAAGGGAGTTAGAACTGGTGGGTCTGTTGAGTCTTGGGGGGAGAACAGGTCAGGGAACCTGGGCTACTAAGTCTACAGAAATGGGGCTAAAGGCACAGCTTCCTGAATTCAAGAGAGGAAAGCCAGAATCCCTGGGCCTCTTAGGAAAGAATGCTGGGGAGGGATCTCATGGGTCTCTGGGGAACCAAGGGGCTTAGGGGAAGGCTGGAGTGTGGGGTGCTACGGGGGAAAGTCCAGGTCTACCTCTCTCTCTCTTTTAATAATCCTTATTTATTTGATAGAGATAAAGAGAGAAACTGAGAGGGGAAGGGGAGATAGAGAGGGAAAGACGGGCCAGGCGGTGGTGCACCTGCTTAAGTGCTCACATTATAGTGCAAAAGGACCCAGGTTCAAGGCCCCAGTCCCCACCAGCAGGGGGAAAAGCTCCATGAGCAGTGAAGTAATGCTACAGTTTTCTCTCTTTCTCCCTCCTTCTCAATATTTGTCTCTACTCAATAAATAAATAAAGCCTTAAAAAAATAATAATAAAAAGAAACGGGGGGGGGCAGTGGCGCACACGGTTAAGCGCTCACATTACAGTGCTCAAAGATCTGGGTTCAAGCCCCTGTTCCCCACCTGCAGGGGGAAAGCTTCATGAGTGGTGAAGCAGGGCTGCCGGTATTTCTGTCTCTTTCTCTCCCCTCCCCTCTCAATTTCTCTGTGTCTATCCAATAAGTAGATAAAAATATTTTTAAAAAAAGGGGGGGGGGGGGAGTCGGGCGGTAGCGCAGCGGCTAAGTGCAGGTGGCGCAAAGCGCAAGGACCGGCGTAAGGATCCCGGTTCGAGCCCCGGCTCCCCACCTGCAGGGAAGTCGCTTCACACGCGGTGAAGCAGGTCTGCAGGCGTCTATCTTTCTCTCCCCGTCTCTGTCTTCCCCTCCTTTCCATTTCTCTCTGTCCTATCCAACAACGACATCAATAACAACAACAATAACTACAACAATAAAACAACAAGGGCAACAAAAGGGAAAATAAATAAATAAAATAAATTAAATTAAAAATAAATAAAAGGATGCCGGAAGATGATGGGGGGGTGGAGGTAGGGAGAGGGAATCCTCAGCTCAAACGGGGTTGGTTTTGAAGTAGAATAAAGGCCAAACGAACAAAACTAAGGAACAGAGAGATGTCCCTCACCGAAGATATAGACAATGCTCACAGTCCCGCCGGCCCCGAGCAGCCCAGCCAGCCAGAGCGCAACTTTCTTGGCGTAGCTGGGACCCTCCGTGCCGCGGTGATGCTGGGGCCCCTGGGCCTGCGCCTGAGCGCCCCCGCGGCTTCCGATCTCTGTCGCCTGTGGTGAAAAAGAGGGAATGGCAGGTCAGGGGAGAGAGACAGAAAGAGAGAGGGAGAGATGTCCGGGTGGTTCAGGGTCAGAAAAAGAATCCAGGCTGGGGTGGGTGGAGGAGATAGCATAATGGTTATGCAAACTGACTCCCATGCCTGAGGCTGCCATGTCCCAGGTTCAATCCTCACACCATCATAAACCAAAGCTGAGCAGTGCTCGGGCAAAAAAAAAAAAAAAAAAAAGAATCCAGGCTGGGAGTCTGGAAGCCACCCACAGGGCCTCTGGGTGTTGTGTCCCCAGCGGAGCAGGCAGGAGACTGGGACCCCAGCCTGGGAGTCAGGAGCTGACAGGCCGGTGCCCAGAGGCTGCAGATCAGCAGGAGCGCAGGGCCTGAAGCCGGGTGGGGAAAGGAGATCTGGGAGCCCGGCGATGGCGAATACACACGGGGACGGGACGGGAAGGGGGTTCAGTCAGTCAGTCGGTCATCTGTCTGGGCGTCGCGGCGGCGGGGCACGGAGGGGGTGGGAGGGGGAGGAAGGGCCGTGGCAGCGTGTCGGTTTGGGGCTTGGGCAGCAGGGCGCGGAAGTGATGGGTCTGGAGGTCAACATGGAGGCAGGTCGAGCCTGCAGCGCTGAGACCTGCTTCGCCCCGGGGCAGAGCCCACAGGGCCCCGGCGTCCCCCGAGCAGCCAGAGAGATGGGGAGCCCCCGCCCCCAGCGCCCACGTGGGACCCGGAGGAGGTGGGATCCCGAGGACTCATACACTGGGACCTCCACACCGAGGACGGGAGAGCGGGCGTGTTCCGCCCCGGGAGGCGGAGAACCCCCCAAACCCTCCCCCGCCCCAACGCGGGCGAAGTTCCATTCAGCACCGTGAGCCGCTGCGTCCCGCAAGTCCCCGGCGGCGGCGGTGTTGCGGAAACTCCGGGAAGCGGGCCCCACACCCGGAGGCCGCCCCGTCGGGCTCACCTGATCCGAGGCTCGTGGGGGCGGCGTCGCCAGCCTCGCGCACAGCCCCCGCGCGCCCAGCCGGACCCCGCTCCGCAAGCGCAAAAGCAGCGCTGCCGAGGCCGCCATCTTGCGCTGACGCCACGCGGCCCCGCCCACTCGCCCCTCCTTTCCCGGCCCGGGCAGGAGCTGGAGCCAATGGGGGCGCAGGGAAGGGCCTGGCGGACGGGAAGCCCAGAGGGACAAAGGACTCGGGGCGAACTGTTGCAGGCTCGCTTGCTTCTGATCCCTCCTACTGGCTGGGGTGTGCCAACTAGGGCAGAGTCAGCCGGCACCACGCCCCCTCCAGTCTCTGGGTGTCCTCGCTTCCTAAGGAAAAGAGAACCAGAGCTTCACAGGCACAGTCGATGGTGAGGCCTAGATTTTTAAGATCTCGTACATGTAGGTCCAGGAGGTGGTGCAGTGGATAAAGAAGACTCTCAAGCTTGCGGTCCTAAGTTCAATCCCTGGCAGCACATGTACCAGTTTTGTCTGTTTCTCTCCTTTCTCATGAATAAATTATAAAGAAATAAGACCAAGCAGTGGTCTGCAAGTGTCTTTCCCTCTATCTCCCTATCCTCTCAATTTCTCTGTCCTATCAAAGATAATAAAGGAGAAAATGGCCAGTGGGAGTGGCTGGCACTGAGTCCCTGGAGGCAAAAACAAACAAACAAAAAAAAAAACAACAACCTTGGAATCTGGTGGCGGGATAGCAAGAACTGCGCACAAATTTCCATGAGCAAGAACCCAGGTTCAGACTTCTGATCCCCACAAGCAGGAGGAATATTTCACAAGTGGTGAAGTACCTAAATTTAATTGCCATCAAAGTTATCACTGGGCCTTAGGGTCAGCACTACAAATCCACCATCCAGCCCCCTAGATCTTTAAAAAATAAATTTTATGGAGACTCCCAGAGGCGGGGCTACGAGCAGCAGCAGATCTGTTTCTCTCCTCTCCTCTTCCCGCATCAACTAGAAATACCAAAGGAGACCACCTGGGACCAAAACTACAGGAATCCACCAAATCACCAGTGAGTGCAAACACACTTGGCTGGTGACAGAGAGGAGCCTAGGGAGAGACTAAGTGGCTGCTAACAGTCCGGTGGTTTATCAGTTGAGACACCACCTCCAGTCTGTTCCACCAACAAGGGGACAGCTGAAGGGAGGAGAGGACTCCCCAGAGACTCACCAAGTGCAACTCTGAGTCTCCATTGCTACTGCCCTCAGAATCTGGAGCAGTGGCAGGGAGGGACACCGGGGGACAGAGATCTAACCTGGAAACTCAGAAGACCTATACCTCGGTGGCATAGGTGTGGGGCTGTGAAAGTCTCTTTGCATAACCACTGGACTATCTCTGCCACACCCTGCCTTATCTCTTGGTCAGGAGTCAGTGATTAAGCTAAGAAGCCTACTTATACTTTAGAAGCCCTCAGGCTCCCATAGCCTAAAGAGAAGAAAAAAAAAAAAGAGGCTTTTAAATTGCTGAGCTCCAACTCAGGGATTAAAATACTACTGAAACAACTGTTAACTTCCACCATTGTGAACCCTTTAATTACCTTACTTAGACACAAGTCAATCCAGGAAATAGTGATCAGTAATTTGAAAAGTACTAAGAGAGGGAACTCATAACATTAATATATAAAATGGGTAAACCAACAAGAAGAAATATTGGAGAAACAAACTAGGACAACAGTCCAGCTAAAAGCCCCCCAAAGGGTGAAGCACAGAATAACGAGTTCAACATCCAAACATTAGCTAAGGAAATAATCACAGGAGTGAGTAAAGAATCTGAAAGAATTGTAATCAGAAATACAGGAACAACAAATGAGATTCTGGAAGAAAACACTAACTATCTCAAGGTTATTAGCTGAAAGCTGAAATAGCTGAGCTAAGAACACAACTAGCTGAACAAGCTAAAATAGTATCAGAACAGGGTAACAAAATACATGTATCCAGAAAACAGTAGAGGGCAGAGAGAATAGAATCAATGAGGCTAAAAAAAAAAAAAATCAATCAGGCTGAAGACAGAATTAGCAAGATCGAGTACGAATTAGAGACAACTAAAAAAGAAGAGTTCTCAAAAAGATATTAAGAGATGCTGAAAACAACAAGAGTCCTATGGGATGACTTCAAAAGAAGCAATATACGCATTTTTGGCTTACCAGAGGAAGAGAGGGAGAGGAAGAAAGCATTCTTCAGGCCATAATAGCCAAAAACTTCTCTAGTCTAGACGACATCAAAGACATAAAGATTCAAGAAGCCCAGAGGGTCCCAAACAGAATTAACCCAGACTTAAAGACACCAAGACACATCATATTTAGAATGGAAAGGAATAAGGATAAAGAATAATGTAAAAAAAAAAAAACTTATGCTGGGCTGTGTCTCTCTCACCTTTTTTATCCACCCCCCTAGATTTCTGGCTATCTCTATCCAATAAAGATTTAAAGATAAAAATAAATTTTATTGGGAGTCGGGCTGTAGCGCAGCGGGTTAAGCGCACATGGCGCAAAGCACAAGGACCGGCATAAGGATCCCGGTTCGAACCCCGGCTCCCCACCTGTAGGGGAGTCGCTTCACAGGCAGTGAAGCAGGTCTGCAGGTGTCTATCTTTCTCTCCTCCTCTCTGTCTTCCCCTCCTCTCTCCATTTCTCTCTGTCCTATCCAACAACAACTACAACAATAAAACAAGTGCAACAAAAGGGAATAAATAAAATAATTAAAAAAAAAGAAAAAAGAAAATAGACACCTGTTGCACCGTGTGGTTCAGGAAGCTTCCCTTCTGCAGGTGGGAACCAGGGCCTTTAAGCATTGTAACACATGCCCTATGGGATCCTCCACTACCCAAGCCCTGGATTTAATAAATCCAAGTTCCTGGATTTATTGAACTTCAACTCCCCCTTGTGGCTGTTTTGGTAGAGCCCTACCAAAAAACTTCACATGTGGATTTGTGGGTAGGACATTATCCACCCATTATTAGCCACAAATTATGTGAGACTGGGAAGATATCCACAGCTTTGTAGTTATACAGAAGACTTTCATGCCTGAGACAACAACGTCACAGGTTCAGTCCCAGGCACCAACATAAGCCAAAACTGAGCAGTGTTCACTAGCTGCTTTGCCATGTGCACAACCCAAGTTCTAGACCAGCCAACACTGTAGCGAAGGAAGTTCCAGTATTTCTGTGGTGTCCCCACCCCCACCCTCACTTCTCTATCTGGAGGGGGGAAGAGTCTGATAGTCTCTGTAAACTTTATTTTTACTAGTTATTTGATAGAAATTGAGGGGGGGGGGATAGAGGAAAACAGACACCTGCAGCCCTGCTTCACCCCTCATGAAAGTTTCCCCCTGCAGGTGGGGACTAGGTGGGGAACCTGGGTGCTTGTGCGCTGTGATGTGTGCTTAACCCCAGGTGTGCCATCACCTGGCCCCTGTAAACTTTATCTTATGAGAGACCAAATTATTACCCTGCCACTTAATGGTGTTTCATTTTGAAGCATTTATGTGGCACTAAGATCAAACTCAGGGGCCTCACGCATGCACAACTTCCTGATCCCTATGTAAACCTGTAAAAACTACCAGTAGCATAGTGGATAAAGTGTTGGGACTCTGAAGCACGAAGTCGTGAGTTTCATCACGGGTGATGTTCTGGATCTTTAGATAAATAATGTAACATAACAAATACTAAGGTAGTCAAAGTACAAAGCCAGGTGTGGAGTTGTGATTACTTCTGGAGGGACTGTACAGGAGATGGTGCTAAAGTGGATTCTTTTTTTAATGTATTTATTTAAGAAAGGAGACATTTAACAAAACCATAGGATAAGAAGGGGTACAACTCCACACAATTCCCACCACCAGATCTCCATATCCCATTCCCTCCCTTGATAGCTTTCCCATTTTTTATCCCTCTGGGAGCATGGACCCAAGGTCATTGTGGGATGCAGAAAGTGGAAGGTCTGGCTTCTGTAATTGCTTCCCCGCTGAACATGGGAATTGACTAGTCGATCCATACTCCCAGCCTGTCTCTCTGCTAAAGAGGATTCTATCCTGTACATATTGTTCTCCAAGCTGCGGACATAGTTGTTTCTGGTACTTGAACATCAAACGTGTTTTATGTATTACCTTTATTAAAAGTGTAAATACAGGGCAAGGCGGTGGTGTACCTAGTAGAAGAACATACAATGTACAAGGACCTGAGTTCAAACGCCCGGTTCTCACCTTCAGGTGGGATGCTTCCCAAGTGGTGGCACGCCTGGTTGAGTGAACATTACAAGTGGTATAATTTTTTTAATTAAAAATAAATAAATAGTGGTCTGGGAAGTGGCACAGTGATAAAGCTTTGGACTCTTAAGCATGAGGTCCTGAGTTCGATCCCCGGCAGCACATGTGCCAGAGTGATGTCTGGTTCTTTCTCTCTCCTCCTATCTTTCTCATTAATAAATAAAAAAAAAATTTTTTTTTAAAAGAGTAAAGTACCATCAATCACATGGAAAGTTCAGACATTTCTCTCAAGAGTTTTTTGGGTCACTGTTCAAGGTGAGGAATCTGAGAGATAGGACTCAGTTACTATTAACCTGAGACCATATAGCAAGGAAGTAAATGTAGCCTGCAAATAAATGACTTCACAAACTTACTTACCTTTCTACCAACACCACTCTAGTACAAGTCTTCTGACCAAACAGCTTTTTATTGAAAGACCCAAACACAAAAGCAAGCTGATTGGAGGGAGAGAAAGGAAAATAAGAAAGTAAGAGGGGGCCCTTCCCCAGAGTCTACTCTGATTCCTATGAATATCAGGGAGGGATACCACCAACAACTCAGGAGAGAAAAGAAAAGAAGATCCTGAGCAAACAGGCTGGCCCTGTTCTAGGACCCAGACCCCGTGTTCTCAGAGCCAAGAGCTAAGGAAGGAAGGAGGGAGGGACGCTCTTTCTCCATCCACCAAATGATCTGCCAAGTCCACTCGCCGCGCCTGCCTCAGGCCTCCAAGAGCTTCCCCAAGAAGCGGAGGTTGAGGATCTTGAGTTGGTCATCCAGGTCCATGCGGACAATGCCGTCCTCACCATCGATGCTCAGCAGGACCCCGGTGGCTTCCCGATCCTCACCCAGGATCACCTTCACCTGGCAAAGGGGTCAGGGGGCACAGGGTCAGGGTACCACCTCCACAGCCACCACCACCCCACCCCACCCCCGCACTCACCCTTCCTTACCTTGTTGTTTTTGGTGGGGGTGATGGGCTCCAGGTGCTCACTGGAGATGCTGACAACCTTCTCGCTGTCCTTCAGGTACACGGAGCACATGCCTCCCTAGAGACGGGGTGGTGGGGTCAGCCTGGCCACCCTGCCCACAATTGCATTGGCACCCACACTCCCACACGGAGAGTGAGAAGTCACTTCTCCAAAGGGAGAAGTAGGTTCCAGGGTCTGGGGTATGGTGTAGGTCAGGGGGCAAGATCAACAAGCCTTTTGGGGCTGGCTGGACGGTGGCACACCCAGGTGAGTGCAGGCGTTACCACGCACGCCTTCCTCCTGGGACCCCAACTCGGGGATGGCCCCTGGTCACAGCCAGAGCTCCTCACCCCCGCCAGCCAGTTCTCTCCCGGCCACCTCTACTCAGCTCCCGTTCTCCTCTCTCGCTGGAGTTCTGCAGTGCGGCTCTCACAGTGCTCCCAGCCCAGCCACCCCACTCCACACCGCAGGTTGAGTTTCAAACAAGAGAGGAGGTGACAGATGTGACTCCACCACTCCCCTGCTTAGATTCTTCTAAAACAACCCCCCTACCCTCCCCCCCAACTTCTCTTGGACATGCTGGGCCGAGCTCCCCGGCCACATGACCTGGCCCCAGTCACTCTGCGGTCTCATCATTCACTTTTCCGTTTTGATCTCTGTCAGTCACAGTGACACTATTTCAACCCCCTAAAGGGGTCAGGCTTTCCTTCACCTCCCGACCGTGAACATTCCCTCTGTCCCTAATACATCTAACCCTGCCCCAGGCCTGGTTTACTCCTACTCATTGTTCAGGTCTTGGCCTGGGTGTGCCCTCCTCTAGGAAGCCCTCCCTGATCCTCCTCTGAGTTCAAATGGCTCCCCCCAGCCCCCTGCACTGCCCCCATCCCTGGTCTGGCTTCTCAGCCTGTCACTCTCTGGGAACATATCTGTATCTCCCACTGAAATAACATTTATAAGGGCAGGGCTTGCAGGTGTCCTGTTCTCCAATACTTGCTCAGTTAATGTTTGCTACAGGGCCAACAAGGTGCTTGTTCTGCATCTAGGAACCATAACTCCTTAGGAATAAAAGACAGGTTTAGCAATCAGTCATAAGCTAATCAGGTTTAGCTTATGCTAAGATAAGCTTTAAGGTTTCTGTTTTTAAGACAGAGGCAGAGAGTGAAAGAGACCAAAGCTTCAATGTGGTGGAGGCCAGGCTCAACCTGGGCTGCTCACAAGACAAAGCAGCATGCTAAGTGAGTTATTTTACCAGCCCAATTTTCTTTCTTTCTTTTTTTTTTTTTTTTTTTGTTGTTATAGATTTAATTTACTTATGAGAAACGATAGGAGAGAGAAAGAACCAGACATCACTCTGGCACATGTGCTGCCGGGGATCGAACTCGGGACTTTATGCTTAAGAGTCCAAAGCTGTATCACTGTGCCACCTCCCAGACCACCAATTTTTTTTTATTTCTTTTTCTTTTAAATAATTAATTAGAAAGATAGAAGGAAAGAGAGGAAGAACCGGTCATCATTCTGGTACATGTGCTGCCGGGGATCGAACTCAGAACCTCATGTTCAAGAGTACAACGCCCTATCCACTGCGCCACCTCCCAGACCACACTTTCTATCTTTTTTAACTGCCACCAGGGTTCTGACTGAGGCTCAGCACCTTCTCAGTGAATCACTGCTTCCATCAGGCATTCTTCCCCACCCACCCCCTTCCTTCCCCTTTTCTGACAGGATAGACCATAATTAAGAGGGAATGGGGAAAGAACCGGGGCTACCTGCAGCAATGCTTCCCTCTCTGCCTCTGGGATCTGAAAGCTTAAGCCCATTCCCTTGCACGTAGGAATGGTGCTCTACTAGGTGCACCACTGACCAGCCCCCAACTTTAAGTTTTAAGCATGGAAAAGAAACCAGTGTGTGTGCATGATGATATGGTCACTCTACTAAGTGCACTGGGCACCACCCAGCTCCTTAAACAGTGTTATTAGAAGATATATTTTGGGCCAGGTGGCAGCAGAACTTGTTAAGCCCACATAAAACAGAAGATTTATTTCATGAGAAAGAAGGAGAGGAACCAGAGCACTCTCACTGCTCAGTTGTGCCTACTACACGGCCAAGGACTGAACCTGGGGGCTTTGGCATGCCAATCCTGTGCTCCAGGGTTGAGCTCTCTCCCTGGACCCCTTTACTGTGTGTGTTCTTTTTCTACTAGCACTGTTTGACTCTGAATCTGGGACTTCCAGGGCTACATGTATGAAACTCTGTTGCACTGGGAGTCGGGCAGTAGCACAGCAGGTTAAGCGCAGGTGGCGCAAAGTGCAAGGACCGCTGCAAGGATCCCGGTTCGAAGCCCCAGCTCCCCACCTGCAGGGGAGTTGCTTCACAGGCGGTGAAGCAGGTCTGCAGGTGTCTATCCTTCTTTCCCCCTCTGTCTTCCCCTCTTCTTTCCATTTCTCTCTGTCCTATCCAATAATGACGACACCAATAATAACAACAATTAAAATAATAATTACAACAATAAAACAACAAGGGCAACAAGAGGGAATAAGTAAAAATAAATAAAAATCTGTTGCACTGTCTTTCTGGACCCCCTTATTGTATATTAAAAGAAGAAAAAGAGGGAGTCGGGTGGTAGCACAGCGGGTTAAGTGCAGGTGGCACAAAGTGCAAGGACCGCTGCAAGGATCCCGGTTCGAAGCCCCAGCTCCCCACCTGCAGGGGAGTTGCTTCACAGGTGGTGAAGCAGGTCTGCAGGTGTCTATCTTTCTCTCCCCATCTCTCTCCATTTCTCTGTCCTATCCAACAACGAGAACGTCATCAACAATAACTACAACAATTAAACAAGGGCAGAAAAAGGGAATAAATAAATAAAAAGAAAGGAGAGAGAGGGAGGCATCACAGTCACTATCCCAGAAAAGGAAACGCAAGTAGGAGCTGAACTGGAACTGGCGCATCGCACCCAAGTCAAAGACTCTGGGGTGGGTGGGTAGGCAGAATACAGGTCCATGAAGGATGATAAATGACATAGTGGGGGTTGTATTGTTAAATGGGAAACTGGGGGATATTATGCATATACAAACTACTGTATTTACTGTTGAATGTAAAACATTCATTCCCCAATAAAGAAATAAATTTAAAAAAAAATCACTACCCCACCATTCACAAAGATGTCCTTGACGCTCTCAAGTGGTGCTAGAGATCAAATCCAAGAATACACACGTGGAAGGTCAGCACTTGACCCACTGAGCTACCTTCCAGGCTCCAGGTCTCCCTGCCCTGGTAGAACATGCACATCCAACCTTACTACATTTGTTTGCCAGCTATAAATAGGCCCTGCAAGATGTATTTGACTAGTTAAAGGGGTAAAAAGAAAAGCAGAAACCACACAGACCGGGGCCCCGTGGGAGCAGCTGCTGCCCACTCGCCAGCTGGGCCCTGCTTACCGTGACGCTGCGGATGACGCCCATCTGGCCCACCACTTGTGTGTCCAGGTAGGTGTCCCGCACCTTGACCTGGATGTCAGTGGTTACCCAGTCACTGGAGTTCTGCTCAATCCCTGAGCCTGGTGTGTGCGGGTTGTAGCCTCCAGGGGAGGGGGCGCCGGGTGTCATTGGACTGTAGCCAACAGGGCTGGGGCTGGGGCTGGCCTGCAGGGCAAAGGTCAGCATGGTTGGGGAGGAGGCCACCCTCAAGGGACCACATGTACCTGACAGGTCCCCGCAGTACCTGATATGCCATGGGCGAGGGTGTGGGGTGATAACTTGCTGGAGAGTGAGTGTTCTGGTAGCCTGCTGGGCTTGGCGCCACCTGGTGGTAACTCTGGGGACTGGGGCTGGGCTGGTAGGAGCCCTGCGGGGAGGGGGCAGCATATGGGGAGAACTGGTCTGTGTTGTACCTGCAGAGACAAGAGGAGGGGGTGTTTACCGGGGGCACTGGGGAAGGTAAGGATTAGGGATGCCATGGAAAGCTTAGGGTAGGGGCTGGCTATTCCCTAGGGGACTCACATGGCTGGTGTCCCTGGTGTCTGTGGGTTGTACTGTGGGTTGACCTGGGGTGATGAGGGGTCTGGGTAGCCAGGTGTTTGGGGGTTGGGGGTGCCCCCGTAGGCCTGTGGGGATGGGGTGGGCTCATCATCGAAGGCATACTCGTATTCTTCCTCAGCCCTGTGAAGGAGAGAAGTCTGTTGAGAATGGCCCTGGCCTCAGCGTAGAAGTGCTTCCGGAATAGAATTATGAGGTGGAGCCCAGACAACTTCAGCCTCTCCAAGGCCCCATCCAGAGGCCTCCATTTCACAGCTAAGGATTCTGGGAGGCAGTGAAGCAACTGCCTGCCTGAGAGACGTCCCCAAGTACAGACTGATTTGTTTGGTTGGCTGGTTTCTTATCTGGTGTGTGTGTGGGAGGGGGGGTTTTGCAGATTATAGGATTTCACTGCTCTGACGGGCAGCCTTCTCATTCAGAAAGGGAGAGGGAGAGACATACAGCACCTCCCAGTTGGGGCCAGGGCCCAAACTTGGTATATGTGCATGGCAGATACCTTACCCAGTAAGCTCTCTCTCCAGTGTTTTTTTTTTTTTTTTTAAAGAGTTTGTTTACTCATGAGAAAGATAGGAGAGAAAGAACCAGCCATCACTCTGGTACATGTGCTGCTGGGGATCGAACTCAGGACCTCATGCTTGAGAGTCTAGTGCCTTAGCCACTGTGCCACCTCCTGGACCACCAATTTTTTTTTTTTTTTTAATGAGAGAATGAGAGGGTGGCAGGAAAGAGAGAGGACTAGAGCACTAGCATAAGGTGGTGCCAGGAATTGAACCTGTAGCCTGTGGGGCAGGCAAGCTGGTGCTTTTACATGCTGAGCTCTCTCCTCGGTCCTCTAAGCCCAAATCTCAACTATGACAAGGTCCTCTGGTTTGGGTTGGAGAGATTATCCTATCCCAGTACCAACCTCCACATGACCAGTCTGGGGCTATGAGCAAAAAATTCAGGGTGACCCCACCACCCCAGGACACCCAGTCTAGTCTATCCATGCATGAAACTCTACCCCCAGATGCTGGTTCTCACCGTGATGGTGTGTTGGGATTATTGGGGTCCCAGGCCCCACTCTGGGCAGGAGTGCGGCTGCCATCATGCAGGGGTGTCTGAGAGCCATAATGTGGGGTGCGGCTGCCTGGAATAGGAGAGGATCGTGCCCATCAGTTCGGTGCCCTCTGCAGCCTGCCCTCTGTCATCCCCCGCCTCCCCTAGGGAGCACTCACCATCCTGCAGAGGTGTCTGGGAGCCATACATGGGCGTGCGGGAGCCAGAGCCATACATGGGTGTCTGGGAACCGTACATGGGTGTCCGAACGTGGGTCGAAGTCATGCCGCCTGGGTGCCGAGAGTCCCTGTGGACACAAAACAGTGGGCTAAGCACGGCCCTCTCCTCACCCAGCACACACCCTGTTCCTGGCCCTGCCCGTACACCGTGGTGAGCCGCTGGCGGTCCACAGAGATGGTCTGGCAGGTGGAGTGCAGCTCTACTCGGGCTGTGGACTCGGTGGCATCTTTCACAACACCGATGTAGCCTGGGGGGGAGGCAGGAGAGCAGGTCAATGGGAGGGGGTCTCTCTCACTGAGCCCCCTGCCCCCAGACCTTCACATGGCTTTGCTGGGTCACCTTTGTAGGGCCCCTGGGAAATCCGGACAGTCTGGCCGATGAGCTCATTGTCTCTCCGCCCTCGGCCCCTACTCATACCATCACCTGGGCCGCCAAAGCCACCACGATGATCTGGGAAGGAAGGAGAATATTGCCAGTGCCCAAAGATGTGCCTTCACCTCACAAAGCCAACCCCCAACACCGCCCCGAGCATGCACCTGCTTGACCACATTGGGTTAGGGGCCTCCTCTGGGTCCCCCCCCAAAGCCCACTGGGCCATCACTATGGGACACACTTCGTCTCCCAGGGTCTGTGAGCCTCAGCACAGCAAGGCTCAGCTCCAGCAGAGCAGGCGTTCAGTGGGTGTGGACCAAACCTCCACCACTTGACCCCCTAGACATCTCTGCCCAGCTCCCACTTACCGCCAGCACTGGGGTGCATAGGGCTGCTGATCCGGGGACTCATGGGGGCAAAGCCACCCACGGTGAAGTTAGTCACATCTCGGGGCTGAGGGAGAGGTGAGAAGTGAACTACAGGCAGGGCTTGGACAACAGGCTGCCACCCCTGGGAACAGTTCCCACTTGAACCAGCCCGGCAATCACCCCTCTCTCTTCTGGTGACAATACCCTAGTTTCTCCTTGGGAAAACTTCCACCGAACAATTATAAGTTTAAACCTTAATGACACCAAAACTACAGGGATGGGAGTTCTACCTCTCACAAGAAGTCACGGGGGGGGGGGGGGTAGACAGCATAATGGTTATGCAAACAGACTCTCATGCCTGAGACTCTGAAGTCCCAGGTTCAATCCCCCGCACAATAAGCCAGAGCTGTGCAGTGCTCTGGTGTTTCTCTCTGTATCTCTCTCAAAAATAAAATAAATAGTGGTCCAGGAGGTGGTGCAGTGATAAAGCTTCGGACTCTCAAGCATGAGGTCCTGAATTCGATCCCCAGCAGCACATGTGCCAGAGTGATGTCTGGTTCTTTCTCTCTCCTTCTATGTTTCTCAAAAGTAAACAAAATATATTAAAAACTGTTTTAATGATAAAATAAAATTCTTTAAAAAAGAAAAAAAGAAAAAAGGGACTAGGCAGTAGCACAGTGGGTTAAGTGCACATGGCGCAAAGCGCAAGGACTGGCGTAAGAATCCTGGTTTGAGCCCCGGGCTCCCCACCTGCAGGGGAGTTGCTTCACAGGTGGTGAAGCAGGTCTGCAGGTGTCTATCTTTCTATTCCCTCTGTCTTCCCCTCCACTCTCAATTTCTCTCTTTCCTATCCAATAAAAACAGCTATAACAACAATAACAATAAAAACAAGGGCAACAGAAATGGGAAAAATGGCCGCCAGGAGCAGAGGATTTGTGGTATAGGCACCAAGGCCCAGCAATAACCCTGGAGTCAAAAAAAAAGTCACATCTTGCTTCCAGCTACCCAAATCCCATCTTTCTCTTCCTACGTTTCCATTGTCTTTAATTTTTCTCCAGGATTATATCTGGGGCTCAGTGCCAGCACTATGTATCCACTGCTCCTGGTGGACATTTTTTTCCATTTTAGTGGACAGGACAGAAAAATTGAGAGAGAAGGGGGAGAGGAAGAAAGACAAGACACCTGCAGACCTGCTTCACTGCTTGTGAAGTGACCACCCCTGCAGGCGGGAAGTGGGGGCTCAAACTGGGATCCTTCCGTGGGTCCTTGCGCTTTGTACTATGTGCGCTTAACCTGGTGCGCCACCGCCTGGCCCTCTTCCTACTTTTTCTTTTGACCAGATTCCTGCTCACCTCTGGCTTATGGTGGTGCTGGGGGATTGAACCTGGCATCAAAGACCTTTGTATAAATGTTGTGCCATGTACCTGGCCTATTTCCTTTCTGACAATTTTCAGGGCCTTTGATGTTCCTGTTAACCTGAACTATTCCCATGAGTCACCATTTATTCTGGTTTCTGCAGAAACATGGCGTCCCCCAAGGGGCTTGTCCTTATTAACCTCCTCTATCTAAAGCCACAGCAGCCCCCGTCATTGGCATCTTATACCATCTCGCTTCCTTTCAACGTGACTGCCATCATCTCACATCATCAGCCCACACTTGCTAAGCACTTGAGAGTAGCAGCTCTAGGAAGACAGAGATTCATCTCCTGTGAGTTGCTCTAGCAACAGTAGCTGGCATCTAAAAGCTGATCAGGAGTCAGAGAGGTGGCTCAGCAGTAGAATCTCTGCCATTACATCAAGTGTTATCAACAACACTGAACAAAATGCAGCCCAGGAGGTAGGGGCAGTAAGAAAGGTACTGGACCTCTCAAGCGGGAGGCTATTTTTGATCCTACACATGACATGTGCCAGAGTGATGCTCTGGTTCTCTCTCTCACTAATAAATAAAATCAATCTTTAAACAAGAAAAACTAGGGCTGGGGAGACAGCGTAATGGCTATGCAAACAACTCTCATGCCTGAGGCTCCAATGTCCCAGGTTCAATCCTTGGCATCAGCATAAGCCAGAGCTATTTAGTGCTGTTTTTTTGTTTGTTTGTTTGTTTGTTTTTGGCGGGGGGAGTGGGGGACTAGAGCTGGGGAGACAGTGTCATACAAAAGACTATTCCCTTTTGGTCGCCTTGTTGTTTTATTGTAGTTATTATTGATGTTGTTGTTGTTGTTGGAAGGGACAAAGAAATGGAAAGAGGAAGGGAAGACAAAATTGACACCTGCAGACCTGCTTCACCGCCTGTGAAGCGACTCCCCTGCAGGTGGGGAGCCAGGGGCTCGAACCGGGATCCTTATGCCGGTCCCTGCGCTTTGCGCCACCTGTGCTTAACCTGCTGCACTACCGCCTGATGCCTGACTCCCAACTTTTTTTTTTTCCTAATATGATAGAGAAATTGAGAAGGGAGGAATAGGTAAAGAGGGAGAGAGACACCTGTAGCCTTGCTTCACCAGGTGAGCCACCCCCCGCCCCCCAGCCTCCTTGCAAAAGACCTTCATGCCTGAGGCTCTGAGGCCCCAGGTTCAATTCCTGGCACCACTGTTAACCAGAACTGAGCAGTGCTCTGGTGGGAGAGAGAGAGAGAGACACACACACACACACACACACACACACACACACACACACACACACACACACCTTAATTTCATACTGAGAACTATGCTTCTAATCCTCCACAAGCTCTTTTTATTTCTCCTGGGGCCAGGGGAAACTAGAGAGCCAAGCCAGCTACCCAACAGAGTGCCACCATCCCTGCCTCACCTTGGAGCCCCCCGCCAGTACCAAGTGACGGGTCTTACAGACAAACATGCCCCCATTCTCCACCAGCTTCTTGCAGTGCAGGAAGGCAAAGTTGCGGAAGAGATGGCGAATCTCTCCCTCCCGGTCCTGGAGGGGAAGAGGAGGGTCACTCCCATGGTCCAAACCCACCGTGATTCTTTCAGGCGCAGCCACAGGAGCTTGTACTCACCGAGTGGGGGCCGTCAATGACCTTGACAATGTCTTTCACATGGATGTTGTTCTGCTCTGAGTCTAGGGCCACCGCAAATCGGTTGTCCTTCTTCCGGGTCACGGCCTGGTGCCTGACGGTCACCACCTTCCCGTGCATGTTCAGCACCTATGGGGGGGGAGGGGCTGCTGAAGCTTTTTGGGGTGGTGTCAGGGCATCGGTGTCGGCACTGGGTCAACCCAATCACCTGAAAACACTTTTCTTCAGGGTTATCACTGAGCCTTGGTACCAACACTATGAATCGACCACTCCCTGCAAGCCCCCCCTTTTTTTCTTTTTTTTTTTTACTTTTTTCCCTATTTTACTGATAGGACAGAGAGAAACTGAGATAGGGAAGATAGGGATAGGAAGGGGGGGGGGGGGAGTCCGGCGGCGGTAGTGCATTGGGTTAAGCGCATGTGGCGCAAAGCACAAGGACCAGTGTAAGGATCCCGGTTCGAGCCCCCGGCTCCCCACCTGCAGGGGAGTCGCTTCACAGGCGGTGAAGCAGGTCTGTAGGTGTCTATCTTTCTCTCCCCCTCTGTGTCTTGCCCTCCTCTCTCCATTTCTCCCTGTCCTATCCAACAACAATGACATCAATAACAACAACAATAAAAAAAAAAAAGCAACAAAAGGAAGAGAGAGGGGGCTAGGCACTGGCACACCCAGTTAAGTGCACATGTATGAAGCACAAGGACCCAGGTTCAAGCCCCCAGCTCCCCACCTGCAGAGGGGACACTTCACAAGCAGCAAAGCAATCTGCCGGTGTCTCTCTCCCTACCCCCCCCCCCCCCATTCCTCTCTATCCTAGCCAATAAAATGGAAACAAAAATGTCTGTAGTGGGTTTGTAGTGCCAGCACCAAACCCCAGCAATAACCTTGAAGGCAAAAAAAAAAAAGAGGGAGTAGGGGACAGATCTGCTTCAACCACCTGTGAAGCATCCTTCCTGCAGGTGGGGATTGGGGGCTCGAACCTGGGTCCTTGAGCACGGTATGGTAGCATGTGCATTTAACCAGGTACACCACCGCTCAGTCCCCTGAAAACATCCTTTGGGAGGATATCCCCTCCTGATCACTCAGATGGAACTTCAGGGGCCTAAGATGGGGGTGTGGGCTGGACAGTAACATAACACCTAATGTTTACCCATTCCTCTGTGCCAGGCCCCCAGACTAAGTTCTTCACACACAAGATTCCACTGAAGTCTCAGGACTTCCCTCTGAGGTGAATGCCACTGCGATTCCCATCTTACACAGGGGGAAGCTCAGGCTGAGACTAGGCAGGATAGCAGTATGGCAGCAAAGAGCCGAGTCCAGGGTCCCATCCACTATGTTATGTGGCTCTCACATTCACGGGGGAGCAGTAAGAGGGAGGAGGGCATCTGCATCACTAGGTCCAAGCAAGCAAGCATCAAATGTTAGGGTGCACACTGCCTCGATCACTAAAAGGAACTCGGTGCTATCACCATCCTCATTTGGCAGGGTGTGGAAGTGAGGCACAGAGAGAGCAAGTGACTTGCCTGTCACTTGCTCATCTTCACACAGAGCCTGGTCTGCCACCCAGAGCAGACTGGGTTCTTTGTCACTGTGCTCAACCACCTTCCAACAGGAGGAACTCGGGGGGGTGGGTGGGGGGGACCGGACAAATTTCTACCACTGAGTGCAACACACCTGGAAGGTCTCCCGCTCTAGTCGTACAATGACTCCCACCGTCTGGGAGTCCAGCTGCACCAGCTCCCCCCATTCGTGCTGGCCCCCGACATCCACACCTGATGCAGTCTCTGAGCAGAGCTGTAGGTCCCGGGGAAGCACCTTCAGCTGTGGGGTGGGGTGGGGGGGGGAAGGAGTGAAGTGGATCCAAGTGGCTTATCGATCTGGGTCTCTTCTTGGCATTTCTGCCCACCTCCCACCACCTACCTCGTGCATGGTAAGGTCGGAGAAGAGGATGACAAAGTTCTCCTCCACCCGCACAATGAGACCTGTGTCGCCCTCGAATCGGCCAGCGATCACCTTCACGTGGTCTCCCATCTTGAAGTACTTCCGGAGTTCCTGGGCTGGGAACTCTAGCATGTCCTGGGAATAGGGCATGAGGGGGAGCAGACGAGGGGAAAACACCACAGTCAGCCCACCCTAAGCTGTTCTCAGAAAAGACCCTCATGGGTGAGGGTATAGCATAATGGTTATGCAAAGAGACCTTCATGCCTGAGGCTCTCAAGTCCCAGGTTCAATCTCCCAAACCACCATAAGCTAGACCTGAGCAGTGCTCTCGTAAAAAAACAAAAACCGAAAGAAAAGACACTCACCAGGACTCCTCCAGGCTCATGCCACCCACCCAACCACAGCCACTAGGACAAGTCAGACTGCCTGATGACCATGCATCAGAGTCACAGAAGGTCAACCGGGACAGGCCTGAAGAACCACGCAGAAAGGGGCTGCAGACAGGACACCAGACTAGACATTCTGCGACCCACTTAGACAGCCTCACCCAAAACACACTCTGTTAGTCTGACAGGCAGGTTCATGCACACGAGACAGACACACACCCCTAAACAAACTCACATTAGGGAGCCATCTCATTACTGTGGCTTCACACCCTCAACCCTGTGTTTTTGTTTTTTGTCATCGCCAGTGACGCTGAGTTGACTTTTTCTTATAGACAGTGACAGAAAGAGCCAGTTGGTGATGCACTTGGCTAGGCACAGACATTACAAAGTAACAGAGGGGGCCAGCCGGTGGCACAACTGGCTGAGCACACATGTTACAATGCACAAGGACCCAGGCTTCAGCACCTGGTCCCCACCTGCAGGGGGAAAGCTTTTTGAGTGGTGAAGCAGGGCTGCAGATGTCTCTCTCCCTATCTCCCCCTTCCTTCTTGATTCCTGGCTGTCTGTATCAAACAATAAAAACATTAAAAAAAAGATTAAAGAAAAAGGAAAAGAAAGTAACAGAGACAGAGAGGGAGTGGGGCAGGGTGGTGGCACACCTGGTTAAGCGCACACATTACAGTGTGCAAGGACCTGAGTTCAAGCCCCTGGGCCCCACCTGCAGGGGGAAAGCTTTGCAAATGGTGAAGCTGAAGCAGGGTTGCAGATGTCTCTCTCTCTCCCTCTGTATCACCCCCTTCCCTCTCGATTTCTGGCTGTCTCTATCCAATAAATAAAGATAACAAAAAAAAAAGAGAGAGAGAGAGAAGGAAAGACATCACAGCACTAAAGCTACCTTCACTGCCATGGGAGCCTGACTCATACCCAGTCAAGCATGTGACAAAACAGAGTACTTTCTGACTGAGCTAACTTGCCAGTCCTTGATAGAGATTTGGTGGTTTTGTTTTTAATATATTCATGGGGGGAGGGGGGCGTCGGGTAGTAGCGCAGCATGTTAAGCACACGTGGTGCGAAGCACAACGGCCGGTGGAAGGATCCCGGTTCGAGCCCCTGCCTCCCACCTGCGGGGGTCACTTCACAAACAGTGAAGCAAGTCTACAGGTGTCTCTTTCCCTCCCCCTGTCTTCCCTTCCTCTCTCCATTCCTCTCTGTCCTATCCAACAACAACAGCATCAATAACAACAACAATAACCACAATGATAAAAAAAAAAGGGTAAAAAGATATATTCATGGAGAGGTATCATGATGATGATGCAGGGCACTAAAGTTCTCAGACACAATCTCAGCACCACCATAAGCCAGAGATGAGCAGTGCTCTGAACACAACACAAGCAAACACACACGCATTTTTCATTATTCAACAAGCAAAAAGGAACTAGAGCACTGACGGTGTTGAGGGTCAAACTCGGGGTCTCACTGACTTAATCGAGCCCGCACTCCCCCACTGAGCCACCTCCCCAGTGACGTCTGACACCCACCTTGAGGTCCTCGTGCTTGGGCATGATGGTGATCTTATTGCCATCCACACTGAGGATCTTGCCCTGCAGGTTGATGAGCTCCCCCTCACACACCTCCACATTGTCCCCGGGCTGGAAGTTGTGCTCCCGCTCCTTCCCTGGAAGGGCAGGTGCAAGGCTGAGGTGGGAGCCCCCGGCCACAGGCCACTCTACCTCCCAGCCCGGCCTGGGGGACAGATGAGGATGGCAAACCTGTGCTCTCAGTCACCACCTCCAAGTCGATGCCCTCAGGCTGGTCCTCAAACTTCTCCAGTTCCGAGAGTGTGGGCTTCACCCCCTCTGTGATCTGAGCCCCCAGAAGACAAGGGAAGTGTCTGCTTAGTGTCAGCCCAGCTGAGTGGGCTGGAGAAGGAGTTCCTTGGAGACACCTGTAACTCCAGGATTGCCCATGACAGGTTTTGAGATAACTTACTATTTCCGGGGTCTGGACTGAAGTAGGGAAGAGAGAGCTGAGCTACCCTCCCTCATCCCATCCCACCCCCACCAGCATGATACCCCTCTGGGACCCTCACCACAGCAGACATGGCAAAGCTCTTGAACAGGAAACCCTTCCGGCTGTAACGGTTCCCCTCGAAGATGAGGAAGTCGCCATCAGAAGCAACATCTCCCCCCAGGGACCTGGGAGTGTGTGTAGCAGGGAAAAATGGAAGTTGAGGTTGAGATGGAAAGCTCACGGGCTCAGACTCCTCAGATGGCAAAGGGAATACATAGCAAGCTCTAGCCAGGTCCTTAAAGATGGAGAGCTAGATTCTACAGCGGGGCCTTCATCTGAATGGAACCAGTCGGGCCGTTCACATGGGTTCCACAACAGGACCAGGGGGAAAGGGGACTCTCCATCTCCTCCTCTCTTGACCCCACTGCTGGAGCCCCCCCACCCCCGCAAAACTAACTGGTCTTGAAATTGGATGTTGCTATAATTCTCCATTCCGCTAGAAAGAGTGAGGGAGATGTGCTAAAGGGCTCTATGCCCTTATCTCAGTGGCCAGTCATCAGAAGATCAGGAAAGAACCTTATATGTAGAGGCTGGGCAGTGGCACACAGGTTGAGTGCACACACAACCACGCACAAGGACCCAGGTTCAAGCCCAGACATTCCCCAAAGACCCTCACCTTATCTTCTCAGCATCAAACAGCCTCTGCGGAGGCCGCTTAAACTTCTTCATTTTGGCAAACCATTCTTTCTGTGGAGAAGGGGGGGTGGGGTGGGAAGGGTGAGGAGTTGCCCACTGGCAGAGGATCATCAAGGCACCCCCATTCCCCCACAGACCAGTGCCCTCACGGTACCAAGCTCATCCGGGCTTTGATGCGGTCATAGTCAAGGCGTGGGATCATCTTCAGGGAGATGGTGTTTTGGCTGGGCTCCACATAATCCACCTGAGGAGGACAAGCAGGTTGTCAGGAAGGTCCTGGCCCAGAGAGCAGGGCTGTCCCTTCCAGAAACAGGAAGGGCCATGGAAGGAGAATGAGTGGGAAGAAACCACCGGGAGGTGGTGCAGGAGAGAAAGCTGTGTGGGCTGCAACACACGGACATGGACACGGACACACATGCACATACACACACCTGTGCAATGTCATCCTTATAGATGCCCCGCTTGAGGCGGACCCAGGATTTGGGCTTCAGGTTGGCCACCTCCTTCACCACTTTGAGTACGTCTGTCATCTCCTTGATGGGCACCATCTGCTGGTTCCAGTAGCCAAGTCGCAGGTTGCCCACTCCCTCGATGGCCTGCTTCACGTGGGTCTGTTTGTAGGCCTCCACGTAGATGTAGCCCTTCACATGCTCTGGCGCCACTACCGACTTGATCTGGAGGGGCTGGAGGGGCCGAGGCACAACTGCTAGTGAGTCGTGACTGCCACTCAGCAGTCTCTCAGCCAGTTTACCCTTGGACTCTGAGGTATGGGGCTCCACCTCCGAGATGGAGGAGGAAGAGGAGAGCTACCCCAGCACCTCTCCACTGCTCGAGAAATGGCCTCCTGGAGATGATCCTGTGCATCGAGGGGACACTCACACCTGGGTCCCTGCACACTGGGAAATATGTGCTCTGCCTCTTATTAGTGATCAAAGGGTCAATCCTACCAGAAGATACAGAACTTCTAATCTAACAGGCACCTCAAAGCAAAGGGAGGAATCAATCACTAATGACTGGGGCCTGTATCACCAGTACAAAGTCCCTGTTTTCAGTAATGGACAGAAAGCCAGAGAACAGCACCAGAGCAGCCGGGGGGAGGGCTCAGTGAAAAGACCAAGCGGAAGAAAAGGCAACGGGGCCGGGTGGCAGGTGGCACCACACCCGTCTGAACATACACATCACCACGCAAAAGGACCCCTGCTCCCCACACGGGGTTGGGGGTGGCGGTGGTGGTGTCTCACAAATGGTGAAACAGGGCTTCAGGGGTCTTCCTCTTCTACTCTATCTCCCCATGCCTCTCAATTTCTCTCTGTCCTATTAAATAAAATAGGAAGGAGGAAGAAAGGAGGAGGAGGAGCTCAGATGATGTCACACCCAGTTAAGTGCACAAAGTAAGTACTATGTGCAAGGACCCAGGTTTGAGCCTCTGCTTTCCACCTGGAACAGAGATGCTTCACAAATAGTGAAGCAGGTTTGCAGGTGTCTACCTTTCTCCTCTCTTCTTCTCTATATCGCCTCCTCCCCTCTCAATTTCTCTCTGTTCTATTGAATAAAATGGGGGTGGGGGGATGGCTGCCAGGAGCAGTGGATCTGTAGTGCCGGCACCAAGCCCCAGCGATAACCCTGGTGGCAATTAAAGAAAAAGGGGAATTGGGCAGTAGTGCAGTGGGTTAAGCACACGTGGCGCCAAGCTCAAGGACCCACATAAAGATCCCGGTTTGAGCCCCCGGCTTCCCACGTGCAGGGGAGTCACTTGACAGGCGGTGAAGCAGGTCTGCAGGTGTCTATCTTTCTCTCCCCGTCTTCCCCTCCTCTCTCCATTTCTCTCTGTCCTATCTAACGACGATTACATCAATAACAACTACAACAACAATAAAAAAACAAGGGCAACAAAAGGGAAAATCAATCAATCAATCAAAAGATAAAAAGAAAAGGAAGGACTTCAGGAGTTCCCTTCCAGAGTCTCTGTCCCTGGCCAAACTGCTTCACACTGGTCTACTGTAGGACCCCCTCCAGAATAGGAACAGGATGGCAGAACTCAAGCAGGCAGCAACGGCTTGAGAAGTAAATAGTCGACTTCTAGAAGGCGACAGGGGCTGGGAGACTCGGCCAGACTGAGAAGGCAACACCTGTCATGCACACCGACCACTTCAAAGAAGAGAGTGCTTTCCAGGGGAAGCAGCTCCCTTAACAAGCACGCTGTCGGGAGTCGGGGCAGGAGGGCAGTGGGTTAAGCGCACGTGGCGCAAAATGCCAGGACCGGCATAAGGATCCAGGTTCAAGCCCCCGGTTCCCCACCTACAGGGGAGTCACTTCACAAACGGTGAAGCAGGTCTGCAGGTGTCTGTCTTTTTCTCCCCCTCTAGTTCTTCCGCTCTTCTCTCTATTTCTCACTGTCCTATGCAACGACAATGACAACGACATCAATAACCACAACAATGTTAAACAACAAGGGCAACAAAAGGGAAAATAAATAAATATTAAATTAAAAAAGCACGCTGTCGTGGTGCGGGAGGTGGCGCGGTGGATAAAACGTTGGTCTCTCAAGCATGAGGTCCTGAGTTCAATCCCCAGCAGCACATGTACGAGAGAGAAGTCTGGTTCTCTCTCTCTACCTCCCTCCTATTTCTCTCATTAATAAATTAAAAGAGAAAAAAAAAAAAAGCATGCTGTCCCTCCCCCTCTGGGCTCCGCCCTGTATCTCACCCCTAAATTCCCTGCCTACCCAACTTACCGTGTCTGTGAACTGATAGGCAATGAACTTGCGCATCAAGGAGATGGCCGTGGCTCGCTCCTCCCCAATCTGGAAAGAGAGATCAGTTTAAGAGAGATGATGGCACGAGAGAACAGGGGTAGGAGATGCTAGCAAGTGAGGTAGAGTGAGCAGACAAGAAAGAAAAGGGAGAAGAGAAACATAAGAAATGGAGGGAGACAGAGCAAGAGAGATGGACAAGAATAAGGGTAGGAAGTAGTATGTAGATGGGTGACTAGCACAGTGGTTCTTCAACAGGACTTTCATGCCTGAGACTCCAAAGTCTCAGGTTCAATCCCCGGCACCACAAGGCAGAGCTGAGCAGTAGTTTGGTTAAAAATAAGTAAGTACAAAGAAAAGAAGAAGGACAAAGGAAATAGTATGTGAGGGGGAGGAAAGAGAAGGATAGAGAGAAAAGGACTAAGAGACTGGCAGGCCAAGGGGATTCAAGGCAGGTGAACAGTTCTCCCCAGTAAGCCAGCCACCCTCATCACTGTTGCCCCCAAGTCATGAGGCCGAGCACGCACCTTGCATTTGACAGTCCACAGGTTGGGATCCCTAAGCAGGAAAGGCAAAGGAAGTTCTTTAGGGAAACTGTGTGCTTATCAGAATAAAGGGCAAGACTCATTTCTTTGTCTTGCTCCACATCCACTCTCCCTCTGTCCTTCCATCCACTGGTAGAAGGCGAGAAAGAAAACAACAACTTGTCCCTCCTGTCTGCCCCTACATTTCTTTTCTTTTTCTTTTTTTTTTTCCCCACCAGGGTTGTCGCTGGGGCCCCATGCCTAACACAATGAATCCACCACTTCTGGTAGCCATTTTCTCCCTTCTCCCTTGCCTTCTGATAGAGACAGAAACTGAGAGGGCGGACACCCGCAGTGCTGCTTCACCGCTCATGAAGCTGCCTTCCTGCAAGTGGGGAACCCAGGCCCTTGTGCACTGTAACGTGTGCAACTCTACCGGACTCGCCACCCCCACACTCCCAGCCTGTGTCTTCACTATTTCACAAAGTGACGTGTGTAGGTTCATCACCCCGGTCACAAGATTCCCACCTCAGACCTCCTTTTCCACCCAGCTTACTTGACTCCTGGGAGCAGCTGCTGCTGAGTGATATCGTCTGAGAGCTCATCAGAGCCTCCATACACCCTGGCGAAAGAAGGGTGATCAGGAGGGAAGGGGTGAAATCCTGTCAGGCTCCCCCACAACCCCTGCCCCGAGGATCCACCTACTGGCCCCCCAGCCTCCCCACACTGCCTATGCCCTTACGTACGTCTCTCCCACCGATGACTTGGCATATTTCTTCATGTAATACTCGCCTAGCTCTTCTTCTCGCTGATCCCTGAGGTGTGTGTGAAGCAGGGAGACGTTAACATGTACGTACTGAAGGCTAAGCAGAACATGGGCTGCCTTCCCCCAGACCTCCCTGCAAGACAGCCAGCCCCACCATTTCCCCTCCCTGCTTACCTCCACAGGTTTTGCAGGCGGCGAGCCCCAGAACGGTCTTCATCCAGGACGACATTGTCAATGTTGGAAGCTAAGGGGGGGAGCCAAACGGGCAGGTGGGGTAAGGGAAGGTGCAAAGCAGGGACTTGCAGAAAATGGGAGGGACTAAGTGGGCCAGAGTGGCGCTCTGGGGCAGGAGACACCTCACTGAGGAAACCCCCAGCCCCCACCACCCTCACCCTCACCATCCCCCTCTGTCCCACTCAGCATCCTGCTTCTCATGAGCAAGATGTAGGGCGGGAGAGGCTCAGCTGGGGGCTGTTCAGCAGTGATTGCCCCGCACACACCACATGGTCTGTCTACACAGCTCCAGAACTCCACCCTCCACCCCAACCACACACACATGTAAATACAGACACACTACCCCAAGTCAACAACTGCTAGAGACCTGGCCCCCTGCCCCCCCCAAAAAAAAAAAAACACTTCCCTAACACTGGAGCCTACATGAATCAGTGCCTCCAAGGCCAGACAGGGGTGCGGGTGAAGGCAGGAAGGAGGAGACGCCAGATCACACTTTTCAGACTCTTACCTTCAATCTCTTCTACTTGGAGGAGGTGGAGGTGGTGGTGGTGGTGGTGGTGGTGGTGGTGGTGGTGGTGGTGGTGGTGGGCGAGGGTAGACAAAGTATGAGCCAAATTATAGCAGCAAAATCAACCAATGGGTTGTGGGGGAAGGGTTGGGAGGGACACAGAGAGGTTGAAAATCAAATATAAAGGCCAGGCACCGGGTGGTGGGGAAGAAGCCGAAATGTATGAGGCGCACAGAACAAAAGAAGAAAAAAAAAAAAAAAAAAAAAACAGGGCAGGCAGAGCACTGGCCCAGGAAGTAGGGGGTTTCTTCAGACAGAGCCCACCCACTCCACAACCCTCAGAAAGGATTCACTGGGGCTTTGGGGTCTCAAGAGTCCTTTTTCCACCCCACAGTCCCCGCCCCCCACCCCCCCAACTCATGGGCCTATATGGAATAACGGAAGGAGCTGGTCCCTCTTGGCAGACAGAAAGAAGCGAGGTGAAGAAGGTGGGGTATGGGGGGGGGGGGGGCTCTCCAGGCTGTCATGGCTGCACCCTAAGGTCTTGCAGAGAGAGAGAGGGGGCCCACACGTACCTTTCTCTAGGATGTCCTCTGCTCCATCCTCCCACTGGTCCTCATCCTCATACTCATCGTCCACATCTAAACCGGGGAAAGCACAGTGGTGAGAAGAGGGGGGAGCCAGCTGGGGCAAAGGTGACCTTAGCACAAGGAAAGGCCCCCAGGAAACATCTCCCCTGAGATGCTGAGGGGCAGACAGGGGAGATTCTCACTGGGAAGCCCACAGAGCTGCTCCAAGCCAGAGTCAGGTTTTCCTAACAGAACCTCCAGGCTCTGTACTACCTCTCCCCTCTGTCTGAATGAGAAAGTGGCCCTGGCTGGGGAGGCAACATAATGGTTATGTACATGCTCTCGTGCCTGAGACTCCAGGGTCCCAAGTTCAGTCCCTAGCACCATGGTAAGCTAGAGCTGAGCAGTGCTCTGGAAACCAATCACTATGTGTGAGGCCCTGGCTCCACTACAAATAAACAGATAAATAAGTAAGAACAGAAATGGGTGGGGGCGGGGGGGGGGGGTTAGCGTGCTGGGTTAAGTGCACACAGTGCAAAGCACAAGGACCTGTGCAACGATGCTGGTTTGAGCCCCTGCCTCCTTACCAGCAGGGGGGGAGGGTTGC
Organism: Erinaceus europaeus; assembly: GCF_950295315.1. NCBI lineage: Eukaryota > Metazoa > Chordata > Mammalia > Eulipotyphla > Erinaceidae > Erinaceus > Erinaceus europaeus. The sequence continues at coordinate 187,922,053 of NC_080163.1, read as the reverse complement.
TTCACAAACAGTGAAGCGGGTCTGCAGGTATCTATCTTTCCCTCTCCTTCTCTATCTTCCCCTCCCCTCTCAATTTGTCTGTCCTATCCTATATATTTTTTTTTAAAAAAGGAGAAAGTTGGCCTCCAGGAGCAGTGATTCACCATAACCCTAGAGGAACCAGAGGACTGACGGTAGAAGCCTCAGCACTACAAGGACATACCAGCCTCATCCAGGATGAAGCCGCCATGGCGGGGTTTCTTGGGAGGTCGGTCATCATCCTCCTCCTCCTCCTCCTCATCGTATTCCTCCTCCTCCTCCTCTTCTTCCTCAGCCTCTTCCTTCTCACTTCCTGCTGCACTCCGACGCTCCTCTACCTGTGGGGTCAGAAAAGGTTGGGGCACCATGCTTTCTAGATCCCAAAAGCACAGACAGCAATTTCTCACACTAACCCTAAGGGTGATGTCAGCTTTGGCAGGTCAGTCACAGACCCCAAAGTGAACCTGGAGCTTTGGAACCTGAAGCATTAGAGTCTCTCTGGATAACCACTGTGCTATCTCCCACTCCTGTGTGTTGAGATATAGTTCTCACTTCCTCAAGATGCATTTTCCTAAAACGCCCTGAAACTGTCACATGCTAAGTCTCACAAGGGGTAGCAGTGGGAGGGGAGCCTGCATCAGGTCCCAGGTTTGACTGGATTGGTGGAGGTACAGTGACAGGAAGGTGACCAGATGGCCTGGCCGGAGTGGAAGTGGGTGTGTGCAGAGCAGAGGGAGCTGAATGAAAACAAATCACCCAGGAGTTTTCAAATTGTGCATATGGGGCTGAGGAAACTGCATCATGGTTATGCAAAAAATTTTCCTATCAGAGGTTCTGAGGTCCCAAGTTCAGTCACCAGAGCCAACATAAGTTAGAGATGAGCAATGCTCTCAGTAAAAAAAAGAAAGGAAGGAGCAAGAAGGAAGAAAGTTAAGTTTGTGGGGGCCAGGTGGTGGTGCACTTGTTTGAGAGCACATCACAATGTGCAAGGACCTGGGTTCAAGCCCCCAGTCCCCAACTGCAGGTGGAAAGCTGTGCGAGTGGTGAAACAGAGCTTCAGGTGTCTGTCTCTCTGTCACCCCCTTTCCCCCCTTTGATTTCTGGCTGTCTCTATCCAATAAGTAAAGAAGAAGGAAGGGCAGTCAGGCAGTAGTGCAGTTGGTTAAGCACAGGTGGTGTGAAGCACAAGGAGCAGCATAAGGCTCCTGTTTCAAGCCCCCAGCTCCCCACCTGCAGGGGAGTCCCTTCACAGGCGGTGAAGCAGGTCTTTCTCGCCCCCTCTGTCTTCCCCTCCTCTCTCCATTTCTCTGTCCTATCCAACAACGACATCAATAACAACAACAATAAAAAACAAGAGAAAATAAATATAAAAAGTTAAATATATATATATACACATATATATGTGCTGAGGAGACAGTTTAATGGTTATACAAAAGCCTTTCAAGCCTGAGGTCCTAGGTTCAATCCCCAGCCCCACCATAAGCCAGAACTGAGCAGTGTTCTGGTATCTATCTTTCCCTCTATATTTATACTTTCTCATTAAAATAATAAACTAAGTAAAATATGTAAAAAAAGATAGATATATATATATGACCATAAAGCTAAAAAAAAAAACAACAAATGTTCTTTTACTTTTTTATTTAATTTTTAAAAAATATTTATTTATTTTCCCTTTTGTTGACCTTGTTGTTTAACATTGTTGTGGTTATTATTGTTATTAAGGTCATTGTTGTTGGATAGGACAGAGAGAAATGGAGAGAGGAGGGGAAGACAAAGAAGGGGAGCTAAAGATAGACACACCTGCAGATCTGATTCACCGCCTGTGAAGCGACTCCCCTGCAGGTGGGGAGCCGGGGGCTCAAACCGGGATCCTTGCACTTTGCAACAATAAAGATAATAATAAATTTAAGAAATTTTTTAAAAATGTGTGTAAGGAGTCGGGTGGTAGCGCAGTGGGTTAAGCGCACGTGGCACAAAGCACAAGGACTGGCGTAAGGATCCCGGTTCCAGCCCTGGCTTCCCACCTGCAGGGGAGTCGCTTCACAGGCAGCAAAGCAGGTCTGCAGGTATCTGTCTTTCTCTCCCCCTCTCTGTCTTCCCCCTCCTCTCTCCATTTCTCTCCGTCCTGTCCAACAACGACGACATCAGTAACAACCACAATAATAACTACAATAATAAAACAAGGGCAACAAAACGGAATAAATAAATAAATGAATATTAATTAAAAATAAATATTTGTTTTAAAAAGTGTCTGGTCCAGGAGGTAGCACATTGGCTAAGGCACTAGACTTCTCAGGCATAAGGTTCTGAGTTCAATCCCAGGCAGCACATGTACCAGAGTGATGGCTGGTTCTTCCTCTCCTCCTATCTTTCTCATGAATAAATAAATAAATAATTTTTAAAAAAAAGTCACCAGGTGGTGTACTGCACCAAAGGAAAAGACTCTGGGGGTTGGGGGTAGGTTCAGGTCCTGGAACATGAAAGCAGAGGAGGACCTAGAAGGGGTGAGATTGTTATGTGGAAAAAACTGAGAAATGTTACACATGTACAAACTACTGTATTTTACTGTCAACTGTACACCATTAATCTCTCCAATAAAGAAAAACTGATATAAAAAAAAGGAAAAAAAAAGTAACTAGGCGGGTGGGGATATAGCATTATGATAATGTAAACAGACTCTTAATGCCTGAGGCTCCAAGCTCCCAGGTTCAATCCCCCACACCACCATAAGCCAAAGCTGAGTAGTGCTTTTCCAAGAAATAAACAAACAAAATATATTGTATTTTATAAGTATGTTCCGGGCAGAGGTAGATAACATAATGGTTATGCAAACAGGCTGTCAAGGCTCCAAAGTTCCAGGTTCAATCCCCCACACCACCATAAATCAGAGCTGATCAGTGCTCTGGTTAAAAAAAAGGTGTGGTCCAGTGATAAAGCTTTGGACTCTCAAGCATGAGGTCCCAAGGTGAATCCCCAGCAGCACATGTGCCAGAGCGATGACTGATTCTTTCTCTCTCCTATCTTTCTCATAAATAAAATATTTTAAAAATATATAAAAAGTATGTTCCAATGATTGAGCATATCCCAAAATGAAAACTAAAACTAATTGGGGGGCACACAGGACCCAAGTGCAAGCCCAGCCCCCACCAAACTGAAGGAAGATTCATGTCTTTCAGGGAAAGAGAAAATTAGGTGGGGGGAGGTAAAGCCCCAGCAATGACAAAATAATAATTAGTGCTGGTAAAAAAAATAAATAAATAGTGCTGGGAGACAGCTTAATGGTTATGCAAACAGACTCTAATGCCTGAAGCTCTGAGGTCCCAGGTTCAACCTCCAGCATCACCATAAACCCGAACTGAGCAGTGCTCTGCGCCTTTCACTAAAAATAAAACAAACAGGGAGTCGGGCGGTATCACAGCGGGTTAAGCGCTGGTTGCGCAAAGTGCAAGGACCAGGGTAAGGATCCCCATTCAAACAAACCCCCCCACCCAGGGAGTCACTTCACAAGCGGTGAAGCAGGTCTGCAGGTGTCTGTCTTTCTCTCCCCCTGTCTTCCCCTCCTCTCTCCATTTCTCTCTGTCCTATCCAACAACAATGACAGCAATAAGAACTACAACAATAAAACAACAAGGGCAACAAAAGAGAATAAATAAATAAATATTTTTAAAAGTTTCCTCCTCCCACATTTTCAATGAAACAAATCCAATTACAAAGTAGACTAAGGCAAGTATAAACCTATGGGACTACATCAAATTAAAAAGCTTTTTCCGAACCCCGGCTCCCCACCTGCAGGGGAGTCGCTTCACAGGCGGTGAAGCAGGTCTGCAGGTGTCTATCTTTCTCTCCCCCTCTCTGTCTTCCCCTCCTCTCTCCATTTCTCTCTGTCCTATCCAACAACGACAACAACAATAATAGCTACAACAATAAAACAACAAGGGCAACAAAAGGGAATAAATAAAATAAATATTTAAAAAAAAAATTTAAAAAAAAGCTTTTTACAGCAAAAGAAACCACTACCCAAACCAAGAGACCCCTCACAGAATGGGAGAAGATCTTTACATGCCATACATCAGACAAGAGTTTAATAACCAACATATATAAAGAGCTTGCCAAACTCAACAAGACAACAAATAGCCCCATCCAAAAATGGGGGGAGGACTTGGACAGAATATTCACCACAGAAGAGATCCAAATGGCCGAGAAACACATGAAAAAATGCTCCAAGTCTCTGATTGTCAGAGAAATGCAAATCAAGACAACAATGAGGTATCACTTCACTCCTGTGAGAATGTCATACATCAGAAAAGGTAACAGCAGCAAATGCTGGAAAGGGTGTGGGGTCAAAGGAACCCTCCTGCACTGCTGGTGGGAATGTCAACTGGTCCAACCTCTGTGGAGAACAGTCTGGAGAACTCTCAGAAGGCTAGAAATGGACCTACCCTATGACCCTGCAATTCCTCTCCTGGGGATATATCCTAAGGAACACAACACACCCATCCAAAAAGATCTGTGTACACATATGTTCTTGGCAGCACAATTTGTAATAGCCAAAACCTGGAAGCAACCCAGGTGTCCAACAACAGATGAGTGGCTGAGCATGTTGTGGTCTATATACACAATGGAATACTACTCAGCTGTAAAAAATGGTGACTTCACCGTTTTCAGCCGATCTTGGATGGACCTTGAAAAAATCATGTTGAGTGAAATAAGTCAGAAACAGAAGGATGAATATGGGATGATCTCACTCTCAGGCCGAAGTTGAAAAACAAGATTAGAAAAGAAAACACAATTCGAACCTGAAATGGAATTGGCGTATTACACCCAAGTAAAAGACTCTGGGGTGGGTGGGTGTGTGGGGAGAACACAGGTCCATGAAGGATGATAAATGACATAGTGGGAGTTGTACTGTTAAATGGGAATCTGGGGAATGTTATGCATGTGCAAACTATTGTATTTACTCTTGAATGTAAAACATTAATTCCCCAATAAAGAAATAAATTTAAAAAATTTAAAAATATATTAAAAAATGTAAAAAAAAAAAAAAAAAGTTTCCTCCTCCTTGCAGGTGGGGACCAGGGGCTTGAACCTGAGTCCTGGCAGATGTTCACATGGGCGCTCAGCACGGTGAGCCACCGCTCGGCCCCCAGAATAAATCTCATCTCGAAACACACACACACACACCCACCATCTGTCATTCCACCACCCTGCAGCCGCCCAGGTCTGGTCTCCCCGACTCTCCCCCCACCCCCCACCAGACGACCGGGAAGCTCCCAGAGGCCGGGGCGGGTCAGGATCCCTCCGAGCACCCGTGGGCGCCTCCTGCCCCGAGGCCCGTGCTCTCCCTCTCCCCGCGCCCCAGCCACAGACCTCGGCCTCTTCGCCGTCACTGCTGCGCTCGCTGTCCTCCTCCTCGGAGAAATTGCTGTCCTCGCTGTCCGACATCGTCTGCTCGGGCAGGGACGCACCGCGGCCTCAGCGCGCACCCCTCGTCTCGGAGCCCCACCCTGAGCCTCAGTTTCCCCTGCGGTTCCGGGGGGCGGGGGGACCTGAAAGCACTTCCGGAAGTCTCGTTCTGGCAGAGGGGAACTCGGAAGGGGACCCTTTACGCCCCCTGCTCCACCACCCAGCTCTCCGGATCCAGTCTCTACAATCACGACACGCAAGCCTCCCTGCCCGGGGCCAGCTCAGCCTTCCCCCCGCTCTGATCCCACCTGTACCTTCCTACGGCGGATTTTCACACGACGTCTGCTACAGGGCTGACGTGCACTCTCGCGAGAGCCTATCGGTGGCCCATGAGCTAACGCGAGATCTCTGGGACTTTCCCTGCCCAGCCGACGTACTTCTGGGACGCCATATTGAGAGTGGCAGTATTAGTCTTAATGTAGCGACATGAAACCGACATCTTGGGAGGGTCAGAGTTGAGAGAATTAGTCCCAACTCAGACCAGACCTCCACCAGCTGGGAATTGTGTTTTGAGTTTAGTTCGGACCACTGGCGCAGTGTATGCCAAGCTGTGCGTGAGAGAATACAGGGGATTCACAAATACTAATAACAAATGAGCAACTTGGATTTAGTCTCATAGAACCACTAAGGCATTTCTAGGAAGTATAACCCCATTTTGCAGGCACGGGGTGGGGGCTCAGAAAGTCTTAAACTGGAAAATGACATGCTCAAGACACCTGCTCAAGTTCCAGAGACCTAAAAGATCCTTACCTTTACGGCTCTCAAACTGATTCAAAGAATATTGCACCAAAACAAAAGACGGGGGCGCGCGGGGTGGGGGTGGGGTGGGGGGAGGGTGTCAAGGAAAGGCTGGGGGGACGGTAGTGGCGAGAGAGTGGTGGTCCTGATGCATGATGGTAGAAAAGGACCCAAGTTGGGGGTGAGAATGTTTTAATTTTTTATCTATATTTATTGGGTAAAGACAACCAGAAATGGAGAGGGGAGGGAGAGAGAGAGAAAGAGAGAAAGGGAGAGACAGACATCTGTAGCACTGCTTCACCACTTGCAAAACTTTTGCCCCTGCAAGTGGGGGCGGGGCTTAAACCTTGTGCAAGGTAACATGTGCACTCAACCAGTTGCACCACCACGCATCCTGAGAATGTTTTGCAGCCACCTGTCATGGCAAGATGAGAAACTAAACCATATGACAACAATTGTACTGTAAGCCACTAACTCCCCCAATAAAATATAATAATTAAAAGGGAAAAATGCTCGTAATGCATAAAAAGATAGGAAATTTCAACAGACAAATTATAACAATAGAAAAGAATAAATGAGGGTGGGGGTATAGCATAACGGTTATGCAAAGAGACTTTCATGTCTGAGGGTCTCAAGTCCCAGGTTCAGGTTCAGTCCCCCACACCGCCATAAGCTAGAGCTGAGCAGTGCTCTGGTAAAAAAAAAAAAAAAGAAGAAGAAGAAGAAAAAAAGAAAGAAAAGAATAAATGGTGGGGCTGGGTGCTGGCATATCTGGTTGAAAGTACACACGTTGCAGTGCGAAAGGACCCAGGTTTTAGCCCTGGCAGCACATAAGGAGGTGAAGGGGAAATACTATAGATATGCAGGATATCCGTATACTGAAAACAATCCAAGTTCCACCAGGAAAATGGACAGACAAGTTGCAGTGGATCCATATAATGTAACTAGCAAACTAATACATGAATGACTCTCCACAACAGTTTGGTAAGTGAAATAAACTGATGCTCTTATATACCCAGTATGGTTCAAGTCACATGAAACACTAGAGGAAGCAAAAACTAATCTACACAGATAACACAGTGGTTATGCAAAAGGCCTCCAAGCCTAAGGCTGTGAGATCCCAGCTTGAATCCCCAGTGTGACGATAAACTAGAGCTGAGTAGTGCTCTGGGAAGAAAAAGAAAGAGAGAGAGAGAAAAGAAAGAATAAAAGAAAGGAAAAACATACACACTTGTCAGAACTCATTGAATTGTAGGACAGAATAGAGTGCACACTTTACCATATGTAAGGATGCATGTTCAAGCCCCCAGCCATCACATGGGAACATGCAAAGGGAAGGCTTCATAAGAGGTGGAGTGGTGCTGTAATACTTCCTATTCTCTCAGTGTCTTTCACCCTTTGTTTCTGTAATTTAAAAAAAAAATAATAATAGGAAGGAAGGAGTCTCAGAAGTACTAGAATCCCATAGGAGCAAAATCCTACCAAGAAAAAAAAGAAGAAGAAAAAGAAGAACTCATGGAAATGGGGCCAGGGAAATAGCATAATGGTTATGCAAAAGGCTTTCATGGTGAGGCTCTGAGGTCCCAGGAACCACCACAAGCCAGAACTCAGCAGTGATGTAGGGAAAGAAAAAACAAGATGAACAAAAATGCACTGTGATAGACACTTGAGGAACTAGGAGATAACTCACCCAGTAAAGCTCACACTTTACATGTGCAGGGACCCAGGTTTGAGCACCAGCCATTACATAGGAGCACCATGCAAAAAGGAAGCTTCACAAACAGAACAGGGCCATAGTGTCTTTCCTATTCTATGTTTCACCCTTTAACTGGGAGGGGGTGGTGTCCACCCAGGACTGGAGAGATAGCATAGTGGTTATGTAAAAGATTTTTTTCATGATTGAGGCTCTGAGGCCCCAGGTTTAATCCCTAGCACCACCTTAAACCAGAGATGAGCAGTGTTCTGGGGGAAAAAATCCCCCACCTGTGGTAAGAATCATTCAGGCACGAACCCCCCCCCCCCAGAATAGCCTTGATGAAGAAGGAGAAAGAGGAGTAAGAAAAGAGAGGGAAGGAGGGAAGCAAAGAGGGAGGGAGAAAAAAGAACAAAAGGAAAGAGAAATATAGAGGCCGGGCCAGCCACACCTGATTAAATGCAAATAGTATAAAGCACTAGGACCCAAGCAAGGATCCAGGTTTGAGCCCCTCGCTCCCTACCTGTGGAGGGAGGGCTCTTCACAAGTAGTGAAGCAGGTCTGCAGGTGTCTGTCTTTCTCTCCCCCTCATTATCTCCACCCTCCTCTCTCAATTTCTCTCTCTTCTATCCAATAAAATGGGAAAAAATGGCCACCAGGTGTGGTGGATTCGTAGTGCAGGCACCAAGCCCCAGCAATAACCCTGGAGGCAAAAATAAAAAAGACAGAGATCAAGAGAAGGGAAATATACACCTGAAATTGGTGCCTTCCACCTGAGGCCAGTACTCTATCCTTGGGCCAGGCCATCTTGAAATTTCTCCAGGTGGTAAATAAATATTCACAGCCAGGACTGTGACCCACAAGGTACTCTCTGCCTTCAGGGGGTGGGGACAACAAGGCTAGAGATCACATGTGCAAGGCCTTGTCCCTTCCTGGAAGAGGAAAGAGGCAGGAGCACAATTAGGAGTCAGCAGTGGTGAAACTGACAAGTGCCTCGTTAAGCATTTTTGCTCTTGCGCCGAAATTACAGAACATAATCACACAGACCTAGGGAACGCTGCTTACTGCACTGCTAAGTGGGGCATTGTGTCTTAGGACATCGGAGTTGATGCAGTCTGTTGAAATGTCATTAAACCATGCCTGGGTATATCTGAAAGAGGAACAGAGCAGGTGGGGAGGCCAGCTCCAGTTCCAACAGGTTAGAGTCTTCTTTTCCTTTTGGCTCCTCGGGCTTCAGATGGGGTCCTGTGACTTAGACGAAGCCTCCAGGTGTGAGCGCTGGGCCTGGAAATGGACCGTCCTCCTCCACTCTCTACACAGCTTTTCCTGCAGCACCAGGGAGCCCGTGGCCTGTGAGGGTCATGGTGAAAATAGGTGCCGCATACAAGCCCTCTGTAACAGCTCCAAGAGTTTGCTCAGAAAGTGATGGACAGGCCTTTGGGTATGTCCTTCGCAGGGTGGACAAGGGCCCTGGTCAGTGGCCCACAGCCGAGAGCCCAGGGCACCCAGTAGGCGTTGCAACCGGAACACATCAATCACCACAGTCGGGTCCTCCTCAAACACAATTACAGACAGCTCCAGCTGGAAGCAACCCAGCGTCTCTGCAGGACACACCTGTGAGGACAGAGTCATCTGGTGGGTCTGTCTGTCTCTCTTTCTTTTCTTTCTTTCTTTTTTTTTTAATATTTATTATTTATTTATGTATTCCCTTTTGTTGCCCTTGTTGTTTTATTGTTGTAGTTATTATTGTTATTGTTGTTGTTGGATAGGACAGAGAGAAATGGAGAGAGGGAGGGGAAGACAGAGAGGAGGAGAGAAAGACACCTGCAGACCTGCTTCACCGCCTGTGAAGCGACTCCCCTGCAGGTGGGGAGCCGGGGTTCGAACCGGGATCCTTATGCCGGTCTTTGTGCTTTGCGCCACCTGTGCTTAGCCCGCTGTACTACAGCCCGACTCCCCTCTTTTCTTTCTTTCTGTTATGTATTTATTTACTTATTATTTGATAGAGACAGAGAGAAATTAAGAGGAGGGAGAGAGGCAGAGAGAGACAGACAGACAGACAGACAGACATCTGCAGACCTGCTTCACCAGTCGTGAAGCTTTTCCCCTGCAGGTGGGGACCAGGGACTTGAACCTGGGTCCTTGTGCACTGTAATGTGAGTGCTTAGCCAGGTGCGCCACTGCCTGTCTCCATTTTATCTCCCCCTCCCTTCTCAATTTCTCTCTGCCTCTATCCAATAATAAGTAAATTAGGTCATATATACACACACACACACACACACACACACACACAGACACATAGAGAGAGAGAGGAGAGAAAAGAGGTTATTCCTTACAAACATATCTAAAGGCTGACCATGTTAGAATAAAGTACTTTACTGCCACCTGCTGGAAATTGACAAAATTGTCCAGGATATGAATCCTCTACTTGTATAGATGTGTATCCTTTGTGTAGTGTACAGACTTCATACCTTTACAGGGCGACCCAGTCTACAAGATAGGGCCCCTGTGAAGAGTAAACAAACTAATGTCTCTACTACATTTAGACCTAGTGCCTGGTGCAGAATAAGCCCAGTTTCCATACAACTGCTGGCAGTCGTCAGCGTTACCATCACTGCTTGTTACTCTTCACCAGCCAGATAGCAGTGAGCCAAAGAGACGTGCCAAAACTCAGGGCCAGGTGAGGGGCTGGTCAGTCAGTGCGCCAACCTCACTGCCTCCTCCCCCAGCATATGTGCCAGCCCAGTGACTCCTCCTTGAACTTCCAGTTTCCACTGGAAGGATTTACTCACCGAGAGGTCATCTGGGGTGTACAGAGTGCCGTAATTTTTGTTTCCCTATAATTGGAGGGGGGGCAGGGAAGGGTAGAAAATCAGGCCTTGGCAGAGGGAGAGACCCTACCTCAAACATGATCCCCACACCCCCACCCCCTGGAACTTGCTGCACCTGTCTGAGGCCTCTCCCCCTGCCTCACCAGCATCTTCATGAGGGCCACGAGGAAGTAGAAAGGCTCCTTTGGGCAGAGAGGGGATCCTAGGCCCCCTGAAGGCCACACTAGCAGGAGAATGGCCCAGAGAGCCCACATAGGCACCAGGCCCAAGCCCAACTTTTCTTTGGTTCCAGTCCTGGAAGAGAGAGAGATAGAGAGGGAGAGTTGGAAGCTGGGACATGGCTTAGGGGAATGCCTGGTCCAGCAGCAGCACTCGATTCACAGATATTCAAGGAATTATGGGGATAGGACTCTAGAGTAAGGAGAGGCCCAGGTCAGAGAGTTTCCTGTCAGCAAACCTCTGTCTCCTCCTCCTCCCCACCTCCCAGGAAGATTCAGAATTTAGCTAGGTGTGGCCCAGAAGGTGCCACAGTGAACAAAGTGTTGGACTCTGAAGCATGAGGTTTTTCAATCCCTGCTATCACATGTGCCAGAGTGATGCTTTGATTCTCTCTCTTTCTCTCCTCCTCTGCCTCCTTTCTCTCTATGAATAAATCTTTTTTTCTTTTTCCTTTCTTTCTTTCTTTCTTTTTTTTTTTTTTACCAGAGCACTGCTCAGCTCTGGCTTATGGTAGTGCAGGGGATTGAACCTGGGACTTTGGAGCCTCAGACATGAGAGGCTCTTTGCACAACCATTATGCTATCTACCCCTACCCCTATGAATAAACCTTAAAAAAAAAAAAAAAGAGTAGCCAGGAGGTGGTGCAGTGATAAAGCTTTGGACTCTAAAGCATGAGGTCCCGAGTTCAATCCCCAGCAGCACATGTGCCAGAGTCTGGTTCTTTCTCCTCCTATCTTTCTCATAAAAAAAAAAAAAAAAAAAAAAAAAAGACTTAGCAAGGGGAGATAGTTTTACCTGTTAGAGGACCAATGTGCATATCTGAGACCCTAGAGGTCACCGGTTCAATCTCCCGCAGTGGCCAGTGCTGATCATCAGTATTCTGGTCTCTCTCTCCCATTATCTAACATTTTTTCATAAATAAATATTTGATACATCTTTAAAAAGTAAAGAAAGAAAAGGAAAAGAAAGAAAAAGATTTAGCAGTGATGTGAAGATCAGGATCAGAGAGACTGGGCAGTAGGGTGTGTGAGAAAGCACCACTCACACTTTGGTTATCTTCTCTTTGGAAGACACCTACCTGCCTGGGGTTTTATTCATATCTTCTCTATTTCTTTCTAATTAATTAACTTATTTATTATTGGATAGAGGACAGAGAGAAATTGAGAGGAGAGGGAGAAAGAGAGGGAGAGAGACAGAAAGGCACCTGCAACCCTGCTTCACCACTCATGAAGCTTTCCCCCTGCAGGTGGGGACCAGGGGCTTGAACCTGGGTCCTTGTGTACTGTAATGTGAGCACTTAACCAGATGGACCGCCACCTGGCCCCTCCCCCTCTATTCTGTCTCACACATCTTGGAGCCTTCCTGCCCACTGCCTCTCTTGCTCCCTGAGACCATCTCTGACTGACCTGGTGTCGCTTTTTTTTTCTCCTCCTCTTCTCGGTGAGTCCCTTCTCGGTTGTTCTCCATGTGTGCCTGTTTCTCTTGCTCTCTCCCACCAGCTGTGTGCGGCCCTCTGTTCCCTCCCTCCTTGCCTGCCTCGGCCTGGCCCCATTCCCTCCCTCCCCTTTTTGAAGCTGGACTCTCCCTTTGGCCCCAGACCCACCCATTAATCTCAACCAGTCTCCACCCTCCAGACACTAAATGAGTCACTACATCTCTATGAACCTTTGTCCCCCAGACCTGGTGCTGCTGGAGAAACTGAGTCAATCATGAACACCCCCACAGCCCTGAGAGACCCCTTGGATGAAATGGAGTATGGGGTGGGGTGAGGGACCAAGCAGCATTCCGATTGTGAAGGCTGTTCAGGTGAGGTTAGGGGTGCTAAGGTGTGGGGGGGGTGGGACCTAGGGAGGAAAGTGATTTGGGTGAGAATGTAAAGATGTCAGGGGCGAGGGGGTGCTGGAGAAAAGAGGAGGACTTCCAGGGAGTATGGGCTTCTAGAGGACAATCCCAGGGGAGGCACTAACTGGGGAAAGAAGGCTCAGAAGGGAATTTGGGGGAACACTATACTTTGAGAGAGGGGATACCTTTGTGAAAGGGGAATCTAGAAACTCAGGTGACATGGTGGCTAGACTGATGGTCCTAAAAGCTTAAGGTCCTGGGTGCCAGGCAGTGGCACACATGTTACAATGTCCAAGGGCCTGGATTCGATCTCCTGGTCCCACACCTGTGTCAAAAAACTTCACAAGTGGTGAAGTAGTGCTGCAGGTGTCTCTTTCTCCAGAGTTGAACAGTGCTCTGGTCTCTCAGTTGACTGGCTACGGAAGAAGGACAAACGCTAGAAGAAGAAGTGCATCTCTTTCACTTAAAAAAGGGGGGGGGGGGTCGGGCGGTAGCGCAGCAGATTAAGCGCACGTGATGCAGAGCACAAGGATCGGCTTAAGGATCCGGGTTCAGGCCCCCAGGGCTCCCCACCTGCAGGGCAGTCGCTTCACAGATGGTGAAGCAGGTCCGCAGGTGTCTGTCTTTCTCTCCCCCCTCTGTCTTCCCCTCCTCTCTCCATTTCTCTCTGTCCTGTCCAACAACGACGACATCAGTAACAACAATAACAACTACAACAATAAAAACAAAAAAAAACAAGGGCGACAAAAGGGAATAACTAAATAAACTTTATTTAAAAAAAAGTGTCAGGATGCTAATGACAGCCGGCGTGACCAATGAGGATAGACAGTATTCAGGCCCCGCCCGTTGCACCGCCTAGATTCCCGCCCTCTCAGCTCCTGGAGCCGCCTTCCGGTCGCCCTTCCGAAGTCCCGCCCCTAGATCCCCTCGCGAGCCGTAAAACTCCTTTCTGTCGCGACGTAGGCCTCAAGGCGCCTGCGCAGACCCTGAAAAGCAGCCGGGTTGGCCCTGCGCTTTCCTTTTCCGGTTGTGGCGCCGCGCCGTGAGGATCTCTCTTCTAGGCCCGCAGCCATGCCTTCCAAGGGTCCCCTTCAGTCCGTGCAGGTCTTCGGGCGCAAGGTGGGTTGGGCGCCCGCGGGGAGGGGTCGGGAGGAGCCGGGGGATCTGGGGCTGAGCGGTAGGCGGGGGGCTGGTGCGGTCCGGGGTGTCGGGGCCCAGCTCACGTGGCCCTGCCGTGTCCCTCTTTCCTCCCGCAGAAGACCGCCACGGCCGTGGCGCACTGCAAACGCGGCAACGGCCTCATCAAGGTGAACGGGCGGCCTCTGGAGATGATCGAGCCGCGCACGCTGCAGTACAAGGTGCGGGCACCTGCGGGCCGGGTCTGGAAGGCCGAGGGGGCTGCTGTCACTGACGGGCTGGTGGAGGCGAGCGGGGAAAGCCGGCGCGGGGGAGGGGTGAAGATGTGCAACTTTGGGGCTGCTGCGCGGGGGTAGAGAGCATGTGGTTGTGCAAAGAGACTCTCCTGCCTGAGGCTCCACAACGTCTGAGGTTCAATCCCCCGAACCACCGTAAACCAGAGATGTGCGCTGGGAAGGAAGAAACTAAGAGAAAGTCAACGTAAGGATCCCAGTTCGAGCCCCCAGCAACCCACCTGCAGGGGAGTCGCTTCACAGGCGGTGAAGCAGGTCTGCAGGTGTCTGTCTTTCTCTCCCCCTCTCTGTCTTCCCCTCCTCTCTCCATTTCTCTCTGTCCTATCCAACAATGACATCAATTACAACAACAATAAGACAATACGGACAACAAAAAGGAAATTAATTGGCGAGGCTAGAGTCTCGCCCGGGCATGGCGTTGCCCCGGCGTGCTGGAGTCCTCGGAGAGCAGCCCCTGGCCTTATTCGCTGGCTGTGGCCCCGTGGCCGAGCCAGTCACCAGGCCAGGGACAGGCGCACAGGCCAAAAAAAAGGAAAATTAACTAATTAATTAAAAAGAAAATCAAGACCATTTAGAAGCCTGCTCAGCTTGGGGAGGGATTCCAGATGATAGTTTCCTGTTCTGTGTTTCTTTTTCCCTTTATTGGGAGGACGTTATTCTTTATTTACTGCATGGAGACAGCCAGAAACTGAGAGGGAAGTGGATGATAGAGAAGGGAGAGGGAGGGAGAGACACCTGTAACACTGCTTCACCACTTGCAAAGCTTTCCCCCTGCAGGTGTGGACCCGGTCCCTTGGGCACTGCAACATGTGTGCCCAACCAGGTGCACCAGCACCCAGCCCGTCTAGTAGCCATACTGCTAGGGTTTCGTATATTTGTCTCAAAAGGGAAGGACACCAGGATGTGATTGCTGCTCCTTTTAGCTCTATTACATGATGTCTGCCTCGAATAGCTAGAATTCCAGGAGGTAGTGAGACCCTTTAGCTAACGTAGGTATTGAAAGTTGTGACTTTTAGGGCGGAGGGTGAATAGCATAATGGTTACGCAAAGAGGCTTTCATGCCTGAGGCTCCGAAGTCTCTGGTTCAGTCCCCCACACCACCATAAGCCAGAGCTGAACAGTGCTCTGGTAAAAAAAAATAAAGTTGCAACTTTTACATATATATATAATAGATTGGGCTGAGGGTAGATAGCATAATGGTTATGCAAACAGACTCTCATCCCTGAGGCTCCAAAGTCCCAGGTTCAATCCCCCACACCACCATAAGCCAGAGCTGAACAGTGCTGTTGGTTAAGAAAAAATAAGTTTTAAAAGTTAATAATAAAATAAAATAGCAGATTGCTACTGTCTAGCGCTGGCTTGAGAGTCTGTTTGCATAACCATAACACAATCGCAATCCTCCACCCTTCATACCCACACAGCTTACGTTATTGATGTCAGTTTATTGGAAGACTTGGCTGCGGCAGATGTTGAGTGCTGAGGGTACTAGTGACCCAGTTGGAATATGCCCAGTTCTCACTAACTCCCGGTTCAGTGAAGATGGATTAATGAATCCAGTACCAGTTTTCCAGAGTTGGGGTGGGGGCAGATTTCTGAGGGGAGATGTGGGGCAGGGGCTTGAGGTTTGCTCTTCTGTGCCACCAAGAGTCAGGTGAGTAGATGGGGGTGGGTGGGCAGTACAGTGGTTATGCAAAAAGACTGAAGTCTTGGATTCAATAACCTGCACTACAAGTCAAAATTGTCTGGGATCCTGGTTAAAAAAAAAAAAGTAGCTAATGCAGCCATGCTTGCTCCTGGTTGTTGAGTTGCAATTTTTATTTTAAGTGTCTTGTTTGTTTATTGGTAGATAAGGTGGGGGTAGGGAGACACCCGTATCACTTATCTTGCAGGTGGGGACATTGTAACATGGGTGCTCAACCAGGTGTGCTGCCTGGCCCCAAATTGTAGCATTCTGAGAACCACAGAGATGGAGATGGGAGAATTTAGTCCAGGAAAGGGAAGACAAGTTGTCTGTCTTAAGTAACAATTGATGTGTGTGGGGTTTTTATCAGAGCGTTGCTTGGCTCTGGTTTATGGTGGTGCATAGGGATTTACCCTGGGTAACCTGGGACCTTCCAGACCCTCAGCCATTATGCTGTCTAGGGTTGTTCAATAAGCTCTCAGTGAGTCTCTGACCTATTGAAGGACGTGCAGTGCCTTTTTTCTTTTTAATTGTGATATGAAATCCTTTTGTTTTCCCCTGTCCTCTAGCTCCTGGAACCTGTTCTGCTTCTGGGAAAGGAGCGCTTTGCTGGCGTGGACATTCGTGTCCGTGTAAAGGGCGGTGGTCATGTGGCCCAGATTTATGGTGAGTCCTAGAAACTGGGATTGTACAGGTATTATAACAGGTTCCAGGAGTGGGACATGGGCTTAAGAATAATATCCTGGTTTTGGGCTTCCACAAAGCTCAACAGACCCCCATTTGATGTGTGTGTCTTCCACAGCAATCCGTCAGTCCATCTCCAAAGCCCTGGTGGCCTATTACCAGAAATGTGAGTGGGTTCTACCTGAGGAAGGTGGGGGATAATCCGGGCAGAGATTTGTCCTTCAGAGGTTATTGAATCCCCATCCCTCTGTCCCCAGATGTGGATGAGGCTTCCAAGAAGGAGATCAAAGACATCCTCATCCAGTATGACCGGACCCTGCTGGTAGCTGACCCCCGCCGCTGCGAATCCAAGAAGTTTGGAGGTCCTGGAGCCCGTGCTCGCTACCAGAAATCCTACCGATAATCCATTGTGGGGACTGGGGTTTACCTTTATAATAAATGAGCTTTGAAGGACCACTGTGGTCTTCTGTGTGGAGATATATGCTGTAACATGGGAACTATAGCATCCATATGGCACAAACTATGTCCTGTAGAATCTAGTTTGGGTATAGCTCTGGTGGGGTTGGTTTTGTGATTTTTGTCAAACTAGTGGAAAGAAAGGCCACACCGGTGGCGCAGTGGGTTAAGCGCACGTGGCGCAAAGCGCAGGGACCGGCGTAAGGATCTCGGTTCAAGCCCCCGGCTCCCCACCTGCAGGGGAGTCGCTTCACGGGTGGTGAAGCAGGTCTGCAGGGTCTATCTTTCTCTCCCCTCTCTCTGTCTTCCCCTCCTCTCTCCATTTCTCTCTGTCCTATCCAACAACAAAGCAACGTCAACAATGGCAATAATAACCGCAACGAGGCTGCAACAACTAGGGCAACAAAAAGGGGGAAAAATGGCCTCCAGGAGCGGTGGATTCATGGTGCAGGCACCAAGCCCAGCAATAACCCTGGAGGAAAAAAAAAAAAGGCCACACCTAGGTGAGGGTAGATAGCATAATGTTTATGCAGAGACTTTCATGCCTGAGGCTCCAAAGTCCCAGGTTCAAAACCTGCACCACCATAAGCCAGATATGAGCAGTACTCTAGTTTAAAAAAAAAAAGCACACCTAAATGGAGAAAAGGGACTTTTTGTTTGCTTGTTTTGTTTTACCCAGAATACTGTTCAGCTCTGGTTTATGTTGACTGAGGGAATTGAACTTCAAGACTTTAGAGCCTTGGGCATGAAAGTTTTTTTTTTTTATTATTGGGTAGAGACAGTCAAATTGAGAGGGATAGGAAGAGAGACACCTGCAGCCCTGCTTCACTCGAAAAGCTTTGCCCCTACAGGTGGTTGAATTTGGGTCCTTGGACATTATATAATGTGTGTGCACTCAGCCAGGTACACCACCACCTCCCCCCAAAAGTACTCTAACCATTATGCTGTCTTTCTGCCCAAGCTTGGTGTCTGCATGACCTAATGACAACCTTGATCTTGGAAATTTCATCTACATTTTTTTTTCTTCCTTTTACTTGACAGAAAGATAAGGGAGAGACAAAGTAACTCCTGCAACAAAGCTTCACAGCTTGTGGTTTCCCCTGCAGGTGAGGACCTTGGGCTTTAATCTGGGTCCTGTGTGTACCACCACTGCACCCTTCAGGAACTGTGTCAGTCTAGTGTTAGGTGGTATTGAGATCTAAGGAAGTGGTAGAGGGTATGACTTCAATTACCACTCTGGTACATGTGCTGCCAGGGATTGAACCGGGACCTCATGCTTGAGACTCCAATGCTTTACCCACTGTGCCACTTCCTGAACCACCCACCTCTTATTTTCTTTAGGGAATGAGAGAGGAGTTCCCTGTAGCACTGCTCTACCACTTGGGAAGCCTCCCCCCCCCCCCCCCCCCCCCCGCCAAAGCTGTGACTGGGAATGTACACTCTACGTAGTGAGCCAGCCCCCCATCTCGGGAGCACAGAACATCTGCATAGTTGGCGGGTGATCTGGGGACACCACTGTTGATCTGTAGGGAATATTCAGAAATAGTGCTTCCTGCAGATGGGAGCACAGGGTCAATCAGTAGCAACTAGGTTCCTGGCCAAGTGGTGGTGGACATTTCTACATCTCTTGAGGCCGGTGACAGTATGAACAGATGAGAAACAGATGGCCTAGTGGGCAAATTGCAAATGACCAAATTTTTTTATTTGCTCAGTTCTGGTTTCCGGTGCAGAGAGCTGAGCTTGGGACCTTAGAGTCTCAGGCACGAAAATCATTTGCATAAGCACCACACTACCACCCTTTTCTGCTCCTTTACTGATGCAGGGCAACTGGCAGATAAGAGGCAGGGAGGTGGCGCAGTGGATAAAGCATCGGATTCTCAAGCATGAGGTCCCGAGTTCAATTCCTGGCAGCACATGTGTGATGTTTGGTTCTTTCTATCTTTCTCATTAAAAATTGTTTTTAAAAAAGGGAGTCAGGCAGTGGCGCAGCGGGTTAAGTGCACCTGACACAAAACACAAGGACTGGCATGAGGCTCCCGGTTTGAGTACCCACCACCCCCACCCCCACCCCCGCTCCCCACCTGCAGGGGGGTCGCTTCACAGGCAGTGAAGCAGGTCTGCAGGTGTCTATCTTTCTCTCCCCCTGTCTTCCCCTCCTCTCCATTTCTGTCCTATCCAACAACAACGACATCAACAACAACATAACTACAACAGCAATAAAAAGGGCAACAAAAAGGAAATATTTTTTTAAAATCTTAAAAAAAAAAAATAAAGATAAGAGACAGGAAGAGAGTACTGACCAAAGCTTCCAGGCTTGAGCCTGGGTCACTTAGAGCAAAGCAGGCACCCTTCCAAGTGAATTTATCTCACCCAAATCTTGCATTGGAATTGGGCTTAAGGGGGTTAGCTAGCATTAAATCTAAATGTCCCAAGGGGGGCAGCAGTGTTCCCAAGGATAGTAGTAGGCCCCATCTATTTTGTTTTCAAAGATGTTTTACTCCACCCGAGTAACTTATTTGATAGGATAGAGAGAATTTGGGGGTGGGGAGATAGGGAGAGATACCCACTGGCTTCACCACTCATGAATTTTCCCCTGTGGGTGGGGAGCCAGGGTTTGAACTGGGGTCCTCGTGCATGAAAATGTGCTGCTCCACATGGTACTTCCCCCTCCCCCTAGGGTGAAAAAAATCACCAAAGCTCCCTCTAGCATGATGGGGGCCGGGCTTGAACCTGGACGGTGTCCTCCTGGCAAAGCATGGAAACTATCCAGGTGGGCCATTTTGCTGCTTAGGCACGGTGCCCTCCTGGCAAAGCATGGAAACTATCCAGGTGGGCCATTTTGCTGCTTAGGCACGCTCCCTCCGCCCCCGTTACTTTTTAAAGTAAAGCTAGAGTGTGATTTCACTGCTCCTGGGCGGTTCTGTTTCATTCAGCAAGAGGGAGAGACATCAGAGCACCTTGGTGCCACTGCACCTCCCATCTGGTATAAGACACAGCCTTGCCCTTGGTGAACCTGAGTTGGCTCTAGCTCAAAAGAAAATGACTTGGCCAGCCAGAGCTAAAGTCAGTGGGACAGTGCACACCTCATGTATGAGGCTCTGAGTTTTAGAGAGGGAGAGAGAACACAGAACTTACATCTGGCATGCGTCTGAGCTGGAGGCAGGGAATGGGCAAGAATTGGGGCCTTAGCGGGAACTGAGAACCAGAGCAGTGGCCCAGGGGAGGGGCTAAGTCCGGCTTGCCGCCCGTGGTTTTTCCAGTATCCAAAGACCCTTCTGTTGGGTCTTCTGGCTCCTACCCAGAGACACAGCTGGGACGCATCTGGAGGGGGTGGGGGGCTTACCTCTTTCCCCGCCCCAGGCCTTGAAGCAAGACAACCTCCTTCTCCCTCCCTGCTGCCGCCTCCTCAAATACCAGGAATTCCGGCGCCGCTGGGAGCCCAGGCCGGGCTGGGAACTTTCCTTCAGCTGGGAATGTCAGGCTGGGGGAGGCTGGGAATGTGCAGCTGGGAGTGGAGGAGGGGAGGCCTGCCTCATTTCTGACCCTGGGGAGGCAGCAGTGAGTGGGGCCATTCTAGTCAGAGGTCCACTTAATCGGGGGCTGGGTGCAGGGCGTGGTAAGCATTCAATAAATAACTGAATAGGGTTCAGGTGGTTCCCACCATAGAGGTTCAAGCTACCAACTACTCAGGGACTGCAGTTCAAGGCTTTAGTACCCACCTCTGATATTCCCTTTTACTTCAAAATAAATAAGTAAATAAATGCGACTAAGGAGGTAGTGTAGCAGTTCTGTAAAATGACTTTCATGCCTGAGTCTCTGAGCTCCCAAGTTCAACCCCCAGCATCACTATAAACCAGACCTGAGCAGTGTGCTTGTTTAGAATAAAAAGGGGGTGGGTGGTGATGCACCTGATTGAGCATGTATGTTACTGTGGATTCCAGCCTCAACTCTGCCCCCCCCCTTAACCCAACTTACTTAAATTTTTTTTTTTTATTATCTTTATTTATTTGTTGGATAGAGACAGAAATCAAGTGGAAAGGAGAGACAGAGAGGGAAAGAAACAGAAAGACACCTTCAATCCTGCTTTACCACTCACAAAGCTTTCCCCTTACAGGTGAGGACCGGGAGCTTGAACCTGTGTCCTTGAGTATTGCAACACGAGTGTTCAACCAGGTGTGCCACCACCTGCCCCAACTTTATTTTTAAAAATCTTTTATTTGATAGAGACAGCCAGAAATCAACAGGGGAGGGGGAGGGGAGATAGAGAGGAAGAGAGACACCTATAGTCCTGCTTCACCACTTTCAAAGCTTTCCTCTTGCAGTTGGGGACCAGGGGCTTGAACTTGGGTCCTTGCACATTGTAGCATGTGCGCTCAACCAGGTGTGCTACCACCTGCCTCCCCTTTTAAATATTTATTCCCTTTTGTTGCCCTGGTTGTTTTATTGTTGTAGTTATTGATATTGTTGGATAGGACAGAGAGAAATGGAGAGAGGAGGGGAAGACAGAGAGGGGGAGAGAAAGAGAGACACCTGCAGACCTGCTTCACCACTTCTGAAGCAATTTCCCTGCAGGTGGGGAGCTGGGGGCTCAAACTGCTGGTCTTTGTGCTTTGTGCCACATGTGCTTAACCCGCTACACTACTGCCTGACTCCCCCTTCTTTCTTTTTTTTTAATTTTATTTATTATTATTGGATAGAGACAGAAATTGAGAGGGAGAGAGACAGAGAGACACCTGTAGCCCTGCTTCACCACTCGTGAAGGTTTCCCCAGGGGCTTGAACCCAGGTCCTTGCGCTCTGTAATGTGTGTTTAACCAGGTGCGCCACCACCTGGTTCCCTCCCTCCCTCTTTTTTTTTTTTTTTTAATCAGAACACTCCTCAGCTCTGGTTTATGGTGATGCAGGATTGAACCTGGGATGTTGTATCCTCAGGCATGAGACTGTGCATAACCATTATATCTACTCCCACTACTTCCCATCCCCCTTCCGTCCCAGACTAGTCAAGTTCCTTGTCTTTTTTTTCTTTTTAGCTATATTTTATTGAATAGAGACAGTCTGAAATCAAGAGGGTAGGGACAGACAGAGAGGATGAGAGACACCTGCAACACTCATAAAGCTTTCCCCCATAGAGGGGGACTAGGAGTTCAAACCTGGGTCCTTGTGCACTTCTTCTAGCGTTTGCCCTTCTTCCGTAGCCAGTCAACAGCAAAGCTGTCAGGAGCTGCTTGTTGCTGGCTTTGAAAGTGACTGGGATCCATGTGGATTCAGTCGGCTAGGAAGGATCGTCAGTTTCCTCAATGAATGGGTACTCACGGGATGCAGCACGAGAAGGGAGAAGGTCAATACTGTTACATGTGCACTCCAAGTGTGCCAACACCGGGTCCCATTCCTTATCTCCTCTCTCTTTTAAAGATTTTATTTGAGAAAGAACCAGACGTCGATACATGTGCTGCTGGGGATTGAACTCAGGACCTCATGCTTGAGACACCAATGCTTTCTTTATTCACTGTGCCACCTTCTAGACAGCTTTTATCTATCTCAGTTTACTCATCTTTAAAGTGGGAACTGAAAATCATCCTCTTACCTTTTAGGGATGTTGGAAGAAAACAATGTGAATGAGTCTCCGCAAAGTGACTAATGCTTGTGGCATGCACTTAGCACCAATCTTTTTTTTTTTTTTTTTTGCTGTCATTGGCTGACTTAAAAATTCCTAGGCTCCTGCACTGACTGAAGGTTCTGACTCCATAGGTTGGGATTGGATCTTGGTGGGGCAGTCTGTGATCTGAATGTCCCTAATGAGTCAGAAGTGGGACGGACACCATTGGGAAGGGAGGGGCTGGGCACTGTATCTTTGCACTGTTCCTGGAAGGCAGGTCCTTGTTTCATAGATAATAAAACCCAGGCTAAGGGCCACTGACTCCACATCTCAGGACTTTAACTCAGCAGTAACATCAAGGCCTTAGAGAATTCTAGGCAAGACCATGATAATGTGCTTGGGTGGGGGTAGATAGCATAGTGGTTATGCAGAGACTAATGCTGAAGGCTCCAAAGTCCCTGGTTCAATTCCCCCACCCCGCCACACACACACATTACTATAAGCTAGAGCTGAGCAGTGTTCGGGTTAAAAACAAAAAACAATAATGGCACAAGATAAACACTCAAAGACAGAAGCTAAGGTGAGGGAGGTGCAATGACGCCGATCTTGGGGGGCAGTGTGCCACTGTATCCGTGACAACAGCAATCCTGTAAATCAACATTGCCTCAGATGACTTTTAAAAGAGAAGCTATTATGACCAAAAGAAACTGTCTAAATTGTTTACTGGGCATACCAAAGCCTGGAGTAGGCTGCAAGAATCTAATATAAAAGATCTTTTGTCTGTACAACTGAAAAAATTGGGGGGATGGGTTTAAGAGGGAGGAGCCCAGTGAGGCACTGTAGACATCCCAAACTTGAGAAAGGGAATAAAGCAGTTCAGACATGTGGGTGGGCACAAGAACCAGAATATTCATGAGGATGGGGGTGGGGAGTGTTCACCAATGAAAGTCAGGCAGATGCAGGGCAGACTTTTCCCAATCCCAGACCAACTCTGCTGTTAGTAAAGAACCGCATGTGTGCGTGTGTGCGCTGCTTTGCCATGTGTGAGACTCAGGTTTGGACCTAGCCCCACAGCACTCAAGAAAACATGGGTGCAGTAAATTCGTTCATTTTTGTCTCTGTCTAAAAAGACCCAGGGGGATTCAAAGAAGGATGGGCGGGAGATTAAAAGTAGTTGCACTGGGGCTGGATGGTGGTGCTACCTGGCTGAGTGCACGTTATCATGTGCAAAAACCTGGGTTCAAGCCCCTGGTCCCCACCTGCAGGGGAGTTGCTTCATAGGCGGTGAAGCAGGTCTGCAGGTGTCTCTCTTCCTCTTTATCTCCCCCTTCTCTCTCAATTTGTCTCTATCCAATAATTAAACAAAAAATCACATATTATGTAGTTGTGTGAAGGGTTGGTGAAATGGTGCACCTGGGAAGGTGCCTGATTTGCCACGCAGAAGACCTAGGTTCAAGCCCAGTGGTCCCCACCACACTGGAGGAAGCTCTAGCACTGTGGTGTCTTTCTGTCTTGCTCTTTCTACTTGGAAAAGTCAGCTCAGAGTAGTGAAGCCCCACTGAATTAAAAAAAAAAAAAAAAAACGGGGTAAGGATGGAACAGTTGCTGTGGTTTGGGTTGGGAAAATTACACAGTGGTTATGTCAACAAACTTCAACAAAACCCTGTCACCACCAAACTAAGAGGATGAGTTCCTTGGGGGTCTGCTTAGAACATAGTTTAACTTGGCTTCCTTTCTTAAAATTTTTTTACTCAGTGTAATGCTCAACTCTGGCTTATGGTGGTGCTGGGGATTGAATCTGGGACCTCTGGCGCTTTAGGCATGCAATGGCTTGGCTTTCTTGTGTGGGCATTGTTAGACAATACCATTCTCCTACCGGACTCAGATACCGATTTATACTGGGTCAGGGTTCCTTCCAGTCATGCTCAAAGGAATCTAAGACTCCCCAAATCTTCAGAACCAGCAATTCAGCCCTTGCCTTCTACAACTTCCCCCCCCTCCCAGTATGGGAAAAGACATGACTTCTTGGTATTGTCATAACAAAATATTAATTACACCCTCTCCCCCACCCCTGTTGAATAACAGGTAAATAACAAGGGCCATTTGCCAAAGCAGATCGATCACAGGAGCTGGCCAGCAGTGACTTTTAGCCCATGGCTCCTGGCTGAAGCCCTTGCTTTTGGAAGGCACCTGGAAATCCAGGCTCACATGTGGAGTGGGGCATCAGGTGTCCCCTGGGCCCGGCGGAGGCCTACTGATTCCTGGGTGGGGGCTAAGAGTGCAGGGTGGTTCAGCCTGACCTGGGCCTTGGCAGGCCGCAGGCGACCCCCACCCCCCACGTGGATGTTGACTGTGGTGGCATAGCTGAGCCTCCTGGCTGGGGGCGGAGGGGGCTGGGGCTGGGGAGGGGGCGAGGGGGCACGGGATGTGGGGGCAGAGGAGGGCCAGGGACCCCGGGATGCTGGTGGGGCCTCTCCTCCAGGTCCCTGCCTCCTGGCCAGACTCTGGCTGATGTAAGAAGCTGCTAGGTATCTTGAGAGGGCAGCTGCACTGGGGCCTAAAAGCTGGCGGGTGGGGAGTGGGGGACTCTGAGGGGGAGTCAAGTCTGAACACTCTGACCTGGCGGCTTGAGAGAGCGAGGGGCTCCCTGGTTTGGACAAAACCCTGGGTGCAAATGAGGGGGTGGGGAAGTGGCCCTGAATGTCCAGGGAATCTCTCTGCTCAGGGGGGGCCGTGGAGGCTGTAAGGCTCTTTTGCTCCAACAGAGGAGGGGAGCTTGGGGTCTGGATGTCCGTTCTGCTCTGCTCTTGAAGCAGAGGTATAGCAGGTGGACACCGGCTGTCTGGGACACCTCTCTCCCCGGGTAGAGGGGGGAGGGCTTGGCTGCTGATATCTGTGAGGCACTGCAGTGGCGGAGGCAAAGGTGTGGCAGCTAAGACCTGAAGGTCTGGGAGGGTTTGGGGCAAACACAGTGGCTCACTGGCCAGGATCTGATAGTCTAGCTGTCCTCCTTGTGCAGGTGGTGGTGAAGGTTCCAGGAAGGCAGGTTGCAAGGGCTGCGGGCTAGATGAGGCCTGAGGGTCCGGGCTGTTATTTTGAATGGGCGAGGGGCTGATAGTATGGCTGCAGGAAGTGGGTGAAAAGTTATCATTCACCAATGTGGTGTTGGGGGGACTCTGGCTGTCATGCTCAGCTGCAGGAGCAGTGGCTAAAACCACAACGTTCACAGGCTCCGGCAAAACGGGGGCGGTTGGGACTTGGAGGTCCATGTGGCATCTTTGCTCAGGAAAGGTGGTGGTGGATAGCCCTTCTCTCTCTGTGCGGTTTCTGCATTCAGGCAGAGTCGTCTTAGCCTGAAGCTGGACTTGCATGTGGTCTTCCTCACCAGGCAAAGCTGTGAGAGCCGGCACTGCGGTGTCTGGGGAGCCTTCTAGAATGGGCAAAGGTGTGGCAGCAGCTGGGAACCGGATGTTCTGAGGTCCTCCCTGTTCAGGTGGAGGGATAGCAGCTGGCGTCTGACTGTCCAGACCGTCTTGCTCAGGCACATCAGAGATATTTAAGCCCTGGCCATCCAGGCAGCAGCCTCTCTGCTTAGACAAAGGTGTAGCAGCTTGAACCTGGGCAGCAGGGCTTAGAGGGACAGACTCCTGGGTACAGGTAAGCGGGAGAACCAGCTCGCACACCAGCACGTGTCCAAAGGCAGGCTGGGGCCCTGTGTGCAAACAAAGTAGTTAGGTCCAACGGCCCCCCTGGGGTTGATGGGTTGGGAGATGGGGTTCCACTGCCAACCATGGGCCTAGACCTTACCTGGCTCGGCTTCCTCAGGGGTCAGGCTGGGGACCAGCTGGGGCTGGGCCAAAGCCCGAGGCCGGCGGCGGGGGGCGTTGGCTGAAGCCCGGGTCTCCGCCCGCTGCATCTGCTGGATCCGCTCACTGTATAGGCGGGCTAGCTCTCGCACCCGGGACGCTGCCCTCTCTGAATTGGGGGCTCCTGCCTTCCTGCTCCCACTGCCGCCCCCGCCCAAATCTGAATCTTCTAAGATCAGCAGTGGCTCTGGGAAACCTGGCCGGGCCAGCTGCCCCTGCTCCAGGGCCTGCCAGGCACTGCGGATTTCCGAGCAAGAGCGGAACTCCAGCTCTTCTGGGAAGCCCTGATCATGGGGGGCATCCTGAGGCTGGAAATCTGGGAGCAGTCCCCTTTCTTCATCACCCTCCTGCCCTTCCCGGCTGCCTGACAAGGGCTCGCCTAGTTTCCCAGAACTGCTCCCAGGGAACAGTTCCCTCCTGGTGCCGAGGGCCTCTGCTGCCTCCTTCAGGGGTCCCTGAAGCCAGGGGTCTTGGGGTGGGCTGGGAAGGCTGGGACCATCGGGCACCACACTAGGCACAGCTGGGAGGCAGGGCATCTCAAACACACTGGGAATGTCTGACAAACTGGGGAGGTGAGGGAGCTGGGGAATTTCAGAAAGGCCAGGAATTTCGGAGAGGTTGGGCACATCAGGAATTTTGGTAAGGCAGTGAATGTCGGGAATTTCAGAGGCACCAGAACTTTCCAAGCCTTCGAGGACATGGAGCGGGGAAGGCCCCCGTTCATCCATCTCTAGCTCTTCCTCTTCTTCTTCTTCTGAAGAGTCCCGGCTGGGCAGAGCTGGGTATGTGAGGCTGGCACTGTCCTCTGCTACCTGGGCCTCCCCAGAGAATGTGGAAATGGCGTGGGGGGGCGGCTGTAGGAGCCAAAGATTTCAGGGTAGGTTGGTCCATTGGTCCCCCGCCCCCACCACCCACAGATCTGTGCCTGTTCAAACTGAGAACCCCTAGTAATGAGGAGGTTCTCCCCAGCTCACCCCTGGATCGTGGAGGCCTCTTTGGTTCAGCAGCTCCAGAATTTCTTCAGTGATTGAGGTTCCAGAGGGCTCCAGAGTAGGAGGTCCAGTGTCCTCCAGATCCTCAGTGGGGCTGGAAGCTGGAACTGGTGGCGGAGGCTCCATGGGGGGGTAGAGCTCCCCTTCACTGCCAGCATGCTGTAAAGGCAGAAGATGGAGGGCAGCAGTCTCGGGTCCCAGATCCCCCTCTACACCCATACATGGGAGTTCGGATCCCAGGCCCTTCTTCTCTTAGATGAAGAAATCCAAGGGGTCTGCGGTAGAGCAGAGGGTTAAGCGCACGTGGCGCAATGCACAAGGACCAGCGTTAAGAATCCTGGTTTGAGCCTCCAGCTCCCCACCTGCAGGGGAGTCGTTTCACAAGCGGTAAAACAGGTCTGCAGGTGTCTATCTTTCTCTTCCCCTCTCTCAATTTCTCTGTCCTATCTAACAACAGCAGCAGCAATGACAACAATAATAATGACAACAAAGGGCAACAGAATGGGGAAAATGGCCTGCAGGAGCAGTGAATTCACTGAACCCCAGCAATAACCCTGGAGGCAAAAAAAAAAAGATGAAGGAATCCAATTCCCAGCTCTCTTCTTTCCATTTCTCTCTCTCTCTTTTTTTTTTTAAAGATTTTATTTATTTATTCATGCAGATAGGAGAGAGAGAGAGAGAAAAAAAAAACAGACATCACTCTGGTACATGTGCTGCCGGGACCTCATGCTTGAGAATCCCAATGCTTTTTTTAAAAAAGATTTTTATTTATTTATTAATGAGAAAGATAGGAGGAGAAAGAACCAGGTATCACTCTGGCATATGTGTTGCCAGGGATTGAACTCAGGACCTCATGCTTGAGAGTCTAAAGCCTTATCACTGAGGCACCTCCTGGACCACTTTTCTTTCTTAACTACAGCACTGCTCAGCTCTTGCTTATAGTGGTGCCTTAGAATGAACCTGGGACCTCAGAGCTTCAGGCACAAAAGTCTCTTTGCACAACCATCATGCGATCTCCCCTGCCCCTTCCCATCTCTTTCTTTCTTTTTAATATTTATTTATTCCCTTTTGCTGCCCCTGTTGTTTTATTGTTGTAGTTATTACTTTTGTTGTCACTGTTGGATAGGACAGAGAGAAATGGAGAGAGGAGGGGAAGACAGAGAGAGAGAGAGAAAGATAGACACCTGCAGACCTGTTTCACCGCCTGTGAAGCGACTCCCCTGCAGGTGGGGAGCTGGAGGCTCAAACCCTGGATCCTTATGCTGGTCCTTGTGCTTTGCAGCACATGTGCTTAACCCGCTGCACTACTGCCCGATTCCCATTTCTTATACTGCACCAAGGTTGACCCTCTTGTGGTGGATACCACCGAGCTACCTTCCTGGCCCAGTTTTATGTATATTTGTGAGCACGAGAACCGTATGTTTGATATATATTCATTTATATTCAGTTATTAGCAGAAGAGAGAACCAGAGCATCAGTCTGGGCATGTGATGTCAGGGATCAAATAAAGGATCACATGCTTTTAAGTCCAAAGCTTTTGCCATTGTTCTACCTTTCCAGGCATATACACACACACACACACACACACACACACACACACACACACACACACACACACACACATACAGAAGAGGAGAAGAAAGAAGGGAGAAGGGAGATACCTAAGTATCGCTCCCATTATTGTCCCTTGTGTTTTCACGTGGTCCCAGGGATGGAACCCAGGGCCTAACACATGGAAAGCAGGTACTCTACCTACTGAGCCACCTTCTGCCAAGTCCTCCTCTTACTCAGACCAAGGACTTTAGACCCCAAGCTCCCTCCTCTATCAGACCCTGAAGTCTAAGTCCACAGGGCCTGATCATCAAGCTTGCATCATCCAAGACATCTCTTACCTGAAGTCTAGGCTTGGCTGGAGGTGACGAGGTGAGGAAGAAAAAAGAACGAGGTATCCGAATGAGTATTATTCTTTGAAATTAAGGAGATGACCCTACCATCCCTTCCCATGCACACCAGGCACCCACAGGGATAGACAACAGATAGACAAAGACAGGCACCAAGCTAGGCTAGGGTAGTTATTCACTTACCGTTGTGCGGGAACATGACAAAAGGATCCTTCACTGGCTCTGGGGATGAAAGGATACAGATTTCAGGGATCCTGCTCCTCCCACCCTGAACCCACATATTTATTTATATAATTACTGTCATTACTGGGGTTTCACTGCTCACCACCTACCTTTTATTTTTTAAAAATATTTATTCCCTTTTGTTGCCTATTGTTTTATTGTTGTAGTTATTATTGTTGTTGAACACGTCAACCTTTAAAAAAATTATTATTAGAACAACAAGGGCAACAAAAGGGAATAAATATTTAAATATTAAAAATAATAATTATTAAAAAACTCGGGGGGGAGGCAGGGGTAGATAGTAGATAGTGTAATAGCTATGCAATAAGATTCTCATGCCTATCAGAAAAGAAAACACAAGTAGAACCTGAAATGGAATTGGCGTATCGCACCAAAGTAAAAGACTCTGGGGTGGGTGGGTGGGTGGGGAGAATACAGGTCCATGAAGGATGATAAATGACATAGTGGGGGTTGTATTGTTAAATGGGAAACTGGGGAATGTTATGCATGTACAAACTATTGTATTTACTGTTGAATGTAAAACATTAATTCTCCAATAAAGAAATAAATTAAAAAAAAAAAAGAAATATGGCAATCTGGTAGTGGGAATTGTATGAATTGTACCCTTTTCATCCCACAATCTTGTTCATTATTGAATCACTAATAAAAAAAGAAGTTGAAAAATAAGAAAACACAAAGCAGAACTTGTGCTGGATTTGGTGTATTTCACCAAAGTAAAAGACTCTGGGGTAGGGAGGAAGGTTCAGGTCCTGGAACATGAGGACCTAGAGGGGGTTGAATTGTTATGTGAAAAACAGAGAAATGTTATACATGTACAAACTACTGTATTTTACTGTTGACTGTAAACCATTAAATCTTCCCCCAATAAAAAAAGATGTTTTTTTAATTAAAAAAAAAGAAGATTCTCATGCCTGAGGCTCCAAAGTTCCAGGTTCAATCCCCTGTACCATCATAAGCCAGAGCTGAGTAGTGCTCTGGTAAAAAATAATAAATAAAATAAAATTTAAATTATCTTTATTTATTGGATAGAGACAGCCAGAAATTGAAAGGATGGGAGAGATAAAGAGAGAGAAAGAGAGACGCTTGCAGCACTGCTTCACCACTCACAAAGCTTACCCCCACCTTAGCCCCCTGAAGGTAAGGATCAGGGGCTTGAACCTGGGTTTTTGTGCATTGTAACATGTGCACTCAACCAGGTGTGCCACTACCTGGCCCCTATTTTACTTATTTTAACGAGAGAGATACAGAAAGAAAGAACAGAACACTGCTCAGCTTTGCTTTATGATGGTGCTGGGGAGTCAATCTGGGAGCTTAGAGACTCAGGTACGAAAGTCTTTGTTTTTAAGACAGTTTTCTTTTAAAAAATATTTTATTTGGGGGCCATGTGGTGGTGAACCTAGTTGAGTATACACATCACACTGCACAAGGATGCAGGTTCAAGCCCCCCCGGTCCTTCACTTGCAGGGGGAAAGCTTCATGAGTGGTGAAGCAGGCTGCAGATGTCGAGACCTCTTTCAATCTCTCCTTTCAATTTCTGTCTCTATCCAATAATAAATAAAAAATAAAAATATTGTATTTAGGGAGTTGGGTGGTAGCACAGCAGGTTAAGCGCACCTGGCATCAAGTCAAAGGACCAGCGTACGGATCCCAGTTCGAGGCCCCGGCTCCCCATCTGCAGGGGGAGGGGGTCGCTTCACAATCAGTGAAGCAGGTCTGCAGGTGTCTTTCTCTCCCCCTCTCTGTCTTCCCCTCCTCTCTCCATTTCTCTCTGTCCTATCCAACAACAATGACATCAATAACTATAACAATAAAACAACAAGGGCAACAAAAGGGAAAATAATAAAAAAAATCTTTATTATTTGATAGAGACAGAAACAGACAGGGGAGGAGAGCTAGAGGAGAGAAGACACCTGAAGCCATGTTTCACCGCACCTGAAGCTTTCCCCCTACAAGTGGGCACTGGGGCTTGAACACGGGTCCTTGTGCACTGAAACACATCCACTCAAAAACCTGTGCCACTGACTAGCATTAAAGTCTTTTTTTTTTTTTTTTTTGCCTCCAGGCTGGGGCTGGGGCTGGGGCTCTGTGCCTGCACTACAAATCCACTGCTCCTCGAGGCCATTTTCCCCATTTTGTTTGCTACTATTGTTAATGTTGCCATTGCTGTTGTTGGATAGGATAGAGAGAAATGGAGTGAGGAAGGAAAGACAGATGGGGAGAGAAAGATAGACACCTGCAGACCTGCTTTACCACCTGTGAAGTGACCCCCCTGCAGGTGGGAAGTCGGGGGCTTGAACCGGGATCCTTGAGCCGGTCCTCGAGCTTCACACCATGTCTGTGCGCTTAACCTGCTGCGCTACGGCCCGGCCGGCCCCAGCATTAAAGTCTTATGTATAACCACTATGCTGTCTTCTCTGCCCTAGGCTGAGGTATCTTCCAACCCTGTTTGTCTGTTTAGAGGAAGGAGAGCACACAAGAGACCATAGCACTGAAGTCTCCACCAGTAATAGTGGGAGCCAGGCTTGAACCTGGGTTGTAAACACAGCGAAGCTACACACTATCAAAGTGAGCTATTCTGACTTTAGCCTTATTTATTAAAAAAGAAAGAAAGAAATGAATGTGAAACTTCAAATATGAGTCTGGTGCCCTATCTCCCCAGCCCAGATTTTGTTGTTGCTACTAGGGTAGGGTAGTTATTCCTGCAACTCCTGCCCCCTTCCTTTAGGAATAGGGTGAGGGCGGGGGAGAGATAGCAAAAGATTTTCATGCCTTAGGCACCAGAGGTTCCAGGTTAAATCCCTAGCACTATCATAAACCAAAGTTGAGCAATGCTATGTTAAAAACAAAACAGAACAAATACCTTCACCATTCCTGAGGCTTTTCCTTTGCATGGTGCTCCCAATGTGGTGACTAGGAGCTTGCACATGGGTATTCTACAAGCTGAGTCACCACCCTGCCCTCAGATTATTATTTTTTTTTTTCCATTTCCCTCCTTCCTTCATTTTTTTTTTTTTTTTTTTTTAACTAGAGCACAGATCAGCTCTGGCTTATGGTGGTTCGGGAGACTGAACCTGAGACTTTGGAGCCTCAAGCATGAGAGTCTCTTTGCATAACCATTATGCTATTTATCTAGCCCTGCCCCTCTTCCTTCCTTCCTTTTTTTTTTTAAAGAATTTATTTATTTATTTATTTATTCATGAGAAAGACAAGGGGGAAAGAAAGAGCCAGACATCACTCTGGTACATGTGCTGCTGGGGATCAAACTCCCGGACCTCATGGTTGACAATTCAATGCTTCATGCGCTGCGCCACCTCCCAGACCACCTTCCTTCCTTTCTTTCCCATGGTGGTATAGGGGGATTGAACCTGGGACTTTGAAGCCTCAGGCATAAAAGTCTTTTACGAAACCATTATGTTATCTCCCCTGCCCACCAGATTAACATTTTTATTTTCTTTCATATGAGACTGAGTTTCACATGAAAGAGAAAACACTGCAGTATATGTGATACTGGGGATCAAACTGGAAGCCTCAGGCATCCAAATGTTTTACTCTATCAGTGGAGCAAATTCTCAAGCAACCCTAGTATTTTTTTTTTTGCCTCCAGGGGCTTGGTGCCAGCACTATGAATCCACTGCTCCTGGTGGCCATCTTTTTTCCATTGTTGTTGCTGCTACTGCTGTTGTTGGATAAGACAGAGAGAAATGGAGAGAGGAGACGAAGACAGAGGGGGAAGAGAAAGATAGACACATGCAGACCTGCTTCATCGCTAGTAAAGCAACCCCTCTGCAGCTGGGGAGACAGGGCTCAAACAGGAATTCTTGTGAGGGTCCTTATGCTTTGCACTATGTGTGCTAAACCTGGTGTGCTACCACCTGGCCCCCCACTACCCTAGTATTAAATTTATATATATATATATATATATATATATATATATATATATATATATATATATATATGGAGTCGGGTGGTAGCACAGCGGGTTAAGTGCATGTGGTGCAAAGTGTAAGGACTGGCATAAGGCTCCTCACATGCAGGGGAGTCGCTTCACAGGCGGTGAAGCAGGTCTGCAGGTGTCTGTCTTTCTCTCCACCTCTGTCTTCCCCTCCTCTCTCCATTTCTCTCTGTCCTATCCAACAACGACAACATCAATAACAACAACAACAATAACTACAACAATAAAACAACAAGGGCAACAAAAGGGAATTAAGTAATATTGAAAAAATAAATATATGTGTTTATTTAGAGGGACCAGGTGGGCCATTTAACTGCACGTAGTATTAAGTTCACGGACCTGAGCAAGGTGGCGCCCATTTAACTGCACGTAGTATTAAGTTCACGGACCTGAGCAAGGTGGCGCCCATTTAACTGCACGTAGTATTAAGTACACGGACCTGAGCAAGGTGGCGCCCATTTAACTGCACGTAGTATTAAGTACACGGACCTGAGCAAGGTGGCGCCCATTTAACTGCACGTAGTATTAAGTTCACGGACCTGAGCAAGGACTTGGGTTTGAGTGTTCCACCCCCACCTGCAGAGGGGATGCTTCACAAGTGGAGAAGCAGGTCTGTGGATGTCTGTCTTTCTCTTTGTTTCTTTTTAAAGATTTTATTTATTGACTGATGAGAAACATAGGAGGAAAGAGAGAAAGAACCAGACATCACTCTGGTACATGTGCTGCCAGAGATCGAACTCAAGACCTCATATTGAGAGTCCAGTGCTTTATCCACTGGCCACCTCTCCAGGACCACTCTTTCTCCCTCTCTATCTTCTCTTCCCCTCTCTATTTCTCTCTGTCCTATCGAATAAAAAGTATTTACTTATTATTGGATACAGACAGAGAAATTGAGAGGGGGGGGAGGAGATAGCAAGAAGAGAGAAAAAGAGAAACCTATAGCCCTGCTTCACCACTCATGAAGCTTTCCTCCTGTAAATGGGGACCAGGGACTTGAACCTGCATCCTTGTGCACTTAACCAGGTGTGCCACTGCCTGGCCCCAATATATATAAACTTTATTTATTCTACTTGATAGAACAGAGAAATTGAAAGGGAGAGAGACACTCACTGGGGACTCAAACCCAGGTCCTTGAGTATGGTAATATGTGCAAGTAACCAAGTGTGACACCACCTGACCCCTACCCTAGTATTTTTAGACTTTTTTTTTTTTTTTTTTTAAATAAAATAGAAACACTGTGGCCAGGCAGGGGCGCACCTGGTTGAGTGCACAAGGACCCAGGTTCAAGCCCCTGGTCCCCACCTGCAAGGGGAAAACTTCACGAGTGGTGGAGTAGGGCTACAGCTGTCTGTCTCTCCCTCTTTCCCCCTCCCCCTCCCCCCTTTCAATTTCTGGCTGCCTCTTCCACTAAATAAATAAAGATTAAAAAAATTTAAAACTACAACAAGAGCCAAAAAAGGGAATAAGTAAATAAATATTAAAAAAAATAAAATAAAATAGAAACACTGACAAGACCATAGTATAAGAGGGGTACAGTTCCCACCACCACAAGTCCATATTCCATCCCCTCACCTGATAAGCTTTCCTGTTCTTTAACCCTCTGGGAGTATGGACCCATGTTTGTTTGTTTTTAACCTGAGCACTGTTCAGCTCTGGTTTATCGTGATGCCTGGCATTCAAACTAGGACTTCAGAGCCTCAGGTATGAAAGTCTTTTACTTAACCACGATGCTGGCTCCCTGCCTCACCCACCCTAGTACTTTCAGATGGTAGACACTCACCAGACTGTCTGCGACCACGGCGGCTAGTGGAGAGTCCTGGAGATGGAGCTATGGAAGAGGCAGATCAGAATCCCTTTATGAACCCAGCTCTGGGGTCCCAGCGGGAGAAGTGAGAGGGCACTGGGACACAAGGTTCCATCTCCTTTACCTGTGTTCCTTCGTCCAGGGGTAAAATTTCTAGCATCTCGAGGTCGAGGAGACCCAAGTGGGGGTGTCAGGGGCTCTTGGATGGGCTTACTTTTAGGAGCGCCTGCAAGGAGAGAATTGGGGCTGATCAGCAACTTTATTTGGGATATTTCTACTTTTTCTCTATCCGCCAAACCCATGGTCCCAACTCACAGTGCAGGCTGTTTTCCAGGAGAACTTGTTTGGCCTGAAAAGAGAAGAGGAGGATGAGAGTGGAAGGGACTGAGATTCAAGCATGCTGGCCACAGGCCTGTCATTGGGTGCCATCAGATGCATCAGATAACAAAGAGGCCAATGAGGGCGCTGGATTTGCCACGTGGGCAACGCAGGTGACAGTCCTCAGTACACCATGAGAGAGTACTTACTCTAACACTGGGGGAAGCTTCGGTGCTGTGATATGTGTGTCTGTCTGTCTCTCTCCGTGTGTGTCTCTGTGTGTTTTCCTATCAGAGTACTACTGCTCATCTCGTTTATAGTGGTGCCAGGGATTGAATCGGAGACTTCAGTGTCTTGGGCATGAATCTTCTGCATAACCATGGTATAACGTGGTATAACGTGGTATAGCTCCATTTATTTTTTTTTAACCTCCAGGGTTATCGCTGGGGCTCGGTGCCTGCACTAGGAATCCACTGCTCCTGGAGGCCATTTCCCCCGTTTCTGTTGCCCTTGTAGTTACTGCTGTTGTTGTTGTTGGGTAAGACAGAAAGAAACTGAAAGAGGGGAAGATAGAGAGGAGGAGAGAAAGATACCTGCAGACCCAAGAGGTGGGGAGCCACGGACTCGAACTGGGATCCTCGCACTTCGTGCCAAGTGTGCTTAACCTGCTTCGTCACCACCTGGCCCCTCTCATTCTCTTTTTTGGGGCTCAAGTGACAGCACTACTAATCTACTGTTCCTGGCAGCCATTTTATTCCATGTTATTGGCTAGGATACAGAGAAATTGAGAGAGAAGGGGGATATAGAGAGGGAGAGAGATGGGGCTGGGTGGTGGCGCAACAGGTTAAGCACACATAGTACCAAGTGTGAGGACCCGCTCAAAGATCCCAGATCGAGCTCCCAGCTCCCCACCTGCAGTGGGGTTGCTTCACAAGTAGTGAAGCAGATCTCTGTCTAACCTTCTCTCTCCCTCTCTTCTCAACTTCTCTGTTCTATCCAATGAGATGGACAAAAAAAAAAAAAAAGAGGGAGAGAGACAGAGAGAGACCTGCAGCATTACTTTACCACTTGTGAAGCTCCCCCCCCTCCCCCGGCAGGTGGGGCTCAAACCTGGGTCCTTGCGCACTGTAACGTGTGCTCAACCAGGTGCGCCATCACACAGCCCCCTGCCAATTTCTCTGTATCCACTTAATAGTTACTTCCTTCCAGGGCAAAGCGGTGGCACACTTGGTTAAGCGCACACACTACAATGCACAGGTACTTGGGTTCAAGCTCCTGGTCCCCCCTGTAGGGGGAAGCTTCACAAGTGGTTTAGTAGAGCTGCGATGTCTGTCTCTATCCCTCTCTTTCTCTCTCTCTCCCCTCTCAATATATCCAACAAAATTTAGGGAGTTGGGTGAGTAGTGGAGCAGGTTAAGGGCATGTGGCGCAATGTGCAAGGATGGGCATAAGGATCCCAGTTCGAGTCCCCGGCTCCCCACTTGCAGGAGAGTCATTTCACAAACGGTGAAGCAGGTCTGCAGGTGTCTATCTTTCTCTCCCCCTCTCTGTCTTCCCCTCCTCTCTC
Source organism: Erinaceus europaeus (assembly GCF_950295315.1). NCBI lineage: Eukaryota > Metazoa > Chordata > Mammalia > Eulipotyphla > Erinaceidae > Erinaceus > Erinaceus europaeus. Next base: position 187,884,760 of record NC_080163.1, on the reverse strand, counting down.
CATTTCTCTCTGTCCTATCCAACAACAACGACATCAATAACAATAATACCTACAACAATAAAACAAGGGCAACAAAAGGGAATAAATAAATAAATAAATAAATAAATAAAAAATTACTTCCCCAAAGCAGGGGACTTCAAGCTGGGACCTGAACTCAAGACAGCTTAGCTCTATATTTCACTTTCTGGTTTTGAGACCCTCCCAGACTCCCCCCAGATTCTTTCCATATTATGAGGGTGTGTGTGTCTCAAGCACTTTGGGGGCCCCAAGCTGTGGCAGGAGCTGTACCTTGGCAGGGATGGAGGCAGGATGATTCTCAAAGTAGAGGCGCTGGAGACGGTGAATCCACAGCCTCTTCTCTTCTTGATTCTTGGCCTGCAGACAGGATAGGGTGCAGGGTGGCAGATCCAGGGGCTCATGGAAAGTACTCCCCCACCCCCACCCAGACCCAGCCTGTGCTCACCTGCAGCAGGTGCCTGTGCTTGGGAATGGTCAGATCGGACACCTTGAACCCCAGAGGGTCTCGAGGGCTCTCGCTCACACTCAGGTTGCAGCACTGCATGGGGGACCGGAGAGGAGGGCGGGCCCCTGAGACTCAGTGACTGTGTGAATCGGGGTCCCCCACCTCCTAGAGTGGTGTGCCCCAAGTGGTTAAGCAAAACACTTTCAGGCCCGAGGTACCAAAGGTCTCAGGTTTAGTCCCCAGCACCACCATAAGCCCGAACTGAGCAGTGCTGGGGAGAAGACAAAAGTGTGCTCCACAAATGTTCCCAGAAGATGCTCACCTAACGGGCAAATCCGCCTGGTCCTTTCTTTCCGTGGCCTCCTGCTTCCCACTCCTCAATAAACATCCTTCCACTCAGAAAACATGACTACCATTTAGTTAGTTTTTGCCTCCAGGGTTATCTCTGGGGCGCGGTGCAGGTAACTACAAATCCACAACTCCTGGTGGTCATTTTTTTCCATTTTAATAGGACAGAGAGAAAGTGAGAAAGGGAGAGAAGACAGACAGATAGATAGACAGGTAGAGAAAAAGACACCTGCAGGCCTGCTTCACTGAATATGAAGCATCCTCGCTGCAGGTGGGGAGCCAGGGGCTTGAGCCTGGATCCTTGAGCTTAGTACTATGTGTGCTTAAGCAGGTGGGCCACTGGCCCCCTTATTTACTTGATTTTTGCTAGGATTTCATGCCTGTTTAATTCTTTTTTTTTTTTTTTCACCAGAGCACTGCTCAGCTCTGGCTTATGGTGGCTCAGGGACTGAACCTGGGACTTTGGAGCCTCAGGCATGAGAGTCTGTTTGCATAACCATTATGCTATCTCCCCTGCCCCAATTCTTTTTTTCTTAATTTAACTTATTCATGTATTGGATAGAGACTGGGAGAAATGGAGCTGAAAGGAGAAGACAGGGAGAGAGGTACCTGCAGCCCTGCTTCACCACTTGTGAAGTCGTCCCTTTGCAGGTGGGGGCCAGGGGCTTGAACCAGGATGCTTGTGTAAGGTAACATGTTTGTTCCACCCAGTCCCCATGCCCGTATAATTCTAAAGCTCCAAGTGGGAGCATGTTGCTCTCGCTCTCTCTCTCTTTTAATACTTTATTTATTTTTCCTTTAGTTGCTCGTTTTTTTATTGTTGTTGTAGTTATTATTGTTGTTACTGATGTCATTGTTGTTGGATAGGACAGAGAGAAATGGAGAGAGGAGGGGAAGACAGAGAGGGGGAGAGAAAGACAGACACCTGCAGACACTTGCTTCACCAGTTGTGAAGTGACTTCCCTGCAGGTGGGGAGCCGGGGGCTCAAACCAGGATCCTTACGGCAGTCCTTGCACTTTGCACCACCTATGCTTAACCCGCTGAGCTTCCACCCAACTCCCTCTCTCTTTTTAATCTAATATATATATTTTTTGCCTCCAGGGTGATCACTGGGGCTCGGTGCCTGCACTGATATCCACTGCTCCTGGAAGACACTTTTCCCATTTTGTTGCTCTTGTTGTGGTTGTTAATTGTTATTGTTGTTATAGCTGTTCTTGTTGGATAGGACAGAGAGAACTGGAAAGAGGAGGGAAGACAGAGAGAGGGAGAGAAAGATAGACACCTGCAGACCTGCTTCACCGCTTGTACCTGCAGGTAGAAGACTGGGGGCTCTAACTGGGATCCTTATGCTGGTCCTTGCGCTTCACGCCATGTGTGCTTAACCTGATGCTCAACCGCCCAGCCCCTGTGCTCTCTCTTTTTTTAAGGTAGATGGTGAGAGGGTTGGGGACATGGCCTAGTGGTGCTGCAAAAAAAGATTCTCATGCCTGAGGCTCCAAGGTCCCAGGTTCAATCCCCAGCAGTACCACAGAGCTGAGCAGGGCTCTGGTGTCTAATTCTCCTTCTCATTAACATGAAACATATTTCAAAAAATACAACTGGAGAAAACAATTCCACAGGTAGAACCTTGGGCTTATATGCATCACAGAGCATGCTCTGGCTTCTCTCTCTCCTTGTCTGTCTCATGTGAAACTCTCATGTAATCAATACAGTTTTTTTTTATTATCTTTATTTATTGGATAGAAACAGCCAGAAATTGAGAGGGAAGGAGATAGAGCGACACCTGTAGTCCTGCTTCACCACTCGCAAAACTTTCTGCCTGCAGGTGGAGGCCAGGGGCTCGAACCCAGGTCCTTTTGCACTGTGACATTTCACTCAACGAGGTGTACCACCACCTGGCCTCGATAAAATTAATCTTAAATAAATAGAAATGATGAAGGGTGAGACAAAGAGGGAGAGACAGAGAAAGGAGAGATACCTTGGTACCACTCCACTGCTTGTGACGGCTTCCATTTCCAAGGGTCTTACCATGAGAGGAATAGGGAGCTTGAACCGGGAGCTTCACACATGGAAAATGTGTGCTCTACACTTGGTGAGCTGTCTCCCAGCCCAGAAAACTAGCTGCTTTTAAGCTGGGTTGTACTTCCTCGCAGACTCTACCCAGAAACATATCCACTTTATAGACAGGGACACACATACAAAAGTAAGAGATTATTTTGAGGAGCCTGGGCCCCAAATATGTTGAGATATTACTATCACCAGGCCACTTTTTTTTTTCTTTCTTCATTCAGACACAGAAAGAGGGAGCGACATCACAGCACCAGAGATTCTCCTGGTACCACAGCATTTCTGTCGTGGTGTGGGGAGGGGGGGGCTCAGCCCTGCGCATGGCCAGGTGTGTGCCGAAGGCCGTGAGTCATTTCTCCTGGCCCAGGCCTAGGTATATAAAATCTCCCTTTGTGGGTAACTTTCTTTCTTTTTTTATTTATTTTCCCTTTTGTTGCCTTTTTGTTCTTCATTGTTGTTGTAGTTATTATTGCCGTCGTTTAGATAGGACAGAGAAAAATGGAGAGAGGAGAGGAAGACAGAGAGGGGGAGAGAAAGATAGACACTTGCAGACCTGCTTCACCGTCTGTGAAGTGACTCCCCTGCAGGTGGGGAGCCGGGGGGCTCCAACCAGGGCCCTTACTCCAGTCCTTGAGCTTTGCACCACCTGCGCTTAACCCGCTGCTCTACTGCCCAACTCCCTGTGGGTAACTTTCCAGCCCCGACCCCGTCCTCCAACTCACGAAGATGTGGCCCTTGTAGGTGTATTCCGGACCCCTGCGCTTGGCCACGAGCAGCATCCGTGAGAACAGAAAGAGAAGTCGCTCACCCCCTCGAAGTCGGGGGCCACCCCCTCCACCACCTCGGAAGGCACCTTCCAGCACCAGCTCCCCAAAAGCACTGAGCTCCGGTCCAGTCCAACCGCTTAGCCGACGCTGCACCTCCTGCGGGGACCCCACCAAGTTCACCAGCACAGAGATATGAGGGTGGGGGTTTAGCAAACTCAGCCCTGCTTTAGCCTGTCCCAGCCCACCCTCCATGGCTGCTTCTAAAGCTTCTGCCCCCTTACTCCCTCCAAAAAAAGATCCTTATGGGTGGGGGAGACAGTATAACTGTGATGCAAAAAGATTCTCATGACAGAGGCTCCAAAATCCCAGGTTCAAGCCCCTGTACCATCATAAGCCAAAGCTGAGCAGTGCTCTGATGTTAAAAAAAAAAAAAAAAAAGAGGGGGTGTCAGGTGGTGGTACACCTAGTAAAATGTATACATTACAGTGCACAAGGCACAAGGACCCAGGTTCAAGCCCTCAGTTCCCACCTGCAGGAGGGAAGCTTCATGAATGGTCAAACAGTGCTGCGGGTATCTCTATCTCTCCCTTTCCTCTCAGTATCTCTTTGGCTTGATAATAAGTTAAGAAAAATACTGGGGCCAGGCAATGGTGAACCTGGTTAAGTGCACACATATTAGTGCACAAGGACCCAGGTTCAAGGCCCTGTCCTCACCTGCGAGGGGAAAGCTTCACAAGTGGTGAAGCAGGGCTGCAGGTGTGTCTCTGTCTCTCTCCCTCACCCCTCTCAATTTCTGTCTCTATTCAATAATAAAAATATATGTATTTAAAAAAAAAAAAAACCACTTCGCTAAAAATATGATAATAAATATAAAATCCTCACGCCCACTTCCACCACCCAGCTGCCCAGGCCCACCTGGAGGCGGGCTGCGTGCTCCTGCTTGCGCTTCATGTCGTTGATGTACCAGGCGACTGCCGTCATAGACACAATAGCTTCCTCCACCGTCTCTCGGCCCCCCGTGTCCGGGCCCTCTGTCCAGTGTTTGCCTAACTCCTGCCGAGTACCCGTGGGGCAGAGAGCAGAGGAGGAGAAAAGTACTAAGGACAGGAAACAGAGGGGGGCTGTGAGCTGGCACACCCGGTGCAGCACACACATTACAGTGTTCAGGGATCAGGGTTTGAATCTGCAAGGGGGATGCTTCATGAGCAGTGAAGCATGTCTGTAGGTATTTTTATGGTGGTGCGGGGGACTGAACCCGAGACTTTGGAGCCTCGGCCACGGAGAGTCTCTTTGCAAAACCATTATGACATCTACCTCTACCCAGTGTCTTTTTCTCTTCCCATCCTCTCCTCCACTTTTGATTTCTATTTGTCCTAGCAAATAAAATAAATAAAAAGGAAAAGGAGCGGTGGATTTGTAGTGCTGGCAACTGAGCTTCCATGATATGCTGGTGGCAATTAAAAGAAAAAAAAAGAGGGAGTCAGGTGGTAGGGCAGTGGGTTAAGCACAAGTGGTATAAGGATCTCGGTTTGAGCCCTGGCTCCCCAACTGTAGGATATATATATTTACACTCTATGTCTTTCATTAAAGTTTTTTTTTTTTTCCTCCCTCCAGGGTTATTGCTGGGCTCGGTGCCTGCACCATGAATCCACAGCTCCTGGAGGCCCTTTTTTTCCCCTTTTGTTGCCCTTGCTGTTGTAGCCTCGCTCGTTGTTGGATAGGACAGAGAGAAATGGAGAGAGGAGGGGAAGACAGAGAGGAGGAGAGAAAGACAGACACCTGCAGACCTGCTTCACCGCCTGTGAAGCGACTCCCCTGCAGGTGGGTTGCCGGGGGCTGGAACCAGGATCCTTACGCCGGTCCCTGCACTTTGCGCCACATGCACTGCGCCACCGCCCGACCCCCTCATTAAAGTTTTTAAGAAAAGCCATAGAGCCTCAAGTTCTGATCTACAAAATAAATAAATAAATAAATAAATCTTTGGGCTAGCAAGATTGCTCACTTGGAATAGTCTACTTGCTTTGCCATGTGTACAGCCCAGGTTTGAGCCCAGCCTCCACCACACCGAAGGAATCTCCAGTGCTGTAATCTCTTTCATTCACTCTCTACCTGCCTCTGCATCTGAAGAAGTCAGGCTGGAGTTGTATGGCCCCAGTGTTCATCAAAGGAATCAAGCAAGACAGAGAGTGCATCAGTTGTTCCCTCCACACACCCCTAACTTGACACAATATGGTTGGCAGCCAGGGGATGCCTTCCCAGGCTCCCAGGGGCCCCACGCACCTGCAGCAACAGATGGTACTTGAGGATGCGCTGAACAGGTTTCAGCAGGAAGCTCTGCAGAGGCAGTGAGTGCTGGAGCTCAGTTTGGCGCTTCTGGAGCCACAGGGCTGTGGGTGGAGTCAGTGACAGCTCCCGGAGCAGGGCCAGGGAGCTAGGGGACACAGCACAGGTCAGGGGGGCTGGCAGCAGGGGGAAGGGGGGAGGGCTGGGCCGGCGCATGGAGTGGCCAGGGGGTTAGGGGCAGGTCAGGGGCCGGACAAGGAGAGGTCAGTTACTGTCAAGGTCTGGCAGGGGTTGGAGCTGGATGGGTTGAGGTGGAGGGAGGTTGCCTGGCACATCAGGTTGTGGGCGGGCACTGCCTGGGGCCTGGCAGGGGCTCCGCACCCCTCACCTCGGGTAGTTCATGCAGTACAGCGTGTAGATGTCAAAATCCTCACTCTGCAGGTGACACGGGAGTCAGGGAGACCTCAGGTCCCTGCTCCCCAAGACCCACTTCCAGCCAAGCCTGGGCATGTACCCCTTGCCCAGACCCCATCCTCCTCACCCTCTGCACGAAGCACTCGGCGATGCCCCCGGCGCTGCTGCTGCCCTCCAGGTCCTCCAGGAGCTCACTGTCAGGAGAGGGCAAAGGTGAGGGTGCATCACCAGGCAGCTGAGCCCACAGTCCTCAGGGGCTGACAGCCTGGCAGTTACTGGAAACTAACACTCCCCAGGGGCCTTTGCAGTCTGCTCAGACTTCGTCTCTGGCCAACCACTGGCTCTCCACAAATCCCGTGCTGAAATCTAGTCTCAGGGCCAGGTGATGATGCACCTGGTAGAGTGCACATGCTCAAATTCACAAGGAACCAGGTTCAAGCCCCTGGTCCCCACCTGCAGGCAGGAAGTTTCACAAGTGGTAACGCAGTGCTGCAGGTCTCTCTTTCATCCTCCTCTCTTGACTTCTCTGGTCAATAAATAAATATTAAAAAAGAGAAAGAAATCTAGTCTCAGTTGGTGGGAGTCTGGGGTTCATACATTTTTTTGGATTTGTTTAATTATCTTTATTTATTGGATAGACAGCCAGAAATTGAGAGGGTAGGTGGAGACAGAGGACACAGAGACACCTGCAGCCCTGCTTCACCACTCACAAAGCTCCCCATAGTGGGGGCCAGGTGTTTGAACCTGGGTCCTTGTGCACTGTAATGTGTGTGCTCAACCAGTTGTGCCACCACCTGGACAATGGAGTTTGTTTTTTAACATTAATGTTTTACTTATTTTTTTAAATATTCATTTATTTATTCCTTTTTGTTTTATTGTTGTTATTGGATAGGACAGAGAGAAATGGAGAGAGGAGGAGAAGATAGAGAGATGGGGAGAGAAAGACACCTGCAGACTTGCTTCACCTGTGGAGCCTGTGAAGCGATCCCCCTGCAGGTGGGGAGCCGGGGGCTCGAACCAGGATCCTTATGCCAGCCCTTGCGCTTTGCGCCACGCGCGCTTAACCCGCTGTGCTACCGCCTGACTCCCTTTTTGCTTATTTTTTTTAAATGTTTTTTTTTTTTTGTAATTTTATTTATTTATCTTCCCTTTTGTTGCCCTTGTTGTCTTTTTATTGTTGTTGTCGTCGTTGTTGGACAGGACAGAGAGAAATGGAGAGAGGAGGGGAAGACAGAGAGGAAGAGAGAAAGATAGACACCTGCAGACCTGCTTCACCACCTGTGAAGCGACTCCCCTGCAGGTGGGGAGCTGGGGGCTCGAACCACGATCCTTATGCCGGTCCTTGCGCTTAGCACCACCTGCGCTTAACCCACTGCGCTACATCCGACTCCCCCGTTTTGCTTATTTTTTTACAAAAGCACTGTTCAGCTCTGGCTTACGGTGGTGCAGGGGCTTGAGCCTGGGACTTTTAGAGCTTCAGGCAAGAGAGTCTGTTTGCATAACTGCTATGCTATCTACTCTCCGCCCTAATATTTTATTTATTTATTGGATAGAGACAGAAATCAACAGAAGGGCTGGGGAGACAGCATAATGGTTATGCAAAAGCCTTTCAAGCCTGAGGCTCTGAGGTCCCAGGTTCAATCCCCAGCCCTACCATAAGCCGGAATTGAGCAGTGTTCTGGTGTCTCTGTCTCTGTCTGTATCTTTCCCTCTTTATCTACTCTTTCTCATTACAATAAACGAAATAAAATATTAAAAATAAATAAATTTTAAAAAAGAATAAAAAAAAAAGAAGAAATCAACAGAAAAGGGGAAGCTAGAGAGGGAGAAAGACAGACACTTGCAGCTCTGCTTTACCTCTTATGAACTTTCCCCCTGTAGGTGGGGGCTAGGGGCTTGAATCTGGGTCCTTGTGCACTGTAACATGTTCATTCAACCAGGTGTACCACCAGATGGCCCCCTCTGGGGTTCTTCTTAAATATACTTCAGATACCCTCAGAGGTGTTGGGGTCTTTGAACCTCGCAAGGGTGTACTAGTCATCCTTGGTTGTCTGCAACATGGCCTCTCCCAGGACAAGGTGACTAGACACACAAATGCTCAATCAATGCCAAGGTCCTCGGGTTCTATGATCCTGACCTGCTGACTTTCACAGTGGAACTTGACCCTTGGATTCCTCAACCTCCAAGACTCCACCCTGGTGCCTGGAACCTGTCTTTGTTCTTTTAGTTCCTTTTTTTTTTAAAGATTTGATGTATTTGTTCATTAAGGAGAAACATAGGAGAAAGAGCCAGACATCACTCTGGTACACGTGCTTCTGGGGATTGAACTCAGAACCTCATGCTTGAGAGTCTGCTGCTTTATCTATTGCGCCACCTCCCGGACCACCTTTTACTTCCTTTTTATATTTAGTTGTTTATTTTTGCTTCCAGGGTTATTGCTGGGGGCTCCCTGCCTGCACTACTAATCCACTGCTCCTGGTCACTATTTTTCCCCACTTTGGTTGCCTTTATTGTTGTTGTTATTGTTATCACTGTTGTTGGATAGGATAGAGAGAAACTGAGAGAGGAGAAGACAGAGAGGGGGAGAGAAAGACAGACACCTGCAGACCTCTTCACCGCCTGTGAAGTGATCCTCCTGCAGGTAGGGAGCCGGGGGCTCGAACAGGGATCCTTGTGCTAGTCCTTACACTTTGTTTGCACCATGTGCACTTAACCTGCTACACTAACACTACCGCCCGGCTCCTCTTTTTTTATTTTTAAAAAGTTATCTTTGGGGGTCAGGCAGAAGCACAGCACAAACCACAAGGACCAGTTCAAGGGCTTGAGCCCCTGGCCCTCCACCTGCAGGGGGATCGCTTTGTAAGCGGTGAAGCACGTCTGCATTGTCTTTCTTTCTCTCCCACTTTCTATCTTCCCCTTCTCTCTCGATTTCTCTGTCCTATCCAACAACAGCAATGACAACAATAACAGTAACAACAAGGGCAACAAAAGTGGGAAAAATGGCCTCCAGGAGCAGTGGCTTCGTAGTGCAGGCATCGAGTCCCAGCAATAATTCTGTAGGCCAAAAAAAAAGAGTTGTCTTTATTTATTGGATAAAGACAGCCAGAAATCCAGAGGGAAGGTGGAGATAGAGGGAGACACACAGAGACATACCCGCAGCCCTGATTCACCACTTGCAAAACTTTCCCCTTGCAGGTGGGGGTCAGAGTCTCAAACCTGGGTCCTTGCGCATAGTAACATGTATGCTCAACCAGGTGGGCCACTACCCGGACCTTTTCTTTTCTTTTTAAAGATTTATTTTATTTGATAAGACAGAGAAACACTGAGAGGGAGAGACAGAGAGGGAGAGAGAAAGAGACTTACAGCACTGCTTCAATACTTATGAAGCCTTTTTCCTGCAGGTGGGTGCTAGGGAGTTGAAGCCTGGTCCTTGTGCATGGTAAAGTGGGCACTCAACCAGGGGCACCACTGCCTGCTCTCTGGACTCCCTGTCCCTGTCTTTGGACTTTCACAATCCCCACCCTTCACATACTAGCCCGGACAGAGCACCATGTGCTCCCAAGGTGTGGCTATGACACAGCCTATCTCCCTGCCCCCACCAGCCAGTGCCCCTTCTGCCCATCCATCCACCTGGACGTGACCTGCTAAACTTGCCCCTGACCTGCTGAACTCGTAGATGTCCTCAACGTTGGCGAACAACGTGCCCATCTGCTCCACGCTCAGCCCCAGGGTCCTATCATTCAGCAGTGGGCCCAGGTAGTCCTGTGGGCAGTGGGGTGGTGACTAGCTTTGGGGGGAAGCACAGGAAGGCTGGCGTGGGTGCCCCCAGGACTTGGGTGTCCCCGCCTCACCTCTACGATGCTGCGGAGGTCCCGAACATAGGCCCTTTCTGTCTCCACGATCTCACGGGCCACTCGCTCCAGCCTTGAAGGTTTTGCCGAGGACCCCTGGGTCTCCATGGGTGAGAGGTGCAGGCGAATAGGGGGCCCTGGGAGAGGCTCCGGCCTGGAGGCTGAGCAAGCTGGGGTGGGCCCTGGGGCTGGGTCCCCCTCAGAGCCAACTGTACTCAGAGACGTAGAGCTCCCTGAACCTCGGGGGGAGGCCATGGTAGGAGCTGCAAGGACTACTGCAGGTACAGAGCAGGAGGTCAGGGGGTCTCTCCCAACTGAGCGCCTTCAGCACCCCCACACTCACCCACACCTGGCCAACATCTTTCCCACTGGCTCCCCTCTCTCCTCACTGTGCTGTGTTGGTCCAGTTCTGTCCTCTCCCATCAGGGTCTTCTCTGGGCTTCGGGCCTCTAATTCACCTCCATGTGTCAGCCTGGGAGATCTTTGTTAATTGGCCCTCCTGAGTATAACCTTTCACATTCTCAAGGTAAAGTCCAAGCGCCTTAGAGCCACAAGGCCCTGTGCAATGTGGCCACCACAGACCTCTCCAGTCAGCTCCACCACCACACCACTTCTTATAAGTCAGTCTCACCCGCTTTCTTTCAGTTACTTAAATAGGCAACTTCCTGTCACTTCTCCAGTCTTTGCACATATGATTCTCTCAGGGCTGTAGATTCTTACTCGCCTTCCCCACCCCCCAACTCTCCCAGTGTTTTAATTCTCAATTTCTAGGTCTCCTCCAGGAAGGCTCCCTTGACTTCCCAGATAGGATTCTCACAGCCCTCTGGGGTTTCCCGGACCCTGCTCTGACCACTCTGCCCTGGGCTTCCCCGGCCTGGGGTTCCCCATAGGGACTGTCACTGTCGGGGGATGGGGGGGGCTGAGGGGCCACCTTCCTCACAGACCGAGAGCGCTGGGCGCAAGGGCTGAGGCTGTCTGGGTCCCCTGTCACCCCCTCTCCCCCTCGCGGTTGTGTCCAGCAGACCCCGCCCCTCCCTTTGCAGGCTCACCTGTCCGAGTCTCACAGGCGGCTGCTGCACAGTCAAACACTTCACCTCGGCGGCCACGTCCAAGGCTGGGGCTGGGTCTGAACAGGCTCAGCCCGCGGGCTCCCTCGGGCATGGCTGGGTGGCTAAGCTGCGCTCTGGAGAAACACCCCCCCCTCCGTATCAGGACCCCCCTACACTCCCCCTGGCTGGAGTCTATAATAAGTATGTGTGGGGGCGTCCTGAACTCTAAGGAGTGGGGAGTCTAAACCCCGAGGAGCAGAGTGTGTGGGGGGGTCTGTATCCTAAGAAACAAAGTGGGGGTCTGAACCCTAACAAGTAGATGGGGGGCCTGGGAGTGACTGACGGGAGAGACAGAAGCCAAGCGAGAGCAGGGGTGGTGGGGTGGGGAGGAAAGGATGGAAAGGTGGAGACAAAGGGGAGGGAGAGATGCCGAGGGGGTCTCGTGGAAGCTAAGCGACAAGTCCGGTCCGCCCGGCGGGGCTCGGGGATCCTGGGAACTCGGGCGGCCGCAGGGCGAGGGGCAGGGCCGGGAAAGGCTGTGGGCGGGCGGGAGGCCGCGGGGTCCCCGGGGAGGGCGGAGGAGGCCGGGGGACCGGATGCCAGGGTCCCACACACGGCTCCCACCCCCGCCCAGAGCTAGAGTTGGGGCGCCGGCTCAGAGCTCTCAGTCCCTCCCCTCCTGCTGGCGCGCCCCCTCCCCACGCTGCCGGCTCCGGGTCCCAGACGCGGCAGCCACCCCGCCCCCCGCCGGCCCCCAGACTCCCGCCGGCGCCTCCGCTGGCCCCCCGCCGGCACGCCCCCTCATTGTTCGGCGGCGCCGCCCCCTCCCCCAGCCCTTCGGGGGGCCCCTCCCCGGCTTTCCTCCTCACCTCCCAGGGAGTCTGCAACCCGGGACCCGGGCCGCCCGCTTCCCACTCCCCGGGGGAGGCGCAAGGCCGGGGCTCTCGGGTCTCTGCAAGTCAGAAGCGTGCACTTGGCTCCGCCCGGGACCCTGAATCCCGGGTCTCTGAAACAACTGGGGGAGGCGGTCCGAAAGCCTCGGTCCTTCCTCTCAGTGGGAGATGCGCCCCTCTCGGGATCTCAGATGGGAGCGCTGGAGACTCAAATTCCTGAGTCTCCTGGAAAGGGCTTGCGGTGGGGGAGGGCTCGCATCCCCGGGTCCCCTCAACTCTAGGTGCAGCGGTTCAGTGACCTTAAGGAGGGAGCGCAGGGGGTCCCCCAGTCCCGGGGTCCACCTTGAGGCGGTGGGTGCTGCAGACGGCAGGTCGAGGCACTAGGGATCCGTTTCGCAAGTTCCCCCAAACCTAGGGGCCTCGGAATCGAATTTCGGGGGACCCTGGAAAAGCATCCTGAATTCTCCAAAGCCAGGCGGGGATAGGAGGCTTGGCCTTCAGGGTCGCGCGGGGCTGACTCCTGGGGACACCCGGTTGCTCCAAGAGGGGGCGCTGGCACCCGAACGGCGGGGGTCCTCCAGGCGGGACCCCGGGGTCGCTCGGGACGCGGTGCAGGGATTCGGGGTGCCGGAGTCTGCGATCCTAGTCCCCTCAGTCACGGGGATGGGCAGCTAGGGGCTCCAGGCGGCGCCACATCGGTGGAGGGACAGTCCGGCCCCAGCTGTGGGGTGGGGGGCGGCTGGTTGGGGCCTCCCCTCCCCCCTAGCCGACCCGGTTCATATCCTGTTCCCGCCCGCCAGGGGGGAGGGCCCGCCTTCCGGCCGGCCCGCAAGTAAAGGGTTAAGGGTCCTCCTCCGGCCCCCATCTTATGAATATTCATGAAGGCGAGTCCCAGGCAAGCGACACCCCCGCATTCCAAATGCCTCTCGAACTTTTCCCTTTGCTAGAGCGTCGGAAGCGTGAGAATACGGAACCGGCGGTGCACACTCTCCTATTGGCTAAACGGGAGAACTCTATTTGCATATACAACACAATGTGTGGCTGACGGAAGAAGTCACGTGGTCACACACAGCTAAAGGGTGCTGTGGGGAGAAAGTGTGGCCGGAGCTCCAGTGGCGCAATCGGTTAGCGCGCGGTACTTATATGGCAGTGCAGGCGGAGCGATGCCGAGGTTGTGAGTTCGATCCTCACCTGGAGCATTTTTAGCTCTTTCCTTTTTTTTTTTTTTTGACTTTGCGACTTTTAAGTCAACTTAAAAACTCACATCACTGAAAGGAGTGAGAATTCGGAATTTTTGGGCTAGTAGAAGATTCCCGTGGTTGACGAAGGTGGCTTGCGAAGAGTTCTGTATGGGAGTGGTGCTGTTTCATTTTGACCGCCAGAGGGTAGTATCACCTCTTAGATGCCTGGACATTTTAAATGGGTCTGCAAATCTTGGTGTGAGACTTCTGTAAATGTGCCAGGTTGTTATATGGTACTGCCTTATTTATTTATTTATTTATTTATATTACCAGAGCACTGTTCAGCTCTGGCTTATGGTGGTGCAGGGGCTTGAGGCATGAGAACCTGTTTGCATAACCATATAGGTACTGCCTCTTTGTATATCTTTCTCAGTCTTAGAGCTCTCCTCCCCCTGCCCTCAGTTTTATTGAGATACAATTGCTATATAGCTTTATATTGGTCCAAAGTGCACAACAGAATGATTTGATATACGAATATGTCGAGAGATGGTTACACAGTAACATCAATGTTGTCACAGTTACCTTATTTAAATTTTTCCAGGAGGGTGGTTGCAGGGGTTAGGTGCTTACACAACTCCAACAACGTTTCCCAGTGGCTGTTTTGTCTTATTTTTTGATAGAAGATAAGAAAAGACACCTGCACACCTGCAATACTGCTGTAGGTAGAAACCAAGGACCCCCTCTTGGTATCATGTGCACTCATATAAGGTGTGCCACCGCTTGGTCCCACTTTTTTTCTTTGTTTTTGGGTTTCTTTTATTTTTTTTTTTAATATTTATTTTCTCTTTTGTTACCCTTGTTTTTTTTTACTGTTGTTGTAGTTATTATTGTTGATGATGTTGTCGTTGTTGGATAGGACAGAGAGAAATGGAGAGAAGAGGACAAGACAGAGAGGGGGAGAGACAGATAGACACCTGCAGACCTGCTTCACTGCCTGTGAAGGGACTTCCCTGCAGGTGGGGAGCCGGGGGCTCGAAGAAAAAGAGGGATCCTTAAGCCCTTGGCACCACCTGCTCTTAACCCACTGAGCTACTGCCTGACTCCCCTCTTTTTTTTCTTTTAAAGAATTTATTTATTCATGAGAAAGGAGAGAAAGAACCAGACATCACTCTGGTACATGTGCTGCTGGGGATTGAACTCAAGACCTCATGGTTGAGAATCCAATGCTTTATCCACTGCACCACCTCCTGGACCACCAACTTGTCTTTTCAACAAATACCTGCTATCCTACATGTGACTAGTTTCTGTTTAGACATGATACAACAGCAAACAAGACAACGTCTCTTTCTGACCCTAAAGATCTGACCAGTAGTAGAAAGGATGACTATAAACATAGGAACTAAATACATTTTATGTTAGGTAGACAAAGTTATATGTTAAGTAAACAAAAAGTAATTTAGGTAACATGGGGGATTGGAGGTGGGGTGTGGGTTGCCTAACAGTAGCTAAGAAGTAGCTAAGACCATCTCACTGAGGAGACATCTGAACAGAGATCTGAAGGAAAGGAATAAGGGGGGGGGCAGGAGGGCTGACAGGGAGGGGGCAGGGGCAGTGTTCCAAAGGCCCTGTTGGCTGAAGCTGTCAGGTGTACTGGGGGAGCAGCTGGGAAACTAGTATAATTATACTAGGACTTTGATTTTAATATAACATGACTTAGGCGTGATAACAAGTTTCCTTTGGTCATTGAGTGTGGGAGTAAGAAGAACCAGGGCAGGGTTCTGAGTCACAGCAGGGAGGGCGAATTCAGGTGGGAGATGGGTAGAAGCAGAGTCGGGGCAGACAGAACCATGTGACCAGAGGATGGTTTGTAAAATTTTTTTTTCTTTTGATATTGGTGATAGTCACAACTTTTTGAAAAAAGTTATCTCTATTTATTATTGCATAGAGACAAAGAAATTGAAAAGAGGGGAGAGAGAGAGAGATACTTGCAGACCTGCATGAGACAGAGAAATACCGGCAGACCTGCATGAAGCTTTCCTCCTGCAAGTGGAGAACAGGGGCTTGCACCCAGGTCCTTGGGTATTGTAATGTGTGCACTTAAGCAGGTGTACCACCACCTGGCCCCAACACAACTTTTTGTTTGTTTTTTAGACAGAGGAGAGAAAGCACAGCACTGAATCTTCCTTCAATGCAGTAGGGGTTGGACTAGAACCAGAACACCGACCCCTCTCTACATGGCAAAGAAGTGCATTATGCAAGTGAGCTATTTACTTCACTCACTGGCTCACCACTTTTTGTTTTTTTTACCAGATCACTGCTCAGCTCTGGCTTATGGTGATGGGGAAATTGAACCTGGGACTTTAGAGCCACAGGCATGAGAGTCTCTTTGCATAACTACTATATATATGTAAATTTTATTTATTTTCCCATTTGTTGCCCTTGTTGTCTTTTTACTGTTGTTGTAGTTATTATTGCATAACTAATATTATGCTATCTACCCTCTGCCCAGCCCACCACTTTATGAAAACCATTATTTAACAGAAGACCCAGGAGTGTCCTTATTCTTTGCACTTTACACTATGCCCGCTTAATCTGGTGCGCCACCACCTGGCCCCCTGTCTACTCCTTATTCCTTCAGTGCCTGTAAATGTCTCTGTAGAGCTGCTTTTGCTCTCTCTGACTCTCCAGCTCTTTGGATCTTTTCTCAACCCTCTTCTCCCACTATGGGACCTGAACCCATTCCCACTAATGGGCCAGTTTCAGAAAAGGATCAAAAGCCAGGACCTGTCAGTGGTCAAGGAGGTGTGAAAGGGCAGGAGGCCTGAGGAGGGGAAGGGCAGGCAGCGGTGCACAAGGAGAGGGAGCAGAGGGCAGGTGGAAGCCAGGGACTAGGAGAGGGCCGGTAGAGGGAAGGAGTAGGGGGAGAATAGAGGAGATACCGAAAGCAGAGGAGGAGGAGGAGGAGAGTGGGGGCAGACTGGATGAGAAGAGAAAAGGGACCAAGGGACAGGAAGATGGTAAAAAGGCCAGAGAACTAATGGCGGACCTGGAGCCCTGGTGGCTGGCAGGGAAGGCTTGGAAAGGGGGAGCGGGAGTTTTTTGGGGACAGGAAGAGTTAGAGGGGTTGGGGCAACGCAGAAGGGCTGGAAAGGAGGAACTGAAAGTGAGGAGGAGGAGGAGGGGAGAGGGCATGGGGAAGCCAAGTGAGGGGAAGGAGAAGTCGAGGGGTCTGGGCCCCTCTTCTGCGCCCCGGGAGGGAGGGGGCGGCTTCCGGGCGCTGGGCCCGCCCCCCCCCCCCCCCGCCTCATGGTGGTTCCCGCCGCCTCTTGCCTTGTATGGTCCGAGGACGCGGCTCTGGGAGTCACGCCCCGTCGGCGGAGACCCGCATCCCAGGGCCTGAGGGCGGGGGCATGGAGGGCGGGGGCCTGCTGGAAACCTCCCAGCTTCTGGAAGCGCAGCCGGCCCCGGTTCTGCAAGCCCCGGGTCCTGGGCCTCGGGAGAGGCCCGCTTTTGACTGACACCCTGAAACTAAGATTCTAAAGACATCCCGGAGGTCTGGGGAGACAACATAGAGGTTCTGCAAAAAGCTTTTTCTACCTGAGATGGAGGTCCCAGGTTCAACCTCAGTTCAGCCAGAGCTGAGCAGGGCTCAGGTGCCCCCCCCCCCAACACTTTGTATCTTTCTCTATGTATCTCTGTCATTACTGTCATTAAAATAAATAGAATATACCCGTATCTGTGATCTTGGGGAAACTAATGCAGTCTCCATCGGAGGGGATGGGAACACAAATCTGGTGGTGAGAAAGCTGTGGAATTATACCCCTGTTATCTTACAACCTTATAAGTCAATTTTTAATCAGTAATATAAAATTTTAGGGTTAGGGTTAGTTTAATGGTTATACAAACAGACTCTCATGCCTGAGGCTCCAAAGTCCCAGGTTCAATCTCCCGCACCACCATAAGCCAGAGCTGAACAGTGCTCTGATTTAAAAAAAAAAAAGAAAAATTAAAAGTAATAAAGTGCGTGGGTTGGGGGAAGAGTACAGGTCCTGGAACAGGACGGCAGAGGACTTAGTGGGGGTTGTATGGTTAGTGGAAGACAAATGTTATGCATGTACAAACTATTGTATTTACTGTCGGCTGTAAAACATTAATCCCCCAATAAAGAAAATTTAAAAAATAATAATAAAGTGCCCTGGAGATGAGCTGAGATTCTGAACTGGGGACACTGTAGAATCTGGGGCTTTCATAACTACGCTTCTTTCCTCCGTCCCTCCCCGCCCCGGATCCCGCAAGCCTCACGTCCAGGAAGGCGGGGTGCCTGCAGCCCAGGACGCCCCGCTTCCGGGACGCCCCCCTTCCCCTGGCCGCAGCGCCCCCGCCCGGCCTGGGCGAGCGCTCCGGCACATTCCGTCCTCGCGGCCCCGCCTCCCCGGCCCCAGGGGGACGGAAACATCCAGTCCTCGCCGGCCGCCCGCCCGCGCTGGGTCAAAGAGCCCGGCCGCCCCGCGCGCCCGCGCCTGCGCGCTCGCCCCGAGACCCTGCGGACTGGCTGGCTCCCCCTGTTCCTAAGGGCTGACCTCACCTGGCCCCACCCCCACAGGTGAACAGCCAAGTCGGGTGGCGTCACTTCCTGCCAGGTAAGCGCCGCCAGTTGCTCGCTGCTGAGAAGGCTTCAAGAGAGCTACCTGTTGACTCTCCGTCCCTCTCTTCATTAAAAAAAGCCACACCATCCACCCCACCTCTAGACGGCAGAAACAAGCAGGAAGGTTCCAGTTCACAAGCAGATGTCCTTTTATTTAAAAATTCCGAACACAAAAATAAACTTTCAATATATATATTACTTAATATATTATTATAACATACTTATAATTATTTCATTGTATCAGATATTACAAAAAATTGGGAGAAAAATACAAGGGAGGCAGACGACCCAATATATATAAATACTTATATAAAACCTTTTAGAATAAATAAAGTCATCATAAATAAAGGGCCCTAAGGGCTAGGGGAAGGGGGATGGTGGACTAAGGGACTTGGCAATGGCTTTGGCTATTGATTCTGGAGGGAAATTTGAGCACCAGGATTCCCCCCTCAGAGGAGGCTCCAGGGTCACCAACACCGGAACCTTTGGGACAAGGAACAATCAGGGGGGCAGTGAGGGGCTATTATTCACAGCATGGGGTGGGGTGTTCACTGCCTCCCTCAAATTTGCTACATTTTCTTAACAGGACCCCAGACAACACTTTTCCCCCAATACCACACAACACTGAGCTTGGACACTGGGGACCCGCCCCAGTGTGGGGACTGGGGAGTGGGTTAATGCATTTTGGAATGGGGAAACAAAGGCAACTTAAGAGCCACCTAGTTCCCGCACAGCCATGGGGCTTCCCTATGGAGCCCAGAGCACAAAAGGAAATGGCCCCTCTAGAGTTTGAGATCCAGCTGCCTTGTACTAGGTGGGCACTTGTCACTCAGAAACGGAGATGCGGTTGAAGATGGGGAGGCGACGGGAGGCTACAGGTGGCCCCAAAACCCCGGCATCAAAGACGGGGGAGTCAGATCCCCCCAGGCTGCTGCCGCTGCTGGCATATTCGTCAGGGTCAGATCCCAGGGAGTGTGCGGAGGGGCTGCGGGCCAGGCTCCCCAAAGGCCCCCAAACGCTGCTGGGGGCGGCTCTACGGCAGGAGGGGCAACAGTTGGGGGTGGGGTCCCTCCGGGCCACGGGAGTCCCAGGGGCGGCAGAGAAGGCAGAAGGTGACAGTGGTAGGTCCCCAGGGGGCGGGGGTGGGGAGCTAGAGGGCGAGAAGGAGCAGGAGAGGGAAGGACCCGTCAAACCCGCCGGTGGTGGCGAGCTTCTGCGGCCAGAGGGCAGGCCTGAGAAGCTGATGCTCTGGCGCAGCATGTGGGGGTGGCCAGGAACAGCCAGGTCCTCAGTGGGGTTGTGGATGAAGTGGCAGCGAGAGCCATAGGGGCAGCGGCCATGGAGGTAGAACTTGTGGCAGAGCTCCGTCTTGTACTTGGGGTGGCGACTGGCCTGGCGCAGCTCCACCAGGCCATGGGCAAACTGGCATTTGGCCCCGTAGCGACAGCGCCCACTCTCTGAAAAGGTCCGGCACAGCTCAGTCTTGTAGCGGGATGAGGTGGTGGGGGTAGAAGTAGGTGAGGTGGGTGACGGCGACAGATCGGGGGCCGGTCGGGGAGCCAGCGGTGCAAAGCCCGGGGGTGGGGGGACCCAGCCACAGCTCCGACCCTCAACTAGGCTGGTGGAGCGACTGGGCAGGCGGGTGGTGACCCCAGCCCGGTTAGACTCGGATGAGCCAAGGCTCCAGGGTGCTGAAGAGGCCCACCCTGGGCTGGACTCCGTCTCTTCATGATTGGGTGGCTCAGGGTTCAGCGACAGGAGGCTCTGTGGGAAGAGGGACAGGTTAAGACACTGAAAATGCGGGGTGACGCTCCGCCTCAGCTGCAGGGCATCTAAGAGCCTGCCAGTCCGGTTTGTGGGCTCCCTGTTTGCGCCCCACCTGCCGAAGAACCCCCTGGACTCCAAATTACAGGACTCCCCGATTTGGGAGGCTGTGAACAGACTGGCAACTGATGCCACAAGTCCCGGCTTCCCTGGCTGGACCGAGAGGACCCACAAAGTCAAGGTACAACCCAGGTCCTCTAATTTCAAACCTCTAAGCCTCTGGAGACCTGACCCCGTGCACCGAGTTCTCTAGTTTCACAACCGGAGGAGCGGGCAGAGTGAAACCTGGGTGTCCGGATCGCTTTGGTGTTTGAATTCTCAGACTTCCTCTACTAAGCGAGTGGACAGACACAGGTCAGCTTCCGCTGCCCTGCCCTGAGACTCCAGCCCCTGAGACGCCTACGCGCAAAACCGCGCCCTCAGCAACTTGGGGTGAGCCAGGTGTGGGGCCATTTCCGCCTCCAGACAAGGGGTAAAATAAAATAATAAAAACCTCCAGCCGCCCATCTCCAAGGGTCACCCCCACACCGAGGTGTGGCCGAAGTCCGTCCCCACGTCTGGGGGTGGGGGGTGGCAGGGACCCCGGAGGAGTGTGCGGTCCTCAGGGGCTGTGGTCTGAGCAGGGAGAAAGGCTGGGATGCGGTGGGGGTCGGGGGGACGTCCCAGGCCGGGGTTTGCGGGAGCCGGAGATGGTCAGTTTGAGCAGGGAGACTGGTGTGCGGACTTGGGGTGCGGAGTCAGCAGGGACTCACCTCGTAGATGGCGGTGAGATCCATGAGATCCATGGCGGCGCAGGGGCGATCTGCCGAATGTAGGGGCGCTGGAGTCAGCCTGCGGGAGCCTGGCGGAGACTGAAGTTTATACAGAGCACCGCAGGGGGCGTGGCCTTCAGGACGAGGGTGTATCTCATTGGAGGGCGTGGTCTGCGGGGCGTGTCTCATGGGTGGGCGTGGCCCGCAGAGGAGCTTCCCGGACGTGCGCCCCCTGCCCCGCACACGTCCATTTCCATTGCGGGGCTCTCCAGTACCTGCAGCTACCCGGGAGGGGTGGCGGCCCAGTGTTCAGGCTGGAGACTTCGAGGTGCGGGGAAGGGAACTGAGACAGAGGTGGGGGCTGGGCTCCTGACGGAACTGACCGAAGGCAGAGGACACAGAGCAAGAATAGAGACACAGAGACATACACAAAGAGACAGGGTGGATAGGGCAGGGGAGTTGGGGAGACAACAGACGTTCAAAAAATGGAATGGATGGACACTGAGAAAACAAGAAGAGGGAAAGACACTCATCAAATTCTCAGTAGCAAGACCAAGAGAGACTTTTTTTTTGAGATTGTCAGTGAGGGTCTGGCTCTTAAAACAGCAACCCCGAAGCTCCGAAAGAGTCCCAGTCACACTCAGTTCCCACTTGTAAAAGGCCTGAAGTTGCCACAAGAGTTTTCTCTTAGAAAAGTTAAATACTAGAAGGAGGACCTTTCCACATAGGAGCAGTTTGCCCTCTTAGAAAAAGCAGTTTTGCAATGGAAGAACTGGGTTGGCTCTAAAAACTTAAGTCGGATGGCCCCCCCGCCTTTTTTTTAAAGTGTGTTTGTGGAGGAAACTAAACCTCCTAGGCTCATTCCCCTACATGGGCAAGAATTTTACTAGCTCTTAAGGGGGGTGGTGGTGGTGGTGGTGGTTGATGCCTTGGTCAAAGTCATCTTAAGATCTGGGAGGAAAGCTTATTTTTTCATGGGGTCTGGTGAGCTGGCTGCCTCTGTGAAACAAAACAAAACAAAACAAATCTGGGCTAGAAACCCTGGTCACGGAATGTGGCTACACTGGTGGAAAGTTCATTCTTGCAGGCCCGAGGCTGCACGCCTGCATTGAGGTGGGGAGATTCTACCCTGCACGCTGACTCGTGGTGTCGTCTTGTCGGACTTGTGAACACGGGGGAATCCCTGATGTGGCGCTTTCTGGGGCCGAGGGGCCTTTCCCGGCCGGTCCCGTGAGCTGGGCGGCCACGGGCGGCGCTGGCACGGTTGCAGCCTCCCGCTCGACCGTGACTCACCCGCGGGGGGTGGGGGTTGGGGGGGGGAGGCTTCCTGGAAGCCGTGACGAGGAGGCCGGGCCCGGACGCCTGGGTTCCTCTCCTGTAACCAGGACTTGTGTCGTCTGTAAACAGAGCCTCCAGGACGCAGGGGGAAAGGGGAGGTGCTTGGCACCCGCCAAACAGACTGAGCTCTAAATTCCTCCGCAGTTCTTAGGACAAAGGCGGGGTAGGGGATAGAAAAAAAAAAAAAAAAAAAAGTGGGTGAGGGGCACCCCGAGATTCCTGATTGGCTCTGGCCTGGATCCTGGATGGCAGTTTCGATTCCCTGGAGACTGAGCATTTCCCATCCCTGAGTCAGGCTGCCCCCTCCTCTTTCTCATCTGCTGAGTCACCGGCCTGAGAGTCAGGGCTCTAGGGACTGGGAGACTTTCTCGAAGAGTTGGGGTGGGGGGGGCGAGGATCTCTCGGGAGTGAGGGGATTGTTGAGCTAGGAAATACCGACCGTCCCAGCCATAGAAGCCCAGGCTCCCAGCCCCTCCTCGATCAGATAGAGGGGTTCCCAATCCACCTCTTTGTTCAGACTCAGGAAACGCGGGCCCCCACCTCCCCCCGCAGCAAACCTCTCAAACCAGGAACGCCAGCCTCCACCCCCCTCAGTTGCAGGAGTGGTGGTGGTGGTGGTGGGGTGTCCCACCCCAACCCCCTACCCCATCCAGGGCCTGGAGGAAGTTCAGGGCCAGACTCCTCCCCACTCCCCACGTAGCCAGCGGGAAAATCCGTGGCCTGGGAATCCCCTCTGGAATGACGGTGGGGAAGGGGACGGCTGGGGTCCCCCCGCTGGGCGCGGGTGGGGGGTGGTGGTGGTAGTTGACACGGGCCCGGGCGGGCAGCTGGAGGGGGGAAAGGGGCGGAAACCGGAGAAGCTAAAAATATAGTGAGCGCTTCCGGCCTGGGGGGAGGGGAGCAGAGTTTCCAGAAAAACAAGCGGGGACGGGAAAGGCGGGGGTGTGAGAGCCGAGAGCCACAGCGGGCAGGCGGGGGGGGGGGGGGGGGGGGGCGTGCTGGGGCTCTGGCACGTGCGCCTGCGGGGGGCTGGGGGCTCCCGGCCTGGCTGTCGGGGGTTCAGCTCCTTGGCCTGTGCACCCCAAGGCCCGAGGCCCGGCCCGCACTGGGCCCTCCAGGCCGAGGCCTGAGTACAGGGCCTGGCAGCCCCCACCTCGGGCCAGGAAGTGCGCTCCCGCTCCCTGGGTAAACTGTCAGGTGGCAGTCAGAGACTTGGGAGGTGTGACTTCCAGGCCTGTCAGTAGGTCTGCTAGTGGCTCCGAGCCACTCAGGGTGTGTAAACCCCGTCCCCCACCCCCATCCCCTACTAAGGTGTCCACACGGCCCTCCGGGAGAAGAGGGGGCCCCCTGCATCTGCAGCTTGGGACTGTCGTCTGCTGGGACTGTGAGAGGCCTCAGTGTGGCTATCGGGTGCACTGTGAAGGGAGTGAGAGTGTGTGTGTGTGTGTGTGTGTCTGGCGTGCTGCAGAGCTTGCCTGAGGACGCGAGGCCCAGCGTCTGGAGGCGGTTCCTTTGTGGCTCAGTCACAAGACAGCGAGACTGGTGAACTTTGGTTCCTGACGTCTGCAGCGCGGGGTGAGGGCTCGGGCTGGCTCATCGCCCTCCTAGGCCCTGGAGACGCAATGCACTCGCACCTGAGAAGCCTTATCTGTCTCCTGTGAGGCTGCTTTTGATAATATTACGCTGAGGGCTGGGCTGACTCAGCCCCTGATGGGCAAAGTCTGTGATGGGTGAGAGATAGTGGGTTAAGTGGTGGTTAGAGGGTTGTATGATTTGCATTCCCCGATTGTTGATTGTTCTGGTCTTTCTTGTTCATGGGAACCATCACTAGTTCAAGACTGGAAAGGGGGGAGGCACAATAATTGTAGAAGGTGGATTATGCTGTTCTCTGCTGGAAGGAGGAGGGGCACGCGTGTCTGTGTCCCCACCATCTGTTGGTCTCCCGAGTGTCTGTGCACTAAACAAACACCCTTCCTGGAGTATGTGGTTGAGTTCCAGGATGTACAATCTCCTGTTGGGTCTAAGACTCAAAAATCTTCACCAAAGTGCTCTGTGACCTACCTTTACTTCCTCTCCTGTCCTCAGGCCTCCACATAGTCCTGTAAACATCAACACGTTCAGCCTCAGCCTTTGCACTTGCCCTTCCTTCCCTTTCCCCAGGGAACTCTCTCTAGTCCTGAGGATAGGCCCTTGGGGCTTAATCCCTCCCCCTGCAAATCTGCTCTAATACTTCCTTAGTGAGGCTCTCAAAGAGCCTGGCAAGGAATACTATAGAGGGGGCAGGTGGTGGCACACCTGATAGAGCACACTTGTTACAATGTGCAAGGACCTAGGTTCAAGACCCCAGTCCTCATTTGGCAAGGCGAAAGGTTTGAGAGTGGTGAAGCAGTGTTGCAGGTGTCTCTCTACCTTCCCCTTCCCTCTCGATTGCTGGCTGTCTCTACCCAATAAATAAACAGAAGAAAATTAAAAATAAAAGGAATTTTAAAGAGCCCTGAGGGAGGCGGCTAAGTAGTTAGCATAGGAATATAAGAGCTCCCAAGGTTCCAATCTGGAAAATCTTTAGGGACCAGGCGGTGGCACACCTGGTTAAGAGCACACATTACGGGAGTTGGGCTGTAGGTAGCGCAGGTTAAGCACAGGTGACGCAAAGCGCAAGGACCGGCTTAAGGATCCTGGTTCGAGCCCCCAGCTCCCTACCTGCAGGGGAGTCGCTTCATAAGCGGTGAAGCAGGTCTGCAGGTGTCTGTCTTTCTCTCCCCCTCTCTGTCTTCCCCTCCTCTCTCCATTTCTCTGTCCTATCCAATAACAACGACATCAATAATGACTACAACAATAAAACAGCAAGGGCAACAAAAGGGAATAAATATTTTAAAGAAAAAAAAAAGAGCATACATTATAATGCGCAAGGACCTGGATTCAATCCCCTGGTCCCCACCTGCGGGGGGGGGGGGGTGCTTCATGAGCGGTGAGGCAGGTCTTCAGGGTCTCTCCCTCCCTTTCAATTTCTGTCTCTGATAATAAACAGAAGGATTAAAATATATACAGAAAATCATTTGGCCCAGGAGATAGTGTGGACAAAGCGGTGGACTCTCCTCTAAGCACGAGGTCTAGAGTTTGATACTCAGCATCCTATATTGTTCTCTCAAATTATTTTTCTTTTTGACTCCAGGGTTACCACTGGGGGTCAGTGCCAGCACTATGAATCCACTGCTCCTGATGGCCATTTTTTTCCATTTTATTGGATAGGACAGAGAGAAATTGAGAGGGGGAAATAAAAGAGGGAGAAACATACCTGCAGACCTGCTTTGCCCCTTGTGAGGAGTCTCCCCTGCAGGTGGGGAGCCAGGGGCTTGCACCCACATCCTCATGCTCAGTACTATGTGTGTTTAACCAGGTGTGCCACCACTTGGCCCCCTTTCTCAAATCTTTTAAGAGGCTGGATGGTGCCACACTGGGTTGAGTGAACACATTACTATGCTCAAGGACCAAGGTTCAAGCCCTGGGACCCCACCTGTGTAGGTGGGGAAGCTTCCAAGGTGGTGAAGCAGTGCTGCAGGTATCTTTTTCTTCCCCTTTCCCTGTTCAACTTTTGTTTTATCAGAGTTTATTTTATTTATTATTAGATAAGAGTCAGAGAGAAAAAATATTTTACTTGGCTTATGGTGGTGTGGGGGATTGAACATGGGACTTTGGAGACTCAGGCATGAGAGTCTCTTTGTATAACCATTCTGCTATGTACCCCCACGCCCAAAAGATAAATCTTTAAAGGAAAACATTTATTAGAAAAAGTATACTAGTTCTCTAGATCCCCCACCCCCTTCAGAGTTATCACTGGGGCTTGGTACCTGCACTGCAAATCCACTACTCCTATGGCCATTTTTTTTTTTTTGGTCAGAGAGAAACTGATAAGAGAGGGGGAGATAAAGAGGAAGACAGACACCTGCACACCTGCTTCACTGCCTGTGAAGCAACCTCCCTGCAGGTGAGGGGCTGGGGGGCTTGAACCAGGATCCTTGTGCAGGTCCTTGTGCTTAATAACTATAACACTTAACCTGGTGCGCACCACTGCCCGGCACCTGCTCTAGACTCTTTTTAAAAATTGTTGTAGTTATGATTGTTGTTATTGTCATCGTTGTTAGGACAGACAGAAATGGAGATAGGGGAGTCGGGGGGTAGCACAGCAGGTTAAGCGCATGTGGCACAAAACACAAAGACCTGTGTAAGGATCCCGGTTTGAGCCCCCGGCTCCCCACCTGCAGGGTAGTCTCTTCACAGGTGGTGAAGCAGGTCTGCAGGTGTCTGTCTTTCTCTCCCCCTCTGTCTTCCCCTCCTCTCTCCATTTCTCTCTGTCCTATCCAACAATGACATCAATAACAATAATAACTACAACAATGAAAAACAAGGGCAACAAAAGGGAAAATAAACATAAAAAATAATAAAAAAAAAGAAATGGAGATAGGAGGGGAAGACACCTGCAGACCTGCTTCACCGCCTGTGAAGCGATTCCCCTGCAGGTGGGGAGCCAGGGACTCGAACCAGGATCCTTTTTTTTAAAATTCCTTTTTGTTGCCCTTATTTTATTGAACTGGGATCCTTAACTGGTCCTTGGGCTTCGTGCCATGTGTGCTTAACCCGCTGTGCTACCGCCTGACTCCCTAGACTCTAAATAATAAAAAAAAGGCCTGTCATTTGAGCTTGTAAATAGCTCACTCACCTGGACTGTGTGCTACGTTGCCACGAAGAAACCCAGCCCATACTGCCCTGAAGGAAGCTCCAGTGCTGTGGTCTCTTTTTTTTTCTTATTCTTTTTTAAAATTTTTTTTATTATTATCTTTATTTATTGGATAGAGACAGCCAGAAATTGAGAGGGTAGGGGAGACAGAGAGGGAGACACCTGCAGACTTGCTTCACCGCTTGTGAAGCTTTCCCCCTGCAGGTAGGGACTGGGGGCTCGAACCTGGGTCTTTAAGCACTGTAACATGTGCGCTCAACCAGGTGCTCCACCACCCAGTCATTATTCTTTTTTTAAATCTGTATTTATTGGGTAGAGACAGTCAGAAATTGAGAGGGGAGGGGGAGACAGAGACACCTGCAGCCCTGCTTCACCACTGGAGCTTTCCCCCTGCAGGTGGGGGCTTGAACCTCAGTCCATGTGTATTGTAACAAAGGCGCTCAACCAGGTGTGCCACCACCTGGCCCTTCACTATGGTCTCTTTCTCCTCTCGCTCTCTCAAAAACAAACACTTGTCATCTAACAGATACATTTGACATCTGTTTACAGACCATGATACCTAGGAACCGCTATCCAATCAAACCTCTCAAATTTCTTTTTTCTTCCAAGTAACGTAATTCTCCATATGCAAAGCTTGCATGTTAATTTTAGAAGTACTCGCATGTTATCTCCCCTCTTTTGATCTCACATATCTTTTTCTTCTTGACCTTCTCTCTGATCTATTTCACTTTATCACACCCAACTATCTCACTAGATACCAGCTCTGGGCAGGCTGGATCTTTGCTCCACACACTACAGGGCTTGCTCTTTGTTAATGTTTGTTGAATGAACTCTGCTCCCTGTGTTTGTATGGTTCCCGCTGTGTGTGTGGCCAGTGAACTCTGTGCATCTGTCATCTCACAACCCACTGAGTCAGGGTTATCTCCCTGGATGTGCTATTAAGCACTGGTGGGTCCTATTTCATGGGTTCTGGGGTATCACGCTCGTAACTGTGACTGCACCCCACAGGGCAGCTGTACCTCAGTCTTTGCCTGTATGTAACCATGCACTATCACCCCTCAGTCTTTGCCTGTATGTAACCATGCACTATCACCCTCAGTCTTTGCCTGTATGTAACCATGCACTATCACCCTCAGTCTTTGCCTGTATGTAACCATGCACTATCACCCCTCAGTCTTTGCCTGTATGTAACCATGCACTATCACCCTCAGTCTTTGCCTGTATGTAACCATGCACTATCACCCTCAGTCTTTGCCTGTATGTAACCATGCACTATCACCCCTCAGTCTTTGCCTGTATGTAACCATGCACTATCACCCTCAGTCTTTGCCTGTATGTAACCATGCACTATCACCCTCAGTCTTTGCCTGTATGTAACCATGCACTATCACCCTCAGTCTTTGCCTGTATGTAACCATGCACTATCACCCTCAGTCTTTGCCTGTATGTAACCATGCACTATCACCCTCAGTCTTTGCCTGTATGTAACCATGCACTATCACCCTCAGTCTTTGCCTGTATGTAACCATGCACTATCACCCCTCAGTCTTTGCCTGTATGTAACCATGCACTATCACCCTCAGTCTTTGCCTGTATGTAACCATGCACTATCACCCTCAGTCTTTGCCTGTATGTAACCATGCACTATCACCCTCAGTCTTTGCCTGTATGTAACCATGCACTATCACCCCTCAGTCTTTGCCTGTATGTAACCATGCACTATCACCCCTCAGTCTTTGCCTGTATGTAACCATGCACTATCACCCCTCAGTCTTTGCCTGTATGTAACCATGCACTATCACCCTCAGTCTTTGCCTGTATGTAACCATGCACTATCACCCTCAGTCTTTGCCTGTATGTAACCATGCACTATCACCCCTCAGTCTTTGCCTGTATGTAACCATGCACTATCACCCCTCAGTCTTTGCCTGTATGTAACCATGCACTATCACCCCTCAGTCTTTGCCTGTATGTAACCATGCACTATCACCCCTCAGTCTTTGCCTGTATGTAACCATGCACTATCACCCTCAGTCTTTGCCTGTATGTAACCATGCACTATCACCCTCAGTCTTTGCCTGTATGTAACCATGCACTATCACCCCTCAGTCTTTGCCTGTATGTAACCATGCACTATCACCTTCCACTAGTTTGTAGCATTGTGCCACCAGAATGGAAGTCTGGCCTTTTTAAATTAAAAAAAAAATTTGGGGGGGGGGTCTTTTTGATGATACACATAACTGCACTCTGTTGGCTGGCAGTTCTTGTAGTTATTTTCTTTTGGGGTGTGGATATGGGCATTCCAGGGCCTCATGCATGGATGATTTAAGTTGTCTAGGCCAGCTTTCTCAGAAAGAAGACATCACAGCACTGGCTTTTCTCCCAGAGCTAAAGACCTGCTATGTGGTATATTGGAGCTTAAACCTGGGCCCCATATGTGGCTGGGGAGGTATCCTGCCAGGTGAGCTCTCTCCAGCTTCTTTATCTAGAGATTACATATAGTTAAGGAGATGTGTATTTGTGTCCTGGTGGTAGGACCTGGATTATGACAACTTAAAAAAAAATTTATATTTATTTACTTATTCCCTTTTGTTGCCCTTGTTTTATTGTTATAATTGATGTCGTTGTTGGATAGGACAGAGAAATGGAGAGAGGAGGGGAAAACAGAGAGGGGGAGAGAAAGACAGACACCTGCAGATCTGCTTCGCCGCTTGTGAAGTGACTCCCCTGCAGGTGGATTCAGGGGTCAAACTGGCATCCTTACGCCGGTCCTTGCACTTTGCTCCACCTGCACTTAACCCACTGTGCTACCGCCCGACTCCCATGATGACAACTTTTATGTGTCCACCTGGCAAGGCTGTGGCTTCCAGTTATTCAATCTACCTCTAATGGAGATGGTGCTGTGAAAGTTTAAAGTTCAGGGGGCTAAGCAGTGGTGCACCTGGTCAAGTGCACATAGCACAGTGCACAAGGACCTGGGTTCAAGCCCCTTGTTCCTACTTGTAGGGGGAAAGCTTCATGAATAGTGAAGTTGAGCTGCAGGTGTCTGTCTGTCTCTCCATTTCTTTCTTTCTATATTATTGGATCGAGACAGAGAAATTGAGAGGTGGGGAGACAGAGAGGGAAAGAGACACCTGCAGATCTTCTTCACCACGCATGAACCAGGGGCTTGAACCCAGGTCCTTGTGCACTGTGCTGTGTGCCACTGCCTGGCTCCCTCCTCCCTCTCTTCTCCGTTTCTGTCTCTATTTTTTTTTAAAGTTTTTTTTTTTTTTAAATATTTGTTTATTGGATAGACAGCCAGAAATCAAGAGGAAGAGGGAATGAGACAGAGAGACACCTGCAGCCCTGCTTCATCACTGTGAAGCTTTCCTCCTGCAGGTAGGTTTTGGGGGCTTGAACCTGTGTCCTTGCACACTGTAACATGTGCTGTCAGTCAGGTGTGCCACCACCTGGCCCATCTCTATTTTTTATTTAATCAATTTATTTATTAATGAGAAAGATAGGAGGAGAGAGAAAGAACCAGACATCACTCTGGTACATGTGCTGCCGGGGATTGAACTCAGGACCCCATGCCTGAGAGTCCAGTGCCTTAGCCACTGCGCAACCGCCCCCCCATCTCTATTTATTTAAAAAAAAAATTAAAATCTTTATTTATTTGACAGAGACAGCCAGAAACTGAGAGGAAGGAGGAGACAGAGAGACATCTACAGCACTGCTTCACCACTTGTGAAGTTTTTCAGGTGGGGACTAAGGTTTGAACCCAGGTCCTTGCACACGGTAACATGTGCGCTCAACCAGGTGCGCCACCACCTGGCCCCTCTTTGTCTCTAATAATAATAAATAAAT
Source organism: Erinaceus europaeus (assembly GCF_950295315.1). Lineage (NCBI taxonomy): Eukaryota > Metazoa > Chordata > Mammalia > Eulipotyphla > Erinaceidae > Erinaceus > Erinaceus europaeus. The sequence continues at coordinate 187,854,300 of NC_080163.1, read as the reverse complement.
AAATAAATAAAACTTAAAAGTTCATAATCAGTAGACCTGAGTAAAGATGATTCTAGAAGCTTTGGGGACTGAGCTGAGGGCAGAGCTCTGGTTTCCCTGGAAATGAGATGTCACCTATGAGCTGTAGCTTCAGCTTGTGCCTGTCAGATCTGCTACCCTAAGGGTCGGCTCTGTGAGCTTCACACTTCAAGGAAGGAGAGGGAGAAGGAATGGAACTTTGTGGAAAACACACATATGCACAAAGTTGGCTGTCTCCCAGGAGAGAGACAGTGGACTTGGGCTCTGGATGAATCACTGATCTCCATGGTTTTGGAGTTTCCTCGCAGATGTGGGATCCAGGACAGGAGGCCTCTGGGAGCAGACATGGGAACCAGGGCACAGAAGGTGCTGGGTGGGGCAGTCCCCCAACTGGGGTGAGTCACTGGAGTCTTTCACACCCCAACAGCTGGGCCAGGGCTGGTAACTCCGCCCTGCACTTGCCCAGGCCTGAATGCTGTGGCTGAGCTCCCTCAAGCCTGAAGCTTGTTCCAGCAACCTGCTCTCTGGGAAGTGGGGAGCCTTTAGGGTGCTCTGTACCCGAAGCCCCCTCCCCAAAGCCTGCTTCCCGGAGCTGGGGCCTAGGCACGCCTGGGTTCTTCCCCAGTACTGATGATTCACCCGATTCTGGGGCCTTTTCACTTCTCTTTTGGCTAAAAATACAGGGACCCAGGCATCCAAGCTTCACCATGGATTGCACAATGCCCTTAGTTGAGTGCTGCTGACGCAGGCCTGGGGATGGGTGGGGGCCTGAGTTGCTCCCGGACCAGGCATGCTGAGGTCAGGGCCTCGAGCCCCTCTACTTCCCCTTTCCTGGGTCAAGGACCCTGAGGACTGCAAACCCAAAGCTTGGCTGTGACCCCTGGAAACACAGCTTCCTCTCTTAGCCCCAGCCCCAGGTAACTCTGGGGTTCTGACTCCCAGGTTGGGAGGGCTTTGTAGACTAGGAGTTGAAGGCAGAAATCAGCAAAGGGAGACAGAATGGAAGAGAGACACAGGACCATAGAAGTGGAAAGACAGGGACCAAAAGAAAACAAAACTGAAAAAAGAAGAATGACCCAGAGGCTGTCAAGATAAGGCAGGCTACAAATGGGGGGGGGGGGGCGGCGCAAACACAGAGCCCCCCCAAAATGAGTAAAACCAAGAAGGGCTGAGGGAGAAGCCTAGTCAAGACTCCACTCCCAAGTCAGGTGAGGGGAAAGCCCCTGGAACAGAGGTCAACAACGGCCATAGTCCAAGGTCCAGTCCCAGCGGCTGGCAGCCCACCAGGCTCCGCCCTGCACTGCCCCCTGCTGGCCTCTGCTGCCCCCTGCTGGCCACCGCCTCAGGCGAGAGGAAGAAAAGTCAAGAGTCCAAGTTGGCTAAAAACCACTATCTTCATTTCCCCTGCACCCCACCCCACACTCACAGGGGGGCCCCAGGACCCGTGGGTGGTGCAGGCGTTTTCCCTGTGACCTTGTTGGCGCAGTCCAGCAGAGCTGTGTGAATGTCCTTGGCACAGGCAATCTGGGCTTTGATGACCGCCAGGTACTGTGGGTAGGGCAGGCTGTCAGGCTGCACGGCGTCTGGCTTGGTGGCTGTGGGCACCAGCGTCGGAGAGTGCTTGGCACTGTCGCAGCTCTGTGACAGGCACTCGTGTGCCAGGCGCTGTGGACAGGCAGGCAAGGTATGGCATCGGCTCTTTCCTGATAGTCCCTACCCAACCCAACCCCAAGGGCCAGCCGCCTGCTTGGTTTCTGGACTTGCAGGGCCTGGTCCTGTCAGTTCCTTGCTGGCTGGCCCCAGGCATGCTACTGCCCCTCTTAGAGCCTGTCTCCTCCTCCTCTGGAAAAAGGTCTTAATAATTACCTCCATTCCCATAAGGTAAGAAGGGTCTGTGACACAGGCAGAAGGCCTGGCACAGCACTGTAGTGTGACTGTCCTGATCCCAGGCTCGGCGGCCAGCAATGGCCCTCTCCCTCTCCCCCATCCTTTCCTTCATCTTCACTGGGGCCTTCGCACACATCTTTTTAATTTTATTTATTTATTTATTAATGAGAAAGACAGGAGGAGAGAGAAAGAACCAGACATCACTCTGGTACACGTGCTGCCAGGGATGGAACTCAGGACCTCATGCTTGAGAGTCCAAAGCTTTATCACCGAGCCACCTTCTGGATCACACTGTGCACACATCTTTTTTTTTTTTTTTTTAATATTTATTTTCCCTTTTGTTGCCCTTGTTTTATTGTTGTAGTTATTATTGTTGTTGTTACTGATGTCGTTGTAGTTGGATAGGACAGAGAGAAATGGAGAGAGGAGGGGAAGACAGAGAGAGAGAGAGAGAAAGATAGACACCTGTTTCACTGCTTGTGAAGCAATTCCCCTGCAGGTGGGGAGCTGGGGGCTTGAACTGGGATCCTTTTTTTTTATTATTTATTTTTTCTCTTTTGTTGCCCTTGTTTTATTGTTGTAGTTATTATTGTTGTTGTTGTTGTTGTTGGATAGGACAGAGAGAAACGGAGAGAGGGAGGGGAAGACAGAGAGGGGGAGAGAAAGATAGACACCTGCAGACCTGCTTCACCGCCTGTGAAGCGACTCCCCTGCAGGTGGGGAGCCGGGGTTCGAACCGGGATCCTTATGCCGGTCTTTGTGCTTTGCGCCACCTGAACTGGGATCCTTACGCTGGTCTTTTTCTTTTTGACAGGACAGAGAGAAATTGAGAGAGAAGTTGAGAAGGGGGTGGGGGGGAGACAGGCACCTGCAGATCTGCTTCACTGCTCATGAAGTGTTCCCTCTATAGGTGGGGAGCAAGGGCTGAACCCAGATCCTTGCACATGGTGATATGCTTGAACTAGGTGTGCCACTGCTTGGCACCTATGAAATACTTTTTTCCCTAATTTTTTTTTTTTTCCCTCCAGGGTTATTGCTGGGCTTGGTGCCTGCACCATGAATCCACCGCTCCTGGAGGCCATTTTTCCCCCTTTTTGTTGCCCTAGTTGTTGCAGCCTCGTTGTGGTTATTATTGCCATTGTTGGCGTTGCTTTGTTGTTGGATAGGACAGAGAGAAATGGAGAGAGGAGGGGAAGACAGAGAGAGAGGGGGAGAGAAAGACAGACACCTGTAGACCTGCTTCACCGCCCGTGAAGTGACTCCCCTGCAGGTGGGGAGCCGGGGGCTGGAACCCGGATCCTTATGCCGGTCCCTGCGCTTTGCGCCACATGCGCTTAACCCACTGCGCCACCGCCCGACCCCCTTTTTCCCCTAATTTTTAAAAAAGACATTTTATGGGGGTTGGCACAACGGGTTAAGTGCACATGGCGTGAAGCGCAAGGACCGGCGTAAGGATCCCAGTTAGAGCTCCTGGCTCCCCACCTGTAGGGGAGTCACTTCACAAGTGAAGCAGGTCTGCAGGGGTCTGTCTTTCTCTCCCCCCGTCTTCCTCTTCTCTCTCCACTTCATCTATCCAACAACGACGACATCAACAACAGTAATAACTACAACAACAACAAAACAAGGGTAACAAAAGGGAAAATAAAAGACATTTTATTTTAATGAGAGAGATACAAAAACAGACCAGAGCACTGTGCAGCTCTGGCTTATGGTGGTGTGGGGGTTGAATCTGGGCTATGGAGCCTCAGGCATGAAGAATATCCCTGCATCTCTATTACAGTATCTACCCCGCCCCGCAGGGCAGTCTGTTTGCATAACCATTATCCTGTCTCCCTACCTGAGTCTCCCTTATTTTAACCCCAACTACTCTGCCTCTATTTTCCCCATCCTCTTACCAGGCAGAGCTCCAGCTGGTCACAGAGTGCGTAAAACTCCTCCAAACACTTGTCAAAACGTTGTATGGGTCCATCGCTGCTCTTTCTATATCCCAGGAGAAGAAGGTGACTGGGAAAGGATTTCCAGTCTCTTGGTCTAACCACCTAAGCATCCATTCAGAAACAGGTATAGGCCCAGGAGATGCCAGATAGGGCCCAGGGCTCACTAGTACTTTGTGTGCTTAACCTGGTGTGCCACTGCCCGACCCTGAACCATTAGGAGTGCGAGAGGTGAGAGGGACAAGGCTGGGTACTATGGAAATAGAGGGTACACATGAAGCGAGTTTCTCAGACTTGGGCCAAGATAAGGACATCCTGGGGGAAGGAAGGAGGATGTACTTACTGTCCGTTGTCAATGTTAGTGTTCTGAATCAAGTTCTGGGCTGCAACCTTCATCAAAGTCTAGTTAAAAAGAGACAAAAGAGATGGAGAAATAAGACACTTTGATAGAACTACATTCTTGAGATCCGTCCAGTCTCAGGTTGGGGAGATAGAAACAGTGGTTTACATAACAGAGTTTCAGAGGGGCCAGGCAGTGGCGTATCAGGTTAAGAGCACATGTTACGGGAGTCGGGCTGTAGCGCAGCGGGTTAAGCGCAGGTGGCGCAAAGCACAAGGACCGGCATAAGGATCTCGGTTCAAACCCCCCCGCTCCCCACCTGCAGGGGAGTCGCTTCACGGGCGGTGAAGCAGGTCTGCAGGTGTCTATCTTTCTCTCCTCCTCTCTGTCTTCCCCTCCTCTCTCCATTTCTCTCTGTCCTATCCAACAACGACAACAACAATAACTACAACAATAAAACAACAAGGGCAACAAAAGGGAATAAATAAATAAAATAAATATTAAAAAGAAAAAAGAGCACATGTTACAGTACACAAGGACTTGGGTTCAAGCTCCTGGACCCCAGCTGCGGGGGGTGGGGGGGGTGACTTCATGAGTGGTGAAGCAGTGCTGCAGGTGTCTCTCTGTCTCTCCTCCTATCTCCCTTTCCCCTCTCAATTTCGGTCTCTATCTAGTAACAGTAAATAAAAACATTTAAAAAAAAAACAAACAAAAAACAGACGTTCATGCTTGAGGATCCAAAGGTCCCAAGTTCAGTTCCCAGCATCACTGTAAGTCTGAGCTGAACAGTAATAGATAGAAATTAGATGTAAACAAAAGAAAGAAAAGAAAAGGAGGGGCTGGGCACACCTGGTTAAGCACACACACAGCCATGTGCAAGATCGTAGGTTCAAGCCCTTGGTCTCTTCCTGCTTCACGAGCAGTGAAACCTATTTTGTTTCCCTTGTTATTGTTATTATAGCTGTTGTTGTTGCTGGATAGGACAGAGAGAAATGGAGAGAGGAGGGGAAGACAGAGAGGGGGAGAGAAAGACAGACATCTGCAGACCTGCTTCACTGCTTGTGAAACGACCCCCCGGCAGGTGGGGAGCTGGGGGCTCACACCGGGGTCCTTACGCTGTTCCTTGTGCTTTGCGCCATGTGTGCTTAACCGCCCAACTCTGCAGGTATTTCTCCCTTCCTCCCTCCTCTTAACTTCTACTTTTTTTTCTAAGTTTTTTTTTGAAGATTTTATTTATTTTGCCTCCAGGGTTATGGCTGGGGCTCAATACTGGCACTACGAATCCACTGCTCCTGGAGGCCTTTCCCCCCACTCCATTTTATTGGATAGGACAGAAATAAATTGAGAGGGGGAGGGAAAGATAGAGAGGAAGAGAAAAACAGAAACATTTGCAGACTTGCTTCACTGCTTGTGAAGTGATCCCTTAGAGAGGTAGGGAACTGGGGTCCTTGCAGTCCTTGTGCTTTGTGTCCTGGTGCAGCATCTTGCCCGGCCTCAGATTTTTTTTTTTTTTTAATTCATTAATGGTAAAGATAGCAGGAGAGAGAGAGAAAGAGAGAGAGAGAGAGAGAACCAGGTATCACTCTGGTACATGTGCTGTTGGGGATTGAACTAGGGACCTTATGCCTGACAAGCCCAATGCTTTTTTCACCGTGCCACCTTCTGGACCACTGCTTCTGTCAGAAAGAAAATAAAAGAAGGGGGGCAGTTGCACAGCAGGGTAAACACACATGGCACAAGGATTCCAGTTCGAGCCCCTGGTTCCCCACCTGCAGGGGGGTCGCTTCACAAGTGGTAAAGCAGGTCTGCAGGTGTCTTTCTCTCCCCCTTCTCGATTTCTCTCTCTCTCTTTTTTTTTTTACCAGAGCACTGTTTAGCTCTGGCTTATGGTGGTGGTGGGGGTATATGTGACTTTGGAGCCTCAGGCATGAGAGTCTGTTTGCATAACCATTATGCTATCTACCCTCCGCCCTGATTTCTCTGTCTTATCCAACAACGACAGAAGTAACAATAACAACAACAATAAACACCAAGGGCAACAAAAGATAAAAAAAATGGCCTCCAGGAGCAGTGGATTCTTAGTGGAGGCACTGAGCCCCAGCAGTAACCCTGGAGGCAAAGAAGAGAGAATGACAAGAAAAGAAACTGCACCACTACATTTCACCACACACAAAAGTAAGCTTCAAATGGATCAAGGACTTGGACATTAGACCAGAAACTATCAAATACCTAAAGGAGAATATTGGCAGAACTCTTTCCCATCTAAATTCTATAGGTATCTTTAATGATACAAATCCGTTACAAGGAAAACTAAAAAATAATCCAATAGGACTACATCAAATTAAAAAGCTTCTGTATAGCATAAGAAACCATCACTCAGATTCCTTTTTTTTTTTTTTTTTTTTTTAAAGATCTTATTTCTTGTGGTCTAGGAGATTAGGCAGTGGATGGAGCATTGGACTCTCAAGGATGACATCCTGGGTTCGATCCCTGGCAGCACATCAACACATGTACCAGAAAGATGTCTGGTTCTGGGCGGGGGAGACAGCATCATGATTATACAAAGAGACTCTAATGTCTGAGGCTCCTACGTCCCAGATTCAATCCCCTGTACCACTATAAACCAGAGCTGAGCAGTGCTCTGGTGTTTCTCTCTCTGTTTGTGTCTCTCTCTCTGCATCTCTCTCTCTCTCTCAAAAAAAAAAAATGCCTGGTTCTTTCTCACTCTCCTATCTTTCTCATGAATAAACAAATAAAATGTTAAAAAAACATTTTATTTTTGTATTCATGAGAAAGATAGGAAGAGAGAGAGAGAGAGAGAGAAAGAACCAGACATCACTCTGGTACATGTGCTGCTGCTGGGGATTGAACCCAGGACCTCATGCTTGAGAGTCCAATGCCTTATCCACTGTATCACCTCCCAGACCACATCACCCAGATTCCTTACCGAATAGAAGACTTTTATATGCCATACATCAGACAAAAGGCTAGTAACTAAAACATTTAAAGAGCTCACGAAACTCAGCAACAAAAAAGCAAATGACCCCATCTTAAATGGGGAAGAGGAATATGAATAGAATATTCACAAAAGAGATCCAAAAGGTCAACAGACATTAAAAAAATGCTCCAAGTCATTGACTGTCAGAGAAATACAAATAAAGACAACATTATTCACCCCTGTGAGAATGTCACACATCAGAAAAAGTAGAAACAACAAATACTGGAGAGGTTGCGGGGGTAAAAGAAACCTGCACTGTTGGACGGAATGTAAACGATTCCAACCCCTGTGGAGAGCAGTCTGGAGAACTCTCAGAAGGCTAGAAATGGACCTACCCTACGATCCTGCAATTCTTCTTCTGGGATATATCCTAAGAAACCAAACACACCCATCCAAAAAGATCTGTGTATACCTGTGCTCATAGCAGCACAATTTGTAATAAGCCAAAACCTGGAAGCAACCCAGATGCCCAGCAACAGATGAGTGGCTGAGTAAGTTGTGGTCTAATATATGCAATGGAATACTACTCAGCTATTAAAAATGGTGAATTCACCTCCTTCATCTCATCTTGGGTGGAACTTGAAGAAATCATGTTAAGTGAGATAAGAAAAAAAAAAAAAGGACAAATATAGGATAATCTCATTCACAACAGAGAGAAGTTGAGAAGAAATGGAAAAGAAACACAAGCAGAACTTGGATTTGGTGTATTGCACCAAAGCAAAGGACTCTTGGGGGTGGGATGGGGTGGTGACTTCCAGGTCCTGGTGTATGATGGCGGAAGAGGACCTAGGATGGGCACTAGAGTGTTTTGCAGAAAACTAAGAAAATGTACACAGTAGCAACAAGCGTATTTACTGTTGACTAAGCCATTAATCGCCTAAATAAAAAGCAAACAAAAGGCTGCCAGAAGCAGTAATTCACAGTGCTGGTAGCAAGCCTCAGTGGTAACCCTTGTAGCAAAACCAAAAACAAACAAATAAAAACCACACACATATATGCATTAATTCTTAAGCTTCACAATTTGGTAGGACAGAGAGAAATTGAGAAGGGGAATAGAGAGGAGCTGAGTCACCTACAGCACTGCTTGTGAACCTTTCCCCCTGGAGGTAGGAACCCGAGGTTTGAACCCAGGTCCTTGTACATAGTAACATGGGGGGCACTTAACCAGGTGTGCCATTGCCCGGCTTGAAAAAATATTTATTAATGAGACTATGATCCAGGCAGTGAGAGATATAGCATAACGGCTATGCAAAGTGACTCTTATTCCAGAGGCTCCAAAGTCCCAGGTTCAATTCCCCTGTATCACCATAAGCCTGAGCTGAGCAGTGCTCTGAAACAAACAAACAAACAAACAAAAACAATGCCAGGGATAGAACTCGAGCCCTCATGCTTTGAGAATTACCCGCTGCATCACCTCCCTGGTGGCTAGATCCCTTCTTCACGTGGTACTGCTCCTCCCGCCACTCAGAATAACATCTTCTCCCATTCTCATAGATACCACCATTCGTACTTTTCCACACACCCGCCCTCAGATGGGGATTTTACCAGTAATCTTTCAGATATACCATAGGGCCCTTCCTCAAGACCAATTACGGGTAGACTCTCTAGATAAGGATAAAAGACTGGACAGTCTTTTCTTCAGGTTTTAATGACCAGTGCCTAGTTTCTCCTTGAAGCTCCCTTTCAATTAAGTCCCGGTCCATCCCAGGTTTCAACATCAGCTCTGATCCCACCCGTCAATCCGCAGAACTTGGCTCTGAACTCTCGAAGAGGACCAAGTGTCTTTCCTGTCATACCCAGCTTTTGCTCTCTGCCTGTCCTGCCCCCTGGAAAGCCAAACCCCGCTTGCTTCTCCGCAGCTTCCGGCCAGTTAATTACCTGGAGACTCTCTTTCAGCTGCGGGATGAGCATCTTATAGCGCTGCACAGGATCGAAGTCCTGTTGTTGCTGCTGTAACAGCCCGCTCTGGGCGGGCCCTACCAGCTGTGCCGGTGGTTGTGACTGCTGCTGAGGACCCGGACCGCCGGCTGAACCTGGACCCGACACCCCAGCCGCAGAGGACGCCACTGAAGCCTGTTGCTGGGACGCAGCCATTTTCCTCGCTTGGCGCGCCGGAAATGCGTCACAACCACGTCTCTCGACTTCTTCAAAGCGTCTCCATTTCTAGGCTCCACTTAACTGGTTAGCTCCTCCTCCTAGATAATTCAGCCAATGGGAAGAAAGAAGTTCCCTTCTAGCCCTAGATTCTAAATGGACGCCTTGTCGGATACCGACTCACCAATCACAAGAGACTTTTCCTCCTTTGCTCCACCCTCTACCCAGTCCCCCACCAATCCAGGTGTAGATCTGATCCGGACTATATTTCCCAGAAGGCGTCGCGGCTTGAGACGCCCTGTCGGGTCCTAGGCATCTTGGCGGCGGTTGGTGGAGCGGACTTGGGAGTCCGTCTTCGTCGCTGCCTGCGTGTTTACCTGTAGTGCCGCCCGGAGCTCTCCTCACCTGTCCGTTTCGTTGTGACCAGATTTCCGCGGAGCACAGGGCCACAGCACGAACCCTGCCTCAGATCGGGCGTCCGCCGAGGCTGGCACGCCCCTCCGCGTCTTCCCGCGGCTCGGCAAGGACCCCGTCCAGGCTGCAGTCGCCTCGTCGCCATGGCGCCCACTATCCAGACCCAGGCCCAGCGGGAGGATGGCCACAGGTAGGCCCACGCCCCTGGCCGTCTGCTTCCGTCTTTCCGGGCTGGGGAGCATTGGGCGGCGGGCGCGGGCGCCTGTCTCACGTCACCGGCCCCCCAGGCTGCTCGTGACGTCAGCCCACCGCTGCTCTGAGGGGTGTTTTTCCTTCTCACCCTGCGGTGGCTTTTCGGGGTGCAGCTTCTGGAGACGGTTCAGAAATTGGGTGCTTGACCCTCCAGTCGAGTTGATTTTGGAGAATCTTCCCCCCCACCAAAAAAAAAAATCCAATTGAATACGAAGTTCTATAAAAGCTATAAAAGAAGGGGCGAAAGGGACGCTCTTCGGTCATTAAAGCATTTAGTAAGATTTCCTCTAGGACTTGGGGGTGCCTGGGGGTTGGGTAGAGCACAGGACTTGCGTGCTCGCAATCCCTCGTACTGACCATACAAATGGTGCATTCGCCACCACCACCCCGTTTTTTCTTATCAATAAAAGTTTTGAAAAATGAAAGGGAGCCCCTGTTTCATTAACGAACTTAGAAAGCGCCCTTACCGAGAGGGATTGTTGTGTCATCCCTTCTCTTTTGAAAACTTGGAAAAATCCACTTCGCTCTCCTGTAAATTCCATTCTTTCAGTCTGACATTGTTGTCTTTTTGGTCCACCAGGCCCAATTCCCACCGAGCTCTGCCTGAGAGGTAAGCTCCATCGTGCTTTCCCAGGCGGGGTGGGCAGTGAGGGCTGGCAAAACGGGGCCATGTTTTGAAACACTTGTGTTCTCAGGTCTGGAGTGGTCTGCAGAGTCAAATATTGCAACAGCCTACCTGACATCCCCTTTGATCCCAAGTTCATTACCTACCCCTTCGACCAGAACAGGTGAGAGATCATGGACACTTTTTTTTTCTTCTTTTTTTTGCCTCCAGGGTTATTGCTGGGCTCAGTGCCTGCACTACAAACCCACTGCTCCTGGAGGCCATTTTTTCTCTTTTTTGTTGCCCTTGTGTATTGGTATTGTATGGACGCTTTTTTTTTTTTCCCAGTGGTTATGTAAAGAAACTTTCATGACTGAGACTCCAAAATCCCGGGTTCAATCCCCCATACCACCATAAACCAGAACTGAGCAATGCTCTGATTAAAAAAAAAAAAAAAGTGGGGGTTGGGCAGTAGTGTGCTGGGTTAAGCGCACATGGCACCAAGTGCAGGGAAGGACCTGCATAAGGATCTTGGTTTGAGCCCAGCTCCCAATCTGCACAGGTGTGTGTGTGTGGTCTGTGTGTGTCCATCTTCACTTTACAAGTGAAGCAGGTCTGCAGGTGTCTTTTTCTCCCCCCATCTTCCCCTCTCGATTTCTCTCTGTCCTATACAGCAACGACAACAGCAATAATAATGATGGACAACAGGGAGCAGTGGATTCATAGTGCAGGCACCAAGCCCCAGCAATAACCCTGGAGGAAAAAAAAAAAAAAGTTGTGGGTCAGCACATAGTTCATCTGTGCTTTTTTTTTTTTTAATTTTTTTTCTTTTGATGATTTTTTTACTGGATGGGGTACAGAGACACTTGCAGCACTGCTTTCTCCCTGCCGGTAGACCAGGTCTTGAATCCGGTCCTTGTGCATTGTAACGTGTGCTCTCTACAGGGTGTGCTACTGCCTAGCCCTCTTTATATGAAAAAGTTGGGGCCAGGTGGTGGTGCACCTGATTGAGCGCATGTTACAATGCACAAGAACCTAGGTTCGAGTCCCTGGTCCCCACCTGCAGGGGGAAAGCTTCACAAGTGGTGAAGCAGGGCTGCAGTTATCTCTTCCCCCCCTTCCTTCTCAATTTCTTTATTTAAAAATAAAGATAATATGAAAAAAAATGTGTATTAAAAAAGAAAAAAAGTTGACCTGGAGTGGTGAAGCCTTAGCCTCAAGATGAAACAGCAAATGTCTTGAGGGCGATAATAGACTATCCTCTCTGAGGACCTTGAGCAGCAGCTAACACCTAGTAGTGGGTACCCAGTAAATGTGTCGGCGAACAGGACAGGTCTGTGCTCACTGGAGAGCCAACCTTTTGACTCCAGCATGAGGACATTCCATTTTCTGCTCCTCTCTTGAGAAGCTTGCCCTGTTGGAAGCAGGGGTACAGTGGGCAAAGCTGGTATCAGGAAACCCTAACATGTTCTCTCTGCCAGGTTTGTCCAGTACAAAGCAACTTCCTTGGAGAAACAGCACAAACATGACCTCCTGACTGAGCCGGACCTGGGAGTCACCATTGATCTTATTAACCCTGATACCTACCGCATCGATCCCAATGGTGTGTGGGGAGGGAGGGCAGGCAGGCCTGCTCTGGGCCAGGCCTGGGTGTGCGTCATGGTTTTCCTTGCTCTCCTCTAGTGCTCCTAGACCCAGCTGATGAGAAGCTTTTGGAAGAGGAGATTCAGGCACCCACAAGCTCTAAGAGGTGAGGAGGTGCTACGTGAAGACTGGCTCAGATGGATTCTCCGAACTGCGGGACAGTGGGGTCCTGAAGTGCTTCATTCTCCATCCTAGATCCCAACAACATGCGAAGGTGGTGCCATGGATGCGGAAGACAGAGTACATCTCGACTGAGTTCAACCGTTATGGCATCTCCAATGAGAAGCCTGAGGTCAAGTAAGTTGTGGATGATGAGGGAAGGAAGGTGATTTCAGGTTTAGCTAGTGACCCTGAAGACTTCTCTCTCTGCTCCTAGGATTGGAGTTTCTGTGAAGCAACAGTTCACTGAGGAGGAAATCTACAAAGACAGGGATAGCCAGATCACAGCCATTGAGAAAACTTTCGAGGATGCCCAGAAATCTGTAATCAAGGGACAGGCATGGGGGTAGGTAAGAGGTGTGGCTTTCAACTTCAGGTCTTCCTTCTCACTCTTATTTTTATTCCTGCCAGATCTCCCAGCATTACAGCAAGCCGAGAGTGACACCGGTGGAGGTCATGCCTGTTTTCCCCGACTTTAAGGTCAGATCCAGGGCGGGAAGCAGAGAGGGATAGAACTCCAATTTCTGCCTGTTCCCATCTGACCAGTGTGTCCTCTTCTTCCTCCTCAGATGTGGATCAACCCATGTGCTCAGGTAATCTTTGACTCAGACCCAGCCCCTAAGGACACAGGTGGTGCAGCTGCATTGGAAATGATGTCTCAAGCCATGATCAGGTAGTTGGCCCTGCTGACTATTTTGGTCTGGTCCTCTCTGCTCTCTTGCCTTTACTCTTCATTGCTCCTTCCCCCCCCTCCCCTCCCCCAACCACAGGGGCATGATGGATGAGGAAGGAAACCAGTTTGTGGCCTACTTCTTGCCTGTGGAAGAGACAATGAAGAAACGAAAGCGGGACCAGGAGGAAGAAATGGACTATGCTCCAGATGATGTGTGCGTGGGTTGGGGGGGTTAGGTTTCGGGGATTGGGAAGTGTTTCCTCTGTCATAGGGAAGGAAGGAGCAAAGCTAACTCTGTGATTCTTTCATCTTCAGGTATGATTACAAGATTGCTCGGGAATACAACTGGAATGTGAAGAACAAGGCTAGCAAGGGCTATGAGGAAAACTATTTCTTCATCTTCCGAGAGGGTGATGGGGTTTACTACAATGAGTTGGAGACCAGGTACTCAGCATGTGTCTATAGTTTGGGCCTGTGCTTCAGAATCAAGACCCTGGAATGTATAGTGAGAATTGCCTTCAAAGTCATTTGTACCTATGGATTTGTCACCTGCATCTGTAAAGGAGGAGCATGGGGGCTGGTTGGTGGCACAATGGTTAAGTGCATGTATTACCATGTGTGAAGATCCAGGTTCAAAACACTCAAGTCCTTTCCTGCAGGGGGAAAGCTTCACAAGTGGTGAAGCAGGTCTGCAGTAGTTTCTGTCTCTCCATGTCTTATCTCTTCCCTCTCAACTTCTGTCCAAATTAAATGAAGCTCGGCATAACCAGCTTTCTAAGTGTGACTCACCAAACTCCTGATGGCTGTAAATTTACTGCTATGCTGCCCTTTGATAGATCTGCGGAATAGTTTGTACTTAAAGCAGGCATCACAAATTCACACCCATGAGCCGGGTAGGAGATGTAAGGGGTTAGCACAGTGAGTGATGGGGTCTACGTGACCTGGACCCTTCCTCCAAAAATCACCATGACTCAGCAAAGTGCTGCAACTCATATTTGCTGTGTGCTGAGGGACAAGGTCAGTGGAGTCACAGTATTTCTGAAAAAAACAGGAATCTAGAAACCTAGATTGTGCTTTTAAGTATCGGTAGCTATTCTGCATTAAAACAGGTGTGTGTGTACATACACACATACACGTAAACTATAATGAACTATATATAAAGTGCAGGGAAACCAAACTACTGTTTTATGAACTGTCATCCTTTCCCCCCTTCAGTTTAGTGTTCTTTAATTTAGCATTCAGTTTGATCTGTTGTGGCCTTAGCACTGATGGATGGATAAGAACATCTGACATGTACCTCTACAACCCCCCCCCCCCAACTTGTCTCTTGCAGAGTCCGCCTGAGTAAGCGCCGGGCAAAGGCTGGGGTTCAGTCTGGTACCAATGCTCTGCTTGTAGTCAAACACAGGGATATGAATGAGAAGGAATTAGAAGCCCAGGTAATAAGCACCGCTGGCTCTTTAGGGCAGCCATGGAAGGGTGGTATGGGTGAGGAGAGGAGAGGGACAGAAGCCTGATAGCACTACCCCTCCCGATGTTTTAGGAGGCAAGAAAGGCCCAGCTGGAGAACCATGAACCCGAAGAAGAGGAGGAGGAGGAGATGGAGATAGAAGAGAAAGAAGCCGGGGGCTCAGGTAAAGCTAAGTCAGGTCAGACCCTGGGAACCCTGGGAGGGTTGGAAACTGAGTCTCACTTCTCCCTGCTTCCTCACAGATGAAGAACGAGAGAAGGGCAGCAGCAGTGAAAAAGAAGGCAGTGAAGATGAACGCTCTGGCAGTGAGAGTGAACAGGAGGAAGGTGACAGAGAGGAGGCAAGTGACAAGAGTGGCAGTGGCGAGGATGAGAGCAGTGAGGATGAGGCCCGGGCCGCCCGAGACAAAGAGGAGATCTTCGGCAGTGATGCTGACTCGGAGGAGGATGCTGACTCTGATGAGGAGGACAGAGGCCGGGCCAACGGCAGTGATAATGATTCAGACAGCGGCAGCGATGGGGGTGGCCAGCAGAGCCGCAGCCACAGTAGGAGTAGGAGCCGCAGCCGCAGCCGCAGCGCCAGTCCCTTCCCCAGTGGCAGCGAGCACTCGGCCCAGGAGGATGGCAGTGAAGCCGCAGCTTCCGATTCCAGTGAAGCTGACAGTGACAGTGACTGAAGTGACTGAGTCCCAGGGCCTTCAGGGCTGGCACAGCTGTGATTATTCTGCGCAGGAAGGCACTTTTCCAGTGGTCTCTTTGCAGGCCCCTCACTTTTGTTTTCCTCTTTGGTTGTTAATAAAGTCATCTCTTTACTAACCTCCCCAGGCCCTGTGAGTTCATTCCCCTGCACCCTTGGCCACCCCCCCCCCCCCACCCCCCCGCCGCCCCAGCACAGGCAAAGGTCATGGAGGTGACCCTGCTAGTTTTTCTAGGAGAAATAGCATAACAAAGGTCCGATTTTTTTTTTCATTTTTTTTTTTTCAAAATAAGCCCAGACCATTAAACAAGTGAAACTCCAACAAATAAGTCTTCTCCAACAGCGAGAAAAACTGTACAGTTACTCAAAGCTGATTCTGCCAGTGGGGCTGGGGATAGAAGGAAAGGTGAAATCATGGCGGAGGGTCCGGGGCCAGAGCAGGTCAGGGTCCTGCCCATCAGAGTGGGGCCGCCTGCGTCCTGTACACTCTGCTGTCAGGAGAGGGGAGGGGAAGCTCTTGCCTCCCACTGTGTGTGGGGGGGTGTCCCTTGCCACCTCCAGGTGCCAGGCAGAGCCAGCTCACCCTGCTGGCTGGGAGGAGCTGAGGATCCCATAAAAGGGACACCCTGCTGATTCCAAACGAGGTGGCCCCTGTCCATCCCGCTTCCTTGGGCTAGTGGGAGGGGAAGTGGAGAAGCCCTGGGAGCTTGAGGGGAATGAGCAAAGGCACAGAAACATGGAGGGGCCGGGGTGGGGGACTTGCATAGGTTGATGAGTGTGCAAGAGGTACATAAATAAACCTGACACCCCACCCAGCCCGGCACTGGGAGAGGAGGTGGGGACCTGAAGCAGGTCCCCAGGGCCACCCCGCCCCCGGCTCCCTCCCCTTCCCTGGGCTCAGAGCTGAGGGAGGTCCAGACCAGGGGGGTAGAGGCAAGGTGGTCTGGGGGATGGGGTGAGGGATAAGGGGGAGGGTGGTGGTCTTAATTTTTTTTTTTTTTGGTTTTTTGTTTTTTTTCCCAACATTTTGTATCTTTAATAACATACACAATGGTTACCAGCCATATTCATAACAAAAGTTATTCATAAAATGTATCTAAAAATAACATTTTTTTTTTTTCCTTTTCGGTGTGAAAAGCTTGAGAATGTCCCAGTGATGGGAAGAGAGTTGGCTGAGGGGGGAAGAGGAAGTTGGAAGAGGGGCCCTGGCTTCCCCCAAAGCCTAAGCTCCCCAAGTCTCCTCCTCCCTCCACCTGAATCCAGCACAGCTCCTAAGTAGGAGCAGGGGCCAGAGAGTCTCCATGACTCCAGGGCTGGGACAAATCTCTCAGTTATGATATAGTGTTCCACTTAAGTGAGGTCATGGCAGAATGGGGCTGGGATGGGGGGTGGGAGAAGAATGAAAGAAAAGGGAGGGGACAAGAAACCAAAAAATAGGAAAAACAAAAACAAAACAAAACACAAAAACCAATCCCCTTTCCCTTCTTCCTAACCCCCAAGTCTTTTTCAGCACTCACACCTGGGGGGTAGAGAAGGGTGTGAGTTGGTGGGGGAAGGGGATATTAAGGCAACAGACTTCCTGACCTCACTGGCTGCCCTGGTTCCCCACCTTCAACCTCTGTGTCTGGGGAGGGGGGGGTGGTGGGGGGGGTGGGGGGGTGGGGGTGGGAAAGGGCTAGGGAGTCTGGGGAAGAGGGCTCTGCCCTCTCCTCTCCTAAAAGTCAGGCTTCCCCAGCCACTTTCTTGGCTCATGGTGGGGCCTGGAGAGTCTAAAAATGAGAGGGAATGATCAGAGAGAAAAACCGTTAAGAACTATATAAATATGTATCTTAAATAGGCCTAAGAAATTAATTGTAGAGAACCTCTGATAAACGGCAAAAGGAGGTGTGAGAGGAAGGTGGGTCCTGTCCTCAAGGAATGCCAGGAATAGGGAAGGGGGAGGAGGTGATGAGACTCCTGTCTCACCCACCTCCTCAGTTCCTCCCAAATAACATTCAGGGGATCAGGTCAGCTATACCACTTGCCTCTCCCTAAATGTCAGATGATTTGGAGCAGGTAGTGGGGTCAGGAAGTCTCTGCGGTGGCTGCTCCCTTGGGAGGGGCATGTGGCTGGAGGAGGCAGGGACAGGATGGGGCCAGGTGAGGGATGAGGAAGGGGAGGAGAAGGAGGGGCAGGCAGGCTGGCCAGTCCCTGCCCTCCGTGTCATGGTGGTCCTCCCACACTGCCCTGGACCTCAGCAGAGATCCTCTCAATGGGCCAGGGAGTGAGCAAGGCATGTGCCAATGTTAAACAAAAGTTAAAAGGGTGAGAGTAGAAAAATATTAGAATGTATAGCTGAGCCAGCCCACCCTCTCGCTGTTGCGGAGAAGCCCGTTGGGGGTTGGCCCCCGCCCGCCGCCCGGGGAGCCTATGAGTGCGCTGGGCTGTGGGTCCCGTCAGATGGTGGAGGTTTTGTCTGTCCCATCTGTGGTAAGAAAGGGAGGAAGGGAGGAAGATCAGGAGCTGGTGGGAGGCCCAAGAAAAGGTGCTCATGTAGCTTGTCATCCCAGTCAGGCCCTCCCTGGAGTCCGGCCTCCCCTAGGGACCCCTCAGGATGACTCTGAGTTGCTCAGTTCAGAGGTGGAGCCGCTGCTGGGTAGGTGGGAGCTGGGTCAGGGAAAGAGGAAATGCTCACCACCCAAGGCGTGTTCTGTCATGCTCAGACACAGAGACTCCAGAGTGGGATTGATCTCCAGGTCAGGCCCAGGGACCGGGCAGTCTGGGTAGGGGGGAAAAATAGGAGAACAAGAGGTGGTGAGAACTGGACTGGAATGGAGAGTAGAACCAGAAAGACAAAGCACCAGATGGGCAGGCATAGGGGAGAAGCTGGCACAGATGAGTGTGTATGTACAGAGATGAAGTACAAAGACAGGCCTGGGTGTGTCCCAAGGCAGACAGAGCAGTGATGGCACCAACAGGAGCCTGGCAAGGAGAGAGGCCTGACCTGCAGGCAGAGGAAGTTGGGGGAGCTGCCCTGAGGCCACACACAGACTGTGACTATTTTGAACACACACTGCACGTTGTCGTGGGCACAGTCTGGGCATCTGCCTCGGGCACTGGGCAGCCCTGTGCTCCCTGACGGATGATTTACTCTGTACCTGATGCAGAAACTTAATTAGAACCCTTCCTGTCCCCACTTGGACTTGTTTCTCTGGGCAGGATGTGATCTGGGGAGGCCCAGTAGGAGGGGAAAATGAGGACAATTGCCATGGGGCTTGTTCTCAAACTGCCTCTCCAAGGGAACACCTATTCTGGCGTCTGGAAAACAGACCACCTTCCTGTGCTGACCAGACCTGACCTCAGCCCAGGCAACCCTTCTTTGGCTCCCCCCTATCTGAGCTGATTACCTGCTCCCGCTTCCAGTCTCAGCTCTCATCACCTTGTCTCTGAACTCTGAGCTCAGGCCATGCAGATGGTCTCTCTTCTTAATGAAAACTCCCTTTCAGTGTGGGCAGGTCACTTCTCTGAGACTAATTCATGACAGGTAAGATGGGGCGTAACACTGGTCCCCTCAAATGTCTGTTAGGATCTGATTAGACAGTGTGGGAAAGCTGTCATACACAGAGCCCAGGGCAAAGCAGATGGGAATTTTTTTTCCTCTGGCTCTCGTTTTATTAAAAAAAAAAAAAAAAAAGTTACTGCTGGGGCTACACTGCACCGGGCTGACTTTTTCAGATAAAGTTAACGAAAAAGACACCACAGCACTGAAGCTTCCTCTAGTGCAGTGGGGGTCAGGCTTGAAGTTGGGTTGTGTGTAGACACTATCTGTCAACTGTTTTGCCTGCCCTGGCTCTTATGTTCTGATTCTGCAGTTCATTCATCTGGTCATGTCACAGCAGATACACATGCCTTCCAGGTGCCAAGCCCTGACTGCGCTAAGGATAAGTAGGATAAACAGGGTTCCCCGCCTCAGGCAAACTGTAGTCCCCCATACCTCACATATAAAGAAAACCATGCCGAGGCTAGTGAAATAACTCACTTGGACAGTGTGCCGCACTGCCACGTATATGAACCAGGTTCAAGCCCAGTCCCCACCACATTGAAGGAAGCTTCGGTGCTGTGGTCTCTATCACTCTCTGCCTGTCTCTATTTAAAACAAAAGGAAACAAAATTCAATGAAACAAAAACATGTCCCTTCATTTAGGAATTCATGACATACAGAGCTTAGGGTCACCTGTAAGCCTAAGCTCTCTCCAGATGCAACCCCTTTCAGACCAGTCTGACCTGCAACCTCACACAAGACCGTGCCTAGCACAGGGTGGAAGACCTATCCTCCATTCACTGAGCAAGGCAGTGCTAGTGCTTCTGGCTCCTCCCTTTTTTCTCTCCCCTTCCAAGTCTGTCCTCATTATGATCTCCTGTCTCTGGATGGCTGTGCGAACATGGGGAAAGCAATTCTACTTTAAACACTCTTTCAGTATAGAGCCTGATCAAAAAGCTAAGGGCTCTCCCATGGTTTTCAAATGAATGCTGGTGGTGATGCACCTGGTCGCCATGTGCAAGGACCTGGGTTCGAGCCCCCACTCCCCATCTCTGGTGGGGAAGTTTCACAAGTGGTAAAGCAAGTACTGCAGGTGTCTCTCTCTTCCTATCTCTCTTTCCCGTCTCAATTTCTCTCTGTCCTAAAAAAACAAACAAATAGAATGCTGGTAGACTGAGAAGCAGGACTTCCCTCCAAATTAAGTAATGATCCTTTCATGAAATGGTGACAGAAACCATCATGGACACTAAGATTATGATATATGGGAAGAGAAATGCAGAAGGCGGAGGTGAGTAAAGAAGTGTGCTTGTGTGTGTGTGTTTATGTACGAGAGCACATAAAAAGGCAGGACCTGAGAGAAAACTGAAATGGGGGTGGGGGATAAGAGTGCAAACAAGTCCACAGCGTGGAGCCGTAGGTGCAGAGTGGTGCAGGTGTGGGAAGAGGTGCTCAAACAACCAAGAGACAGTGTATATGAGACCCAGAAGAGAAAGGCCAGCTAAGGATGTTGTCAGAGCTCAGTCCCAAGGGTGGGGACACCGTACCTGGAGGGAACATGAGAATAGCCTGGGGTGACGAGTGGACCGGGAGTGAGTGGGTGCGCTGAACAGAGCTTCGGCTCTGGCTGGGCATGCTGTTGCTGCCTCCAGGATTGGCAAACCACAGGTTCTGTGTAGGATGAGCGAAAAGAGAAAGTGGTGGAGAGTGGGAAGAGGCCCAGGTCCATGAGTGGTGGAACTGACAGAGGTGCCCCGTCCCTGTAAACTGGGCCCAGACACAAGCTATGGACACATGAATCCCAAGCATTGTGACTCCAACCCCAGAAGTGCCAGGCCCTCTGCTTTAACTGGCTTACCTGCCGGCCCTGGCCCCCAAGGCTGGGGCTGGTGAGGCCATGTCGGGGAGAGATGCCCCCAATGCCTGAGGGGCTCAAAAGGCCCATCCTACTGGGTGGGAGGGCCCGGGGAGGCATTGGGAACTGCCGCTGGGTCCGTCGGGTGACCCCCATCCCCACAGAGCCAGCTATGGGGAGTGAGTTAGAGCCGAATGCCCAGCTGTGAGAGAGAAAGCAGGGTATCAGTTTGGGTGAAATGGAGCCCATCTGTTCAGCCTTAACTCTACCTCCCCTCCCACCCCATGTCCCAATCCCAATGGGTAGGGCAGAACGCAGACATGCTCTAAGCAAGGATTTCTTATCTACATCTCTGAATCACACATTCTATCCCTTTCAACCTAAGGGTACTCCCAGGACAGAGATGAGGAATGTACAAAGCTTTCCTTGCATCTACTTGTAACAGTTCTCCAAACTTCAATTCTTAAGTGTGATGTCTCCGTTGTTTTGGGAGAGTAAGAAGGGACTTTGGAACCCCTTATACACAGCGGGAAGACCAAGGGACAGGTAAAAGGACTTCCATCAGAATATATGCTGGCTGTGTTTTTTCTGTCAGTTTAGCTCCCTACTCTAGTGGAACATTCTGATTCTCTTCTGAGAGTCTTCAACTAGGCAAAGTTTGTAAAGCCACCTGCAACTGAACAGTACAATTGGATTCCCAGTCCAGAGTACAAGCATCCCTGTAAACACTGCATGTCAGCCAGCAAGGGCCTGAGGAGGAAGGTTGCTCTTCTGCCCTCCCGCCTCCCTACCCTTTCTGTTGCCGGTAGTTCTGCATCTCTAGTGCGGCTTTGCGCGGGAAGGTTCGGAGGAGCTTCAGCACTTGCTGTTTCCAGGACAGCAGTCGTTTCTTCTGTGTCTCCGTGAAAGCCTAGAATTAGGGCAGTAAAGCAGGGAGAAGCTTCTTTTAAATTCACCTTCTGTTCACCTGTGCAAATATTTATCGTCCGGTGATGCTGGGCCATGAAGACCAATGCACTGAGAGCTTACATTTGGGGAGAAGCTAAACACACACCGCCCTAACTGTGGTGAGGCCCGAGAGAGAGAAGCACAGGAGACAGGAGACCTGACCTAGTCCAAGGGGCAGGGGAAGGCATCCCCCAGGTACAAATATGTTTGCTGACTGCTAGAGGGTAAGCGAAAGTGAAGGTCACTTTTTCCCAGAGAAGCAATCTGTAAAGGCTCTGAAGCAGGTGGCATGCTCAGGGAGCCCACTCAAGCCAGTGGTGGGAGGGGAGGGAAGACAGGCAGGTGCCCCGTGGACCACATAAGGAAAGCTGGTCCTAAGAGTGATGGGGTAGCCTCTCACTTCTCGGGAGCCCTGGAGAAGGCTTTACCTCATGAGTCAGGCACTTTTCGATAAGCTGGAGGTAACTGGTGATGTTCTCCTCGTCTGGTCGGGACACCAGCAGCTGGGTGCACACTGGGGAACATGGGAATGGCAGGAAGTTAGCCCCCTGTGTGTCCCAGACCACGATCTGGAATCCCTGGCCTCAGGTGGATTAGCACAGGAGGGACACGAACCTCAGGCTGGATGAATACCAACTATATGTCAGGCAAAGAAACCAACATAGGCTATACATGTACAAGGCCCACCAGAGGGCAGACATGAAGTAACACCTTTCTTTCTTTCCCTCTCTTCCTTCCTTTCTTTCGCCTCCAGGGTTATTGCTGGGGCTCAGTGCCTGCATTATGAATCCACTGTTCCTGGAGGCCATTTTTTTTCTCATTTTGTTGCCCTTGCTGTTGTCATTATTATTGCTATTGTTGCCACTGATGTTGTTGGCTAGGACAGAGAGAAATTGAGAGAGGAGGGGAGACAGGGGGAGAGAAAGACAAACACCTGCAGACCTGCTTCACTGCCCGTGAAGCAACCCCCCCGCAGGTGGGGAGCCAGGGGCTTGAACCAGGATCCTTATGCTGGTCCTTGCACTTTGCACCACGTGCGCTTAACCCACTGCACTACTGCCCTACTCCCACCTTTCTCTTTTTTTAAAAAATTTATTTATTTATTTTCTCTTTTGTTGCCCTTGTTGTTTTTCATCGCTGTTGTAGTTACTGTTGTTGTTACTGATGTCGTTGTTGTTGGATAGGATAGAGAGAAATGGAGAGAGGAGGGGAAGACAGGGAGAGAAAGAATAGACACCCACAGACCTGCTTTACCACCTGTGAAGCGATTCCCCTGCAGGTGGGGAGCCGGGAGCTCGAACTGGGATCCTTATGCCGTTCCTTACACTTTGTGCCCCTGTGCTTAACCCACTGCACTACTGCCCGATTCCCACCTTTCTCTTTTTAACCCTTGCAATAGTTTCATTACCATGAGCACTTTGAGCCTAAGGAACCTGAGACAGAGAGGCTGAGTAACCCACACCAGGCACAAAGATGAAAGGACCCAGAGCTATGCTACGTCATGCTGCCTGAGGGGAGGCTAGTCCATTAATGCAGCTGCACCACCGGGGAATTCACCTCGTCTGTTTATCCTATGCAGGGAGCCTCATCAGGGGAAGGGTTGTCTTCCACCATCACCCTGAGGGAAGGAGCCTAGGCCCTCTCAGCCTCAGGCATTCTCTAGGGCATTCTAGTCTTCAGGTTGCTCCTCTCCCTCTCTGAGATAGTCAGGTAGGTGAAGAGAAGAGTAAGAGTGAAAGAGAACACAGCACTCACATGTCCTTCAACGTGGCAAAGCAGTGCACTACCCAAGTGAGCTATTTCGCTGGCCCTCCAGGGTGCATAATCTAGCCCTCATCATTTAACTAGGACTTGATCTCTAGCACCTGGGTTCACTTGCCTCACTGCCCTAGAATTTCCTGCTGGTCCCTGTGTGTTCTCACCTTTACCCATCACCCGTGTAAACTGGCTGGGGATGTCTCCGTCAGCGACGGGAGGTGGGGCCGGCTCACTGCCGTCAGTGGGAGCCGGAGCTGGTGGAGGGGGGTAGCTCTCCGCAGCTGGAGGGTCCTTGGCCTCGGTGCCCTTATCTGTGCCCGGGTGAGCCAGGGGAGGCTCAGCACCTGGCAGAGGCTGCTCCCCCTGGCCCCCATCCTTGGCAGTAGGAGCGGCGGCGGCAGCGGCGGCGGCAGCGGCGGCGGCGGCAGCAGCGGCGGCGGCAGCAGCTACTGTGGCCTGGAGGACACTGTAGGCCTTGATGGGGGTGATGATAATCTGCTGTAGCTCCTGCAGAGCGTTTCGCAGGTTCCCGCCTTCCAGCACATCCTGGGTGGAAGAACAGAGATGGAGGTGGTGGTTGTTTTTTTTTTTTAATTCTTTTATTATTATTATTTTTTAATTTATTTTTCCCTTTTGTTGCCCTTGTTGTCTTTTTATTGTTGTTGTAGTTGTAGTTATTACTGTTGTTACTGATGTCATCATTGTTATATAGGACAGAGAGAAATGGAGCGAGACGGGGAAGACAGAGAGCGGGAGAGAAAGACAGACATCTGCAGACCTGCTTCACCGCCTGTGAAGCGACTCCTCTGCAGGTGGGGAGCTGGGGGTTCGAACCGGGATCCTTTTGACGGTCCTTGCGCCACGTGCACTTAACCCACTGCGCTACCTTCCCGACTCCTGTGGTGGTTGTTTTTTATTAAAAAAAAATTTTTTTTATTTGCTGGATAGAGACAGTGAAGTCAGTAAGGAAGGGAGAGACAGAGGAGGGAGGGAATGAGACATATATACACACACACCACTGCTTCACTGCTTGTGAAGATTCCCTGCTCCAAGTGGGGACCGAAGGCTTGAACCCAGGTCCTTGTATGTTGTAGCAAGTGAGCACTAGCAGGTGCACCATTGCCCAGCCTCTTTAAAAAAATTTTTTTTAACTTAAAAGACAAAGTCATTTGTTTACTTTAAAAATATTTATTGGGGGCCAGGTGGTAGCACAGTGGGTTAAGCACACATGGTGCAAAGTGCAGGGACTGACATAAGGATACAGGTTTGAGCCCCCTGGCTCCCCACCTGCAGAGGAGCCACTTCACAAGGCAGTGAAGCAGGTCTGCAGGTATCTTATCTTTCTCTCCTCCTCTCTGTCTTCCCGTCCTCTCTCCGTTTCTCTGTCCTATCCAACAACAACAACAGCAATGGCAACAATAACAACAACTAGGGCAACAAATGGGAAAAATGGCCTTTAGGAGCAGTGGATTTGTAGTGCTGTCACTGAGCCCAGCAATAACACTGAAGGCAAAATAAATAAATACATAAAATAAATATTTATTAGTGAAAGAGATAACCAGAAAGGGAGCAAGAACCAGAGTCTCACTTTGGCCTTCTCTCATGTTAATAAACAAATAAAGCTTTAGTGGTCCGGGAGGTGGTGCAGTGAATAAGGCTTTGGACTCTCAAGCATGAGGTTCCAAGTTCAATCCCCGGCAGCACATGTACCAGAGTGATGTCTGGTTCTTTCTCTCTATCCTATCATTTCTCATGAATAAATAAATAAAACTTAAAAAAAAAACAAAGCTTTAAAAAAATATGCAATTAAGGGCATTGCAAGCTCGTGTTTGTACATACTCATTTTTGTGCGTACACACATACACACACACACACACACACACGCACACACACACACACACACACACACACACATACATTCCTTCTCCGCCACCCCCATTACCCCTTCAAGGTGGAGCTCCACAGCACTCAGGAGAAGACAGTACAGTGTTGGAGCCTCAAGGTCCCACCAGGGATGGAACCAGAGGGCAAGCAGCAGATAAAGGAAAAAGGAATGCAAATTGAGGTAGATATGAAAGGTGACTAAATGGAAACGGAGACTATACACACACAGAGAAAACCACTGCTTTACCAGAAAGACAAGTCAGGAATGGAAGCAGAAAGGGAGGAAGGGACAGCATCAATAGATACAAGTCTGCAAACAGAGACCAGGATTGACAGGAAAGGAAGCAAATGAACCCCGTG
Source organism: Erinaceus europaeus (assembly GCF_950295315.1). Lineage (NCBI taxonomy): Eukaryota > Metazoa > Chordata > Mammalia > Eulipotyphla > Erinaceidae > Erinaceus > Erinaceus europaeus. Next base: position 187,828,793 of record NC_080163.1, on the reverse strand, counting down.
ATTTGAGTTGCACTCAGTCCCTGGAGTTTGGCTCTCTAAGTCAGATGTGGAGGCTTTGAAGGTTTAGAGAGGAAACAACCCAGGGAGCAGGGATGATCTGAAGCCTTCAGTTCAGTGATACCACTGGGCAGCCGGTGGGCCTTGGAGACGGGGATACCAGGTCCTCACCTTCTCCAGGGACTTGAGAACACTCTGCCTCTCACGCAGCTTCTGGATGCTCAGGGCTATCTTGTGGCGGGCACCTTTGGTGACATTCTGTGACGGGGCAGAAGGGAAGAGAGCTGGAAAGGGGAGGCTTAAGTATCTGGGGTACTGCAACAAGGACTAAAGAAACAGAGGAGGCTTAGACTGCAAAGCTAGTAACAAAATGCTACCCATACCCCCTTCCCCACTGCTGGGGCGGTCCCCTTGGCTTCACCTGAGTCTCCAGGTGCTGCTCAGTCAATGTCATCATCTCTTCATAGCTCATCTGCGAGAAGAGGGCTGCGTACTTGTGTAAGCGGAGGCTCTTGAGCCATGTGGGGACATCTGTGAGGAAGGAGAGAGGAAGGGTTGTGGGGGAATGACCAGGCCCAAACCACAGGCAGCCTTAAGAGCTACAGAAAATGGGAAGGGGTAGGAGAAAGCTGAAGGTTCATAAGCTCTGCACCCCCCCCCCCCACACACACACACACACATACCCAGTCAGATCCTGCAGGTGGCCTCTGACCAGGACATCAACTTTTCTGAGCTGCGTGGTTGGACATGTATTATTAGAGACATGTATTTATTAGAGACATCAGGACCACACTGATGTCTCTAATAAATCTCCCTGGCATGTGTTCCACAGCAGCCATTGTGTTCTGGTTTCCATCTAGCATGGGGTGTCTGAACGTACGTGCTCTTCCCCATCAACCCAGAGTGGGGGGGACAGGAAGTTTATGTAGGATCTCTACGAGCAGGTGCTCAGAGCTGTGCCTGCCTTGGGGGGGTAGGTAGTAGCTATAAAGTTGCATTGGTCTTCCAAGCTCTGCAGAAGCCTCCCTACAGGCCCCAGGGCTGCCCCCCCCCTGTACCTTTCATGCCACTGCCATCCTCCTGGAAAGTGTTCCGGCTGGAGCCCTGCTCCTCCGTCTGCTCACTGCCAGAGGAGGCCACGCTGCTCTGGGGCGAGAGGGGTGCGTGGTCGGGCGTGGTGAAAGCAGCCCGGGCCCCAAGCTCCTCTGGACTCGGCCACTCACCAGGGGCCTGGGGGCTTGTGGGGATAAGCGACATGGAACGCTTCAGCGGGCTGGGGTGAATTTGGCAGGGGAGACCTGGACGGAGGGGGAAGAGAGGCAAGAGGTCAGGCTTGGGGGCATGACTACAGGAGACCATGCCTCCCACTCAGTGCCCCAGGATCCAACAAGGAGAAGGGACCCTGGGACCTTAGGGGAACCGCCTACCAGATACTTTTCATTCCCTTACCACCCACACCCACCATTCAGCAAGCTGTTAGCCACTTCTCTGAACTGCCCCATTTCCTCTGCTAGTAAGCAGGTCCAAGTCAACTGGTGTCTCCTGCCAGAATCACTGCCAGTCTTTTCACTGGTCTCTTGCTTCCATTCTTCCTCCTACAGTTCATTTACCTCACAGAAATCAGAAATTACTGATCTTTCTAAAAACGCGATCCTGACCAAGTCCATCCCTGCTTAAATTTCACTGAGGTTTACCTTCATGTTGAAAATAAAATTCAAACCCCTCCGTATATCTACAAGTTCTGAAGTGCCTGAACCCTGCTCATGTCTGATTTCTCACTTCCCAACATTCACCCTTTAGTTCTAGTTTACTCGTCTTTGTACTTCACTTGCTGTTTTTTCTTTTTATCCTCCTGATCTTAGAAGTTGTCTCCTTGAGGTTTCATCTCAAACAAGTGTGACCAATTCCAAGGATTTCCCTAACTCCTTAATCTGAAGCAGAAGCTTCCCAATCACTCTATTTTATCCAGCTGTGTTTACTTATTAAGACTGTATGCACCTGCTACAACAGAAGAGGTGCCCATCTTAAACATCGCTGTATTCTCGTTAGCTACAGTGGGTCTGGCCTACAAGAGCTGCTTCATTAGCACTTATAAAGACAATAAATAAAGTCCACAGACTTCTTCTTATCTTTCCTGTCACTAGGCCCCACTTCCCACAGAGTTTCCCTGTACTGAGCCAAAAATCAGAGTGAATCCAAGCCCTCTTCCACAAGATGTTTCATCCCCTCCCTCCATCCACCCATGCCATTTCTGGAGCAGGGAGATTAATCTAATTTGACTTTATTTATTTATTTATTTATTTATACTGTTGCTGTTGTTATTGATGTTGTCATTGTTGGACAGGACAGAGAGAAATGGAGAGAGGAGGGGAAGACAGAGAGGGGGAGAGAAAGACAGACACCTGCAGATCTGCTTCACCGCCTGTGAAGCTACTCCCCTGCAGATGGGGAGCCAGGGGCTCAAACCAGGATCCTTAAGCCGGTCCTTGCGCTTTGCGCCACGTGCGCTTAACCGCTGCGCTACCGCCCGACTCCCCCCAATTTGACTTTTAACTCTTCTCATAGAGTAGATGTGGGTGGTAAACTAGACACTTCAGTCTTCACTTCCTTCCCTCTGTGGCTCCTTTGTGTTCCCTGGAGCCTGTCATCAAGTCCTGTGCTTACTGACCCCTTCACTAGCCTGCCTCTTACACTGGACTCTAGGCTCATCCAGGAAGACAAGCCGTCCAATCCTGCCTCACTCCCTAGATCAGATATGGGGCATGATAGTTTCCTATAGCCATTCATGCCCAAGATCCAGAGGTCCCAGGTTCAATTCCCAGCATCACCATAACCAGAAATAATCAGTTTTTTTAAAAAATATTTTTTATTCCCTTTTGTTACCCTTGTTTTATTGTTGTAATTATTGTTGTTATTGATGTCGTCATTGTTGGATAGGACAGAGAGAAATGGAGAGGAGGGGAAGAGAGAGAGGGGGAGAGAAAGAGGGACACCTGCAGACCTGCTTTACCGCTTGTGAAGCAACTCTCCTGCAGATGGGGAGCCGGAGGCTTGAACCGGGATCCTTCTGCCAGTCCTTGTGCTTCGCACCACGTGTGCTTAACCCACTGAGCTACCACCCGACTTCCAATAATCAGGTTTCTTAAAGAGTCAAAAGGACGTCCATAGTTCTTAAAAGTGCTAAGGGGCCTCTGAATTAGACAAAGGAGATCCAGAAGTACACCAAGTCAAATAAAAAGAAAAGGAAACAAAAGTCAAAATGTCTCATTCTGAATAGGTGTGATTATCAACACTGGGGACCTCAAACCCTCTGCCCCAGTTTCCACAGAGAATTTGGAAGCAGAGACAGAAGAACTCCAACCTGGTAACTTTCTCACTGATGAAAATGTTGGGAATCCTGCCACTGTTCCACTGACACCAGAGTCCAGGAGGACAATTGGCCTAGCATATACCCCTGATACCTTCCTTCGTTAATGACAAAGTCTCTGCTTCTAGCCAGGAAATCATCCGAGGAAAGGTCAGCCTCCACCTGTTCTTGACATTTGGGGTCTTCTGCTCCGAGTTCTTTGAAGGTCACAAACTCAAGGCTCTGCAGATACTGAATATCCTGAACACAAACCTCTTCCCCTGTCCTCGTCCCAATGGCCTCCTACTTTCTCCCTTCCCAGCCAAGAGGGCAGCAGAGCTGGAGGGAGCAGGAAATTATCCTGACTGGAGTGATCAAGCCATTCCTGAGGAGCCCTGCTTGGCCCTACACTGGGATGGAGGCTGGTTGCAGCGTGAGAACTGTAAAAACAGAAATGCTGGCCAGAGACCCAGGACCTCACTCTCCAAGAAACCTTGGTCTGTGCTTGGCAGCACCCCAAGCCTACCCTGCTTGCCCTTGCAGGTTAATCCCTGCTCCCACTCAAAAACATCCTGCAACTGCTTGAGACTGAAAGGCTTCACTCTACCATTCAAGGCCCCCTCCCAGAATGTAGTCCCAATGAGATCTGGAAGTCAAGGGAGATCTGAGGTTCAAATCTTACCTCTGTCATTTACTAACTATAGAATCCTGGGCAAGTTACTTCGTTTGCCTCTTTGCCTCCATTGCTATGTCAAGTCCTCAGCACAGGGGCAGGCACAGCATAAACATCAATATCTGCCCACTACTATTACTCATTTAAATCCTTGTGTCTTCTCATCCCGGTCGGCCCTGTCTGCATACTCCAATCTGCCAACCTGTGCCTTCAATTCAAGTTATGCCGCTATATGGAATGTTTGATTCCTTTTTCTCTTCTGTTTCTAGACCCTGCTATCCAACACTAGTTACAGGTTGGTCCTTCAACAGCTGCTGTCCCCATTTTAAGGAACCCTGAAGGTGTGGGGATGAAATGTATGGGCATCTGCATGGATAATCGGTCCCCCCTTGATGAGGTCTGAGTATCTGCAGGAAGGGGGACTTTTAAGTAAAAGCAGTGCAGCACAGTAGTTAAAATTATGAGCTGTGGATCCAGACTGTCTGGATTTTAATTCTGGCTATACCACTTTGGACAAGTGGTTTTTCAGTGACTCAGCCAATAAATTTATAGGTATAAAGTTCTTAGAACATCTCTTGGCAAAGAATAAATGCTCAATATTTTTAAAATACAACTAGCATTATTCTTAGTACTCTCCCAATCTGGACTCAATTATGATGCTCTGACATGGGAAAATAAGATTCCAGATATCCTAGGTTGATGGAAGGTCCCAGAAATGCCCTCTTATACCTTATCGTCCCTGAAGAAGGTGACTAGGACATCTGTATTTAACTGACAAAGTCTCACACTAATTGATGTGTACTAAGTGACAGATAGCTGGGGACCAGAGACTCAAGGCTGACCCTACCCACTGCAAGGGTGACATTTCGCTGTCACACCCTCCTGATTTGCTTGAGCAAGTGTCTGCTGAAGGGGGAGAAAAACACTAAGATTTAATTCTGGAATTTTCTCTGAGTCAACGCATGCCATTTTACCAAGTCTTGGAAGTATTACCACCCATTTCAACTAATGTTAAAAATATTCACAGGAATAGCAGACCCTAGTCTTCAGGTGCATATTAAGAGAGCCCCCCCCCCCCAAATATTTATTTATTTTCTTTTTTGTTGCCCTTGTTTTTATTGTTGTAGTTGTTATTGATGTCATTGTTGGATAGGACAGAAAGAAATGGAAAGAGGACGGGAAGACAGAGAGGGAGAGAGAAAGACACACCTGCAGACCTGCTTCACCGATTGTGAAACAAATCCCCTGCAGGTGGGGAGCTGGGAGCTCGAACCGGGATCCTCACGCCGGTCCTTCTGCTATGTGCCATGTGCACTTAACTCATGTCGCTACCACTTGACTCCCAAGAGAGTCCTTTTGAAACCAGCTCATTAATAGCCAGAGGCAGGCTTGGACATCAGACCAGTTGGATCTGAACTGTGCCCAATACCATCACTTGTTCCATGTGTGGCTTTGAATACATCACTTCACACCACTTTGAGTTTCAGTCTCTTCATCTATGGAATGGGCTAGTAATAATGGTTATGAGGATTAAATGGGATCATGTCTGAAAAGTGCTTATAAAACAGCTCCCAATATAGTCAGTGTTCAACATGTCCACCTACTATTACTAATGCCTTGTGGTATGACTTCTACCTTATAGGAACAGGCTCACAGACACCTTTCTCAGAAGGCTATAAGCTAACACCAGATACAACAATCCAGAAAGACCGAGCTGAAAGAATCACTGTGTTCTTTTTCTATTAGTCATTAATTAACTCAGTGCCTTCAGAGGTCAGGTAGTTATCAGATTGGCCAAAGGGAAATTGTGGGGGCAGAGGGTGACTGGGACACACATTCCAGGTCTAAAGGGGACAACAAGTGGTCAGGGAGGTGACACAGTAAATAAAGCATTGGACTCTCAAGCATGAGGTCCCAAGTTCAATCCCTGGCATTGCATGTACTGAAGTGAAGCTCTGGTTCTCTCTTCCACTTTCTCATTAGTAAAGTAAAAAATAAAAATAGGGAGTCGGGTGGTAGTGCAGTGGGTTAAGCGCACGTGGCGCAAAAGCCCAAGGATTGGTGTAAAGATCCTGGTTTGAGCCCCTGGCTCCCCACCTGCAGGGGAGTCGCTTCACAAGCGGTGAGGCAGGTCTGTAGGTGTCTTTCTCTCCCCCTCCTCTCTCCATTTCTCTCTGTCCTATCCAACAACAACGACATCAATAACAACAACAATAATAATTACAATAAAACAATGAGGGCAACAAGAGAATACTTAAAAAATAAATAAATAAAAATAAAAAGTGGAGGAGATAGGATAAAGGTTATGCAAACAGACTCTCATGCCTGAGGCTCCCAGGTTTCAGGTTCAATCCCCCACACCACAACAAATAAGAGCTGAGCAGTGCCCTAAAATAAATAAACAAATAGAACAACTAGTGTCGAATGTTATCTTATTATTTTCTTAAAACAGAGAAGCATATTTATTTGGGATCAAAGAATTATGATTTGGGTACATAAGTCTCAGAAAACCTGGGTTTTTGTATTAAATTTTTTTTTTATGTGGTCCGGGAGGTGGCGCATGGATAACGTATTGGACTCTCAAGCTATGAAGTCCCAAGTTCATGTCCCGGCAGCACATGTACCAGAGTGATATCTGGTTCTTTCTCTCTCTCTTCGTATCCCTCTCATTAATAAATAAAAATATTTTAAAAAATTATCTTTTCCTCAATACCAAATTTATTTGAAAGCACAGCAACTTTTGTTTGGGTTCATTAAAAGCAGGTCTGCAGCTCAGAGCCTCTGCAACACCTCCTCAGAAAGCTGAGGTCTAGAGAGGTTATGTGACTTGCCCAGGCCTATGAAGAGAAGACGAGAGCACAGTCTGACACTTTGCAAGTAAATACAGCCTCTTAGGATCCCTATCCTCTCACCTGTATTTGCGTTGCTCCCAATACTGTTGATGGCTGGCGGCACCGAGCTGGGTGGGTGGAAGGGCACATGTCCATTTTCCCGGGGTGTTTTTTCCTGCCAGCCTGGCCCTGCCTCTCCAGGGCCCAGCTCTGCAGAGCCCCCCCACTCATCTGATCCCTGGCGTGAGTTGTAGGGGGGCTCAGGCCGGGGGCGGAAGCCACTTGCCAGTCGCTCTTCCAGGTGGCTTAGCCAGAGGGCCAGCGCATTACGATCCTCCAATGTGGTGGCTGGATGGATGAGGGCATAGGAGAGCAGCTGGCGGCTTTCCTCAATGAAGGCATTGCTCTCAATCGAGTAGGCCAGCACTTTCTGCAGCAGCCTCATGTATTCTGACTTGGCTTCCGTGTTGCCTGGCTGAAGGAGGGGCAGGTGGGTGAGCAGGAGGGAGACCACCTTTTCTTTGGACTCTTGCTGCCACTGGCTGACAATGGCTGCAGAAAAGACAAAAGAGAATGTCAGGATAGCAGAGATGGGGGACTCCTATACACCCAGGAGAGCTGCCTGTAGCCTGCTTCCCTTGACTCCAATCTTTTTTTTTTATATAATTTTTTTATTTGTTATTGGAGACAGAGAGAAATTAAGAGAGAAGGGGAAGACAGGAAGAGAGACAGAGAGATGCCTGCAAACCTGCTTCACCGCCTGTGAAGTGACTCCCCTACAGGTGGGGAGCTGGGGGCTTGAACCGGGATCCTAACCGGTCCTTGCACTTTGCGCCACGTGAGCTTAACCCACTGCGCTACTGCCCGACTCCTTCCAATCTTTCTTTTAAAAATATTTATTTATTATATAGAAACAGAGAAATTGAGAGTCGTGGGGAAGATAGAGAAGGAGAGAGACAGAGAGACATCTGCACCCCTGCTTCATCACTTATAAAGCTTTCCCCCTGCAGGTGGGGACCAGGGGTTTGAACCTGGGTCCTTGTGCACTGTGACATGTGAGTTTAACCAGGTGCACTACCACCTGCCACGCTCCCCACTTCAATCTCTTTTTCTTTGTTTCACAATTCCCAAATCTGTCCTCATGCTAGTGAGTTCAAACATACTCAACCTGCTTTCAGGGTAACTTTTCCTGGTTCTATCACTCCAACCTGCTGTGGCTTCCAAGGCTCTTCCAGGCCTGCTCTTCAAGCTGCATCCCTCTACTCCTTTTCACTATCAAATCAGTCTTCTTCCTCAATGGCCAGGTCAAGGTAAAAACTTGGGTTCTGGAATTACTGATAGATGATCTGGATTCCCCAAGGTACTAGCTGGGCTTGAAACTCACCAAGCAGTTAATTTCCTCACCCAAATATTACTGGAGATAATTCCAGTATTCAATTCACTGTGTTGCTTTGAAATTCAATTTCTTCCTTCCTTCCTTTTTTTCTACCAGACCCACAGCTCAGCTCTGGTTTATGGTGGTATGGAGGATTGAACCTGGGACTTTGGAGCCTCAGGTACTACAACCTCTTTGCAGAACCATTACGCTATCTACCCCCTGACCTGAAATTCAATAATTTAATAAAGAATGCAGATTATCTCAACCCATAAGGAAGCTCGCATGAAAATAAGGCCCCAGGTTAGCCATATAAAGGAGGCCTTGGGGAAAACATTTTTTACAGGTCTGATTTTCTTCCTTGAAAGCCTTATCATTTCTGTGACTAGCTCATTAAAGTATAGGATGGGGTTAATACTGGCAGGACAAGGAAAGGGACACTGAATAACTGCACTTGAGAAGAGATGATAATTAAGAACTATGAATAATTCTATCCTCACACTCAAAACACTAGTAAAGGCAAGGTGATTTTCGAACTCCTAACAAGGAAGACCTAAGAGATGAAGCTCTGGGCTGTTGGTGAATCCCAGGAAGGGCACAGAGCTAGAACCCCAGAAGGGTAGGTGATGAAAAAGAACAGGTTGAGTTGGGGTCAGGCGATGGTGTACCTCGTTGAATGCCCACAATATAGTGCGTTAGTACCTGGATTCGAGCCCCCTGTCCCCATCTGCAAGGGGGAAGCTTCATGAGCAGTGAAACAGTACTACAGGTGTCTCTTTCTACCTCCCTGCCCCTCTCAACTTCTCTCTTTTAAAAAATTTTTTATGGGAGTCGGGCGGTAGCGCAGAGGGTTAAGCGCACATGGCGCAAAGAGCAAGGACTGGCATAAGGATCCCAGTTCGAGCCCCCAGGAGTTGCTTCACAGGCAATGAAGCAGGTCTGTAGGTTCCAGTCTCTGTCTTCACAGGCGGTGAAGCAGGTCTTTCTCTCCCAGTCTCTGTCTTCCCCTCCTCTCTCCATTTCTCTCTGTCCTATCCAGCAACAACAATAACTACAACAACAAAACAAGGGCAACAAAAGGGAAAATAAATAATAAAAAAATTAAATTAAAAAAAATTATTATTGGATATATATAGAGAGAAATTGAGAGGAGGGGGAGATAGCAAGACAGAGAGACACCTGCAGCCCTACTTCACCACTCATGAAGCTTTCCTGCTGAAGGTAGGGACTAAGGGCTTGAACCTCCATCTTTGTGCACTGTAGTGTGTACATTTAAGCAGGTGTGCCACTGCCTGACCCCTCGACTTCTGTCTCTATGCCAAATAAATAAATAAATAAGACAAACAGGTTAAGGTATGGCTTATATCCATTATCTCCTTTTTATAGACCATATGACTTGACTTTGGGCAAATGTGACCATTTCACTGGGCTCTACTATCTAAAGCAGGACTGAGAATCATTCCTGCCTAGTATGGCTATTATGAATTAAGTAGGACCACAGGACAATATCATGATTATTATTATCTTATGATGGTCCCTTTTTTTTGCCTCCACAGTTATTGCTGGGGCTCAGTGCCTGCACTGTGAATCCACTGCTCCTGGAGGCTATTTTTTCCCTTTGGTTGCCCTTGTTATTATTATTGTTGTCATTGCTGTCATTGTTGTCAGATAGGGCAGAGAGAAATTGAGAGAGGAGAGGGAGACAGAGAGGGGGAAAGAAAGATAAGGTACTTGCAGACCTGCTTCACCGTTTATGAAGTGACCCACCTGCAGATGGGGAGCTAGGGGCTCAAACCAGGATCCTTATGCCGGTCCCTGAGCTTTGCACCATGGTCCCTTTCTTTTTAAATACAGAGATTCTAGAGATATCAGTCAATTCCCTGCCCAGGAAACAGAGGCTGGGAAAGGGTTTAGATAAAAGGAGTGCCTCGGGAGTCGGGCAACAGCGCAGCAGGTTAAGCGCACGTGGCACGAAGTCCAAAGACCAACATAAAGATCCCGGTTCCAGACTCCAGCTCTCCACCTGCAGGGGAGTCGCTTCACAGGCGGTGAAGCAGTTCTGCAGATGTCTATCTTTCTCTCCCCCTCTTTGTCTTCCCCTCCTCTCTCCATTTCTCTCTGTCCTATCCAACAACGACAACATCAACAACAATAACTACAGCAACAATAAAACAATAAGGGCAAAAAAAGGGAAAATAAATAATAAAAATTAAAAAAAAAGAAAAAAAAAAGGAGTGCCTCAGAATTCTAGGCATCTGGTTTTCAAGTGAGCTCTAATCTGGATCCCTCTGCATCTGAGGGTATCATAACACAATTTCCTTAAGGTTTAAGATCCCAAAGCCTGGGAGTTGGGCGGTAGCACAGCAGGTTAAGCGCAGGTCATGCAAAGTGCAAGGACTGGCATAAGGATTCTGGTTTGAGCCCCCGGATTCCCAACTGTAGGGGAGTCACTTCACAGGTGGTGAAGCAGGTCTGCAGGTGTTTGTCTTTCTCCCTCTCTGTCTTCCCCTCCTCTCTCCATTTCTCTCTGTCCTATCCAACAATGGCGACATCAACAACAATAATAACTACAACAATAAAACAAGGGCAACAAAAGGGAATAAATAAATATTAAAAAAAAAACACCAAAAAACAAGAGCAACAAAAGGAAATAAATAAATAAAATCTCCAGGCCCAGGTGGAGGTAGTAAGCATAATGGTTATGCAAAGAGACTCATGCCTGAGGTTCCAAGATCTTTGGTTCAATCCCCCACACCACCATAAACCAGAGCTGTGCAGTGCTCTGGTAAAAAAAAAAAAAAGAAAGAAAGAAACCTCAAGGGCCTCTGCTCACACTATTATGTTAGATACCTGAGCACTGAGCACTAGACACTGTGCATAAAAAAAAAAAGTCTCAGAAACAGTACTCCTCTTGTAGAGCTCTTTCTTTCTTTTTTTTCCTCCAGGGTTATTGCTGGGCTCGGTGCCTGCACCATGAATCCACTGCTCCTGGAGGCCATTTTTTTCCCCTTTTGTTGCCCTTGTTGTTGTAGCCTCGTTGTGGTTATTATTATTACCATTGCTGATGTTGTTCGTTGTTGGATAGGGCAGAGAGAAATGGAGAGAGGCGGGGAAGACAGGGAGAGAAAGAATAGACACCCACAGACCTGCTTCACCACCTGTGAAGCGACTCCCCTGCAGGTGGGGAGCCGGGGGCTCGAACCAGGATCCTTACGCCGGTCCTTGCGCTTTGCGTCATGTGCGTTTAACCCATTGCACCACTGCCCGACCCCCTACGTCTTTCTTTTAATGACCTGCTTAGAAAGCTATAGCTAGGGACCCCACAGACTTTTAAAAAAAATTTTTTTAGTATTTATTTATTTTCCCTTTTGTTACCCTTGTAGTAATTACTGTTGTTATTGATGTCGTTGTTAGGACAGAGAGAAATGGAGAGAGATGGGGAAGACAGAGAGGGGAGATAAAGACAGATACCTGCAGACCTGCTTCACCACCTGTGAAGCGACTCCCTTGCAGGTGGGGAGTCGGGGGCTCGAAGCGAGATTCTTATGCCGGTCCTTGTGCTTCCTTGTGCTTCGCGCCATGTGCGCTTAACCCATTGCGCTACCGCCCAACTCCCTTTTTTTTAAAAAAAAAAACAGAGCACTGAGGCTCTGGCTTATGGTTGTGCTAGGGATTGAAATCTGGGACCTTCTGAGTCTTAGGCATAAATGTCTCTTTGCACAATCATTATGCTACCTCCCTGATCCCTACATAAACTTTTAAATCTGCCCTAAGTTATACCTCTGAGACAATGAGCCCACACACTCTGCCCAATTCATACAATTGCACAACTCCCCTCTGCTCCTGAAAAAGCTCCTGTTGGGGTGTCCAGAGATCTATCTATATTCAGTAAATTCTCACCATGCCACAATATTAGCTAAAACAGTACTGATGATAGTACCAAGTAGACGATACTTATCCAGCATTTGCTATGCACCAGGCACTGTGTTAAGAGTATAGCTTTCATCCTCAGCTCATCTTGGAGGTCATGCAGATGAGGAAATACATTGATAAAGCGACAAGAGCCAAGGTCTGAATCCACGTCTCCAGAACTGAAGTAAACTTGTACCTATAACCCTATACTATTTCTCCAATGTCTGGTCTTTTTTTCCCTCAGTTCTGGCTTCCTAGATCCTCTTCAGGTCCTGACACTCAAGGTTAGGAAACTTTCTCCTTCCATTTGTCTTCTCTTGAACTAGTTCCCTATGACCATGAAACAGTCTCTTTGGTTATCTCCATATCTGAAGATCTTTCAAAATGGGCCAGGCCTTCCCGTCTCCATCTGGCACTGGATCACATGTGAAAGAAATCCCTTGTACACCGCCCCCAAACCCCACCAGCCTCAGAATTTTTAATTCTCGATAAGAAGAAAGAAGAAATACAGTGATTAAGATTAGGGCTAGGAAGTCATGGACTTGTATCCCAGTGGTATCGTGTGGCTGCCTGGGCAATGTATTTCCTCCTTTGTAAAAGAACACTTATAGAACTGCTGGGAAGATTGAGGTAGACTATACATTTTGCGTGCCTGGTAAGATCTGTCCACAGCACATGACACAATGTTTTTTCTCTTTCTTTTCTAACTTCCACTTCAATCAGTGCACTGCTAGGTCTGGTTTATGGTGGTGCTGGGATTGAGCCCCAGGGATGAAAGCCTTTTGCATAACCACTATGCTGTCTTTCCAGCTGACACAATTTCTGTCCCTTCTCTTGTGGTCAGTCTACCCCTTCAGTGCTTCCCTGATATTCTCAATTGCTGTTGTTTGAATCTTACAGGGTAGCCAGAGGCATCCGGGACACAGAAAAGCCTTATCTAGTCCCTCCCCCACTCCAGAATACTGCCAGGATCCCATGGCTGGGGGACGCAGCTTCTCCTCTGGTCCTCTGGTACTGCCAGGGGACGTGATAGAACAGCCTCAAGGGCTGGTCTCAATGAAGGACCTTGTTCTGCTGCAGAGAAAAGGAAGAGTGGTTTTGGACAAATGGAAGCTGACCCTGGAGAAATGTGTGTTCATGTCTGTGAGGCGGTGTGGTGGCGAGGGTGGGCCTCCCATGACTGGGAAGCATCAATGAGCACTGGATTGAGTCCAAGGAATTTGCTCAGCCTCAGGCCCCTTGGGGTGAGCCCAGCTGGGGCTGCAGATGACGGGTGGGGATGGAACTTCTAGTTTCCTGCCCAGATCAGCAAAGTCTGGCGCAGAGCTGAGGCACACAGGGGTCCAGTGAATACCTGCACAATTGAACCCAGATGGTCCCCTGCAAGGAAGTGGCCTCTCTGCATGTATAATGTGCCCTCTTCAGGATTCCCTGATCTCAGCCCACTCTGTCTTATGTCCTAGAAGAACATGAAGAGAAAGAGCACACATTTGCCTGGATTTAAAACCCAACTCTGCCTCCATGACTGAAGTCATTGTAAGCTTTGGTCTCTACTTCTGAACAATGGGGCAAAGTGAAAGCTCTTGAGTATAGGACTGGTATAAAGAGTCAGTGAAAAAATGCTAGCTTGTAGCATGTGCTCTGTGAATTTCCTTTAATTTTTTTTTTTTTTAATTTGATAGAACAGAGGAATTGAGAGGGAAGGGACGTAGAAAGGGAGAGAGAGGTGTACACCTGCAACATGGCTTCATCACTTGTGAAGCTTTCTCCCCGTAGGTGGGGACCATGGGTCCTTATGCATGGTAATACATGCACTTAGCCAGGTGTACCACCACCCAACCCTGTTGAATTTTCTATTATAAAGAAAAAAGTATGTATTTATGAGAGTGAGAAGAGAGGGAGAGAAGCAAAGCATTACTCTGATATATGAAATGCCAAGGATCGAGCTCAGGACCCCATGCTTGAGAGCCCAGCACTTTATTCACTGCACCATCTCTCAGGCCACACTCCATGCATTTTATCTTAATACTGCCGCTCCTGATAGAAGATCTAGAGCAAACTTTCTTTTGGGGTTGAGGAGAGTGATTCATGTAGGATGCTACATCTGGGCCTCTCCCTTAAGATTCCCAACAAGAGGTGGGAATTTCACAGTTATTTACCAAAAACAGACACATCTCTGTTTCCTCTAATCTAAAGGCATAACAGGCAATGATGAAATTCTGGAGGCGTGTGGATTGGGGGTGGTGCCGTGACATCAATGGCTATTTCTCACCCAGCACAAACCTGGGCTCTATAGGGACAAGTGGATGAGGAGACTACATGTGAGTGCCTTTCTTGGCCAGGTGACCGGGGCTAAGTAGGTCATGACCTTGGGTCCTGGCAAACCACAGGAACCAAATATATCTTGGAGACCGCCATAAGAGCAAACCCATTTTTATGTGCTAGGCTGCTGGCAGTGATTGTGGCAGCCTCAGGCACCAGTCAGAGGGACTGGGGTTTGGCTCCAAACATGTCCTTCTCTGCCTCACTCCAGCTCACACGAAAATAGGGGAGGGCTAAGGGGTTCACATTTTTGTTAGATGAACTGTGTCAGTAGAGCCTGAAAGGAGAGGGTGGAGGCATCAGAGTTTAGTCCTGATGACTCACTCAGCCAGGGCTCCCTCCTGACCTCTGTTTCCCCACCCAAATTCAATGAGCTGGAGTGGGAGGGGCTTAGACCTGCTGAATACAGATTCTGAAGAGAACAGGAGGAAGCAAGATATGCAGGAACTGGGGCCCAGAAAGCTATAGAACCAGGGAGGGAAGGGGAATTCAATTTTTCTGGTTCCAGTCTTTATGGTCCAAGTCAGCAGGGGAGTGAGGGTGGGGGAGAGGTCTGTGATTATTGGCAGGGAAACAGCACAGGAAGAAAATGGACAACAGGTGAAACCTGGGGTTGTCCTTTTGGAGAACTTGGCAGTTTCTGCTTTTGTCCCAGATCCTGCTTCTATGAAATCAAAGCTGGCTGTCTGTGCTGACAGGCTTCCCTATAGTTCCTCATCTACTAGGTCCCTGAGATGGAGAGCCTAAACTAGGCCCTCCATCACCACCACCACCACCACCCACCAACCACCACCACCCATTTTATTTTTATTTTTGTGCCACAGTATTGCTCAGCTCATGGTGGTGCTGAGGACTGAGTCTGGGACCTTGGAGTCTCAGGCATGAAAATCTTGTTTAAGTGGTCTGGGAGGTGGCGCAGTGGATAAAATGTTGGTCTCTCAAGCATGAGGTCCTGAGTTCAATCTCCAGCAGTACATGTACCAGAGTGATGTCTGGTTCTTTCTCTCTCTATCCCTCTCATTAATAAACACCTAAAATATAAAAAAAAAAAAAAGAAAGAAAGAAAAGAAAAAGAAAATCTCGTTGAACTATTATGCTATCATCCCGGCCCTTTTGCAGCTTCACTCCCCACTGCAAGGAGGTCCTTGCTACTTTCCTGGACTCACCCAGAATCAGTGTCAGCATCAACATAAGTGATTCTCCAGTGGATGCATAGAAGAACCAACCAGGGAGGTTAAAAGACACCATGTTCTCTATAAATACGGCCCAGATCTCGGATAATTATTATTTTTTGTTTTTGAAATACTTTATTTTTTAATGAAAGACAAAACACACACACACACACGCACATGCACGCGCACGCGCGCACTGCCTAACTCTGGCTTATGGTAGAGCTGAGAATTGAACCTGAATACCTCAGAGCCTCAGGCATGAAAGTCTTTTGCAGAACCATTGTATTTTCTCCCCAGCCCTCAGATTACTTTTTATAAAATCTCTGGTTACTCTGATAGGAACCCAGGAACAGGACTCACGACTCTCTGTACTCTCTGATCTTTCTGAGGAGACAGGCAGGCAGGCAGATCCAATCCAGACCTGAATCTATGATTTCTTTGGGCAAACTGGAGGATGTGGTAGAAAAAGACCGTCTCATTTACTAGACCTTCTGACTTGAAGAGATCTGAAAAACTGAAGAAAGCAAGTTTTAGACCCTGTAATCACCATCTCTGATCTAGGGATTGGTGGACCAACATAATTTGAGATTTGGCTGGTAGGATAAGTGAATCTTGGGAAGGAGGAAGCACAGATTCTTTGAGGGACTCATCCCATAAAATATTATGAACTCCCCTGGCTCGGCTCCTCACCTGTAGAGGCGTACGCTTCACAGGCGGTGAAGCAGGTCTGTAGGTGTCTGTCTTTCTCCCCCCCCCACACGTCTTCACCTCCCCTCTCTATTTCTCTCTGTCCTATCCAACAATGATATCAATAATAACAATAAAACAACAAGGGCAATAAAAGGAAATAAAAAAGAATCTTAAAATATTATGAACTATTGCTTTAGAAAAATGTACTGGGCCCCCAAAGAAAGTAGTATGTTTGGCTGTAGTTTTATCATTTTTGGCACAGTACTTCAGAGCCCAAGAGGCACTTGGACAGTACCTAGAACAAGTATCTTATTTGTCCAGATGTTGCTCTTCAGGCTTATGACGGGTATGGGGGGCCACTAGTGGAGGCACGAATTATTGGGCACACATTTGACTATGCATAAGGACCTGGGCTCAAGCCCCCAAGCCCCACCTTCAGGGGGGAAGCTTCACAAGCAGTGAAACAGTGTTGCAGATGTCCCTCTTTCTCCCCAACTCTTCTCAATTTCTCTGTTCTATCTAAATAAACAAACAAATCAGAAGGACAGGAATGGCCCAGGTCACATAAGGATTAGTGGCAGAGCTGGATCAGGAACTCCTAGGTGTCTTGATTCCTATTCTCACGTTCCATGACAAATGAGTCACCCAGCATGGCATCATCTCTTAATCTGCCTGGGTCAGCAGAAGAATGTGGGTACTTATTCCCAGGCCTATCCCAGCAGGCTTCTGATTCAGTGGGTCTGGGAAGGGGAGGGCTGAGGCAAGGGGCAGGAGGAGAGATAGAAATTTGGGTTTTGACAGTCACCTCCTTTCCCACAGGGTGACTCTGCCAATGATGCAAGTTTGGGAAACACGAGGGAAAGAGAAGCCTTAATGAATAGAGAAGAAAAGAGTCGATATACAGCTCCTCCCACAATGCAGGTCTTAAGGCCCAGGAAGAAGTACCTTCCTTCACAAATTAGGAAGGGGCTAGGTATCTTCTACTTGAGGGTGGGAGCAAGACAGGAGACACTTGATTCTTTAATTTTGAAGCCTCCTTGTCTGTTAGGAGAGGCATTTAAGGACCTATAGAAGTCACTCACCTTTGGGATCACTTTACTCTCCAGCCATGCTTTGCTCCAATCCTGGCAGTTTCTTGTTGACACTGGAACCTACTGACTCATACATAGCCCTCCCTGTCTTTTTCCACTCTAAATTTCCCTATCTCTCCATTTAAGTACCAGCTTGTTATATTTTCACCATCTGATGTGGATTGTGGGTAAATCCCTGGGTTCATATATTCATTCATCAGATAATTCACTCCACAGTAATTCTCAAACTTCTCTAAGCTTTACCCCAAACATATGAATGCAAAGCATCTGTGATGGGTCTCAGGTTATTTGGATGAAGCTATATCAGGCCTTTCAAGCGCAAATATTTTAAAGGCACAGAACTTCAAGTGAGTGGTTCACAGAATACTAGGGATTTATCCTATTGGGCTGTCGGAAAAGTCATGACATGTTTTTTCTATGGTGAGCCACTAGTTGGCCCCTCTATGAGCCGTGAAAATGAAAATGTTCCATAATAAGTAAATAGCAATAAATACCATGAGTGGTTCTGATGTATAATCAAGACTAGCATTCATCACTTATCCAACTGCCACACTCAAAATGGAGTAGTGGGGAGGTGTGACAAAGCTGTGTATGATACTGGCCTTCCAAAGGGGCCCCCACTCTGGCTGCAGAAACATACCACAACCTGGAACTCCTATCCCAGTGCATAAGCAGATGACAGTCCTTTCTGGTGGGGGAGGCGAAATTGGTGTGACCTGGCAGATATCTTCAGCCTGCTATAGTCAAGCTGAGATCTTGCTGTTCACTGTCTTCAGACTGGGACTTATGTGGTGTGTTCACTGGCCTGAAAAACTCTTAGCCCACACTCATAATGCTTTTGTTGTTTGGACATTAATCCTCAGTACAGTAAAGGGGATTGCTGCTAAGGCAAGTGGGTCTGGGGATATGAGGGGAGCCAGGTAGCACTGTAGCTCCCCAAATCCCAATCCTGGCAGCCCAAGATGATCCCCTCGCCTGTAAAATGGCAGTAATAATAATGCCTCCTATCTCATGGGGTTGCTGTGAGGACTAAATGAGTCACTGACACACACTGAGTAGTTACTACATGTCAGTCACTGTTGTAAGAGCTCGCAACTGCCCTAGAAGGTAAGCATAATCAGAAGACTATTTTTATGCAGATTAAAAAAAAATCTTTATTTATGTATTGGATAGAGACAGCCAGAAATTGAGATGGAAGGGGGGTAATATTAAGGGAGAGACACCTGCAGCCCTGTTTCACCATTCACAAAGCTTTCCTCTTGCAGGTGGGGATCCGGGGCTCGAACTTGGTTCCTTGCGCACTGTAATGTGTGCTCAACCAGGTGCGCCACCAACTGGCCCCTATCAGAGGACTTTAAAGACTAGGAAACCAAACTCAAGAAGGTTGTTATGATTTAAGCCTAGATAATTTGACTCTAATGTAAAAAAAAAAAAAAAAAAAAAAAAAAAAAAACCAAACAAAAAAACACACCACTATGCCTTCAGAGTTCCTAGACTTGTAAAGCAGCATTGGGCTTGTTTGGGTGGAAGGATTCAATGTGAATAGTTACTAGGGGAAGCAGGCTGGAAGGATTAAGTCAGTTAGCACGTAGCCTTTGAGTCCTCCTCCTAGTTGGCTCTCAGCTGTGTTCTATTCTTCTCTCACCTTCATCTCTCCCACCTCCACTGAGGCCAACAGCTGTATCTGCTTCTTGGAAGACCAAAATGGAATCCTGCCCCTTGAAATGGTTCTCTGGCATGACTCCTAAGCCCAGGGCTCTAGTGACAGGCTCTAGAGAAGCCTGGCTCACTTGTCCCAAGGCCAACCTCATGGGCCACAGAATAATTCTGTACTGAGTGCTTAGAGAACTGATGGACTATATCTAAAGTTAGGGACTGAGTGTTGACACACCTGGTTAAACACATACGTCACCATGCATAAGGACCCAGGTTCAAGTTCCCAGTCCCCACCTGCAGGGGGAAACTTCACAAGTAGTGAATCAGGGCAGCGAGTGTCTCTCTCCCTCTTTAGCTCCACCTCCCTTTCTCCTCTCAATTTCTCTCTGTGCTATCACATAAAAAGAAGACAGGGGAGTCGGGCGGTTGGCGCAAAGCACAAAGACTGGTGTAAGGATCCCGGTTCGAGCCCCTGGCTCCCCATCTGTAGGGGAGTCGCCTCACAGGCAGTGAAGCAGGTCTGCAGGTGTCTATCTTTCTCTCCCCTTCTCTGTCTTGCCCTCCTCTCTCCATTTCTCTCTGTCCTATCCAACAACAATGACATCAATAACTACAACAAGAGCAGCAAAAGGGAAAATAAATATTAAAAAAAATTAAAAAGAAAAGACAGGGTTGGGAAAGATAGCATAAAGGTTATGGAAGTAGACTCTCAAGCCTGAAGCTCCAAAGTCTCAGGTTCAATTCCCTGCACCACCATAAACCAGAGCTGAGCAGTACTGTGGTTAAAATAAAATTAAAAAAAGGAAAAAGAAAAAAGAAAGAAAAAATCGGGTCAGGGTAGATAGCATAAAGAGACTCTCATGTCTGAGGCTCTGAGGTCCCAGGTTCAATCCTGCTGTACCACCATAAGCCAGAGCTGAGCAGTGCTCTGGTAAAACAAACAAACAACAAAGAAAAAACCAAACCAAACCAACAAACACCAGAATTGTGGTATACCTAAAGTCAAAACTCTTGAAGTTGTATGCTCTAGCAGTATAAGAGGACCTGTAAATCCTGGAGGAGCTGCGAGTAAAATTCTCTGCTAACTCTGATGTCCAGGAGCTTGAGAAAATAAATAATGCTCACCTCCACCCTGCCCTTCCTAGGCAATCACTTTAGTCTGTTCTTTTCAGCCGTCCGTCCCACTGTGCTCCCATCTCTTGGGGTGGACACTTACCAGCACTGTTGGCCTCAGATTCCAGAAGATGGATGTCATTGCAGTCCGCCAGTGAGTGCTCCAAGCAGAGTTGCAGGAAGCGGGCCTGGGTGCGGGTGACCCGCTTCAGAAGCGACAGCAGGGCCACAGTCTGCTCACATTCATTCCAGCCTTTGAACCAGCCAGCAAGGATGCCCACCTGGTCTCGGAACATCATGGTGCCAGGCCTGAGGCCAGGGTAGGGGGGACGGCGGTGGCAAGGGCCAGCGCCGTCACATGGTCTCGGCTCCGGGCTCCTTTTACCTCTTCTCTGAAGGCCAGGGCTTGAGGATGTTCCCTGGCGTGGTGGCAGTGGGTGGTGGTGGGGGAGGAAACCTGCTCACATTAGAGGAGGTCTTGGTCCAGCCACACCTCTCCTGGCTCCTGGAAAAGGAAGCAAGCAAATTAGACAGAATTAGGGGGCTGGAGTAGGCCCGGTAAATTTGGATTGAGGGGGTGAGGGGGCCTTATGCCTTCCTCTTTTTCTTTTCCATTTTATTTATTTATTTATTTATTTGCCTCCAGGGTTATTGCTGGGGCTTAGTTCCTGCACCATGAATCCACTGCTCCTGGAGGCCATTTTTTTCCCTTTTTGTTGCCCTTGTTATAACCTTGTTGTGGTTATTATTGTTATTGTTGATGTCAACCCAGAGGACATGTTCTGACCTTGCTAGTCTCTCCTCACCTGCTTTGAGAGCTGAAGAGTGAATGTTCCCTTGTTCCAAATAACTGACCAGTACTTTTTATTATTTATGGGAGCCAGGCAGTAGTGCACCTGGTTAAGTGCACAACGTATCAGGCACAAGATCTAGGATTAAGCCCTCGCTCCCCACCTGCAATGGGGACGCTTCATGAGTGGTGAAGTAGATCCTCAGGTGCCTCTTTTTCCCCTCTCCCCCTCAATTTCTCTAAAAAAAAAAAAAAAAAAAAAAAGGATGGGGGGAAATGGCCACTGGGATTATTACCTCGTGCCAGCGCCAAGCCTCAGTGGCAGGAAAAAAATTATTTAAATAAAGATAATTTTTATTACTCACAAGATTAGGATGTGGGTGGGTGATAAGGTGATGACCCTCAAGTAAAGGTAGTCCTCAGTTAGAGGGTCCATTCCTGGAACCCAGTCAGCAGGCAAAATTGTCATTAAATAAGGAGCTGTCCCCTACAGACACCTCCGGCACAATGTACTGTAGTGCCTGTGGATTTGCCAAATATTATCTTTGCATTATTTTTAACATTTCAAATATATTATTTATTTGGGAGTATAATGTAAATTGTGTTATAAAGACACAAATTGTACAGAGGGCCGGGTGGTAGTGGGTTAACCACACCTGGAGCAAAGGGCAAAGACCAGCTTAACGATCCGATCCCTGTTCGAGCCCTTGGGGTGGGGGGTCACTTCACAAGTGGTGAAACAGGTCTGCAGGTTTCTATCTTTCTCTCCCCCCTCTATCTTCCCCACCTCTCTCAATTTCTCTCTGTTCTATCCAAAAACAACAGCAATGACAATAACAAGGGCAACAAAAATGGGAAAAGATGGCTTCCAGGAGCAGTGGATTCGTAGTGCAGGCACCAAGCCCCAATTGATAACCTTGGAGACAAAAAAAAAAAAAAAAAAGACACAAATTATACTAAGGTGTGCACAATAAGGTACATATATAGCGATGACAAATGCTAGTACAGTGTAATCCAACCATCTCCAGGAACAAAATCACAACAGAGAGATGATTTGAGAATGAGTTGCTTGAGTTTTGCTACAGTGCTGATCAATAAGTTTCTGAGTACTTAAAGGTAGAGGTATGGACAGATGCCTAAAGGTTTTCAACCATCAGACTGGGAATCCTACTTCCTCCAAGTCATTCTGGAAAAAGTACAGCTTTGATCTCTAAGATGAATCTCTCTTAGCCTCTTCATTCCCCTGCTCTGGACCCAAGTTCTCTAGATGGGGAAGCCCCTTTGGCACCCAGAGATGAAATTGTGATCCAGACTCTTAAGAGCTATAAGAGGGTGCAAACTAGAGAAGGGGACACATCAAAAGTGAAAAACTCCCAAACAAGAACATATCCAAATACTTCCCTTAGGCAGAAACTATGTCAACTGCACAGACAACAGGCTTATTCTTCATCTGATTGGTTTCTGGACAGTATTTTGAAGCCTTTTGCTAAATTTCTGGAGCTCCTGATCTCCACTCACATTTCCCCTGTCTCTTTTTGCCAACAGTGCCATTCTTTGGCTTCATCTCCAAACCACATTCAGCTTCATTCCACTCTGGCTGCCAAAAAGACTGAGAATTCCATACAAAGATCCATTGAACCTGCTGCACTTAGGTTTGAGAGAGCAATGGCATCTCCCTAAACTTTCATGCTTCTGTTGAAAAAGGCTGTGAGGTGCCTCTGACAGTGCTGTGACTTACTATAAACATCCTTTGTGGGCCATCTGTACTGAGCACATTGGCCTGGATATGCTTCCCCTTTGGATGTTAAGCAAGAACAAGTATGAGGGGGAAACGATGCCCTCATGGCCCAGGGCGTGGCAGAGCAGTGGATAAAGTGCTGGACTCTCGTGCAAAAGGTATTGAGTTTAATCCCCAGCGTCGCATGTGCCAGAGTGATGCTTTGGTGTTCTCTCTTCCCTCTCTTTCACTAATAAATGAAAAAATATTTAAAAGAATTTTTTTAAAAAGAGAAAGAAGCCCTACTGCACATTAAATATGCCTCCCAGAAATTTTTTTAAAAGGAAAATCAAACACTATTTCCCTCAGCAGTATAGCACATGCATTACATGTTTGAGACCTTGGGTTCAACACGTTAGCACAGCATGAAAACAACAAAACACAAAAAAGACGAAAGTAAATGCCTTGTAACTGGTGGAGTGGTACTCTCTGGTCTCTTGCTCTTGCAATCAAAAAGAAATAGCTGTCTTCTTGCTTAATATCAGTGACTTCCTGTTATATATATATATATATATATGTATATATATAATATTTATTTATTCCCTTTTGTTGCCCTTGTTGTTTCATTGTTGTAGTCGTTGTTGTTGTTCTTGATGTTGTCGTTGTTGGATAGGACAGAGAGAAATGGAGAGAGGAGGGGAGATAAAGACAGACACCTGCAGACCTACTTGTGAAGTGACTCCCCTGCAGGTGGGGAGCCAGGGTTTTGTACTGGGATCCTTACACTGGTCCTTGTGCTTTGTGCCACCTGCACTTAACCTGCTGCGCTACTGCCCAACTCCCGACTTCCTGTTATATTTAAATCAATTCTGACTTCTGATTTATCTTGTTCTATAGGACCCTGCAGAACTACTCCTGTAGTCTCTTCAACCTCATCTTGTTATCAAGTTCCTTTTTGTTCTCTGGAATTCTTCTATCTACCACCCCTCCCTAACTATGGCTAGTTCCTATCTGTCAGATCTCAACTCAGCATCATTTCCTCAAAGATTTTCCTTGAATACCCAATCTAAGGGTGGGCAGGTAGGCTGGCTGGCTGGCTCTCTCTCTCTCCCAGAGCACTCACTGTTCAGCTCTGGCTTATGGTGATATATATATATACATATATATATATATATATATATATATATATGGTGATATATATATATATCTATATATATCTCTCTCTATATATATAGATATAGATATATAATTTTTTTTTTTTGCACCTCCAGGGTTATTGGTGGGGCTTGGTGCCTGCACTATGCATCCACTGCTCCTGGAGGCCATTTTCTTCCCATTTTGTTGCCCTTGTTGTCATTATTGTTATTGTTGCCACTGGTGTTGACATTGTTTGATAGGACAGAGAGAGACTGAGCTGGGGAGACAGAAAGGGGGAGAGAAAGACAGACACCTGCAGACCTGCTTCACCGCCTGTGAAGCTACCCCCCTGCAGGTGGGGAGCCAGGGGCTCAAACTGGGATCCCTTAAGCCGGTCCTTGCACTTTGTGCCATGTGTGCATTGCCCGCTGTGCTACTGCCCAACCCCCCTGGTGATCTTTCTGCATAACCACTATGCTATCATCCCAGCCCTCAGTGATTCTATTGTTGAACACTATTTAATACTGACTTACAAACAGAAAGTATGCAATGCATATCTGCTGAATAAATGAAAACAGTTGAAATAGTTATGTGGAGAAACCACACTTGGAATTTCTTTTAAGTATGGGGGGGAGGGCGGATAGAAGGAATCACCTATGAACTGGTAAAAGGAAAACCTTATCCTGAGAGAATAATCTGAAGGTACTGAAAAAATTTCCCCTGGGGAACAGAAGACCCAGCAGAAATAACAGAACTGACTTAGAACACTTTAAGGTATAACATTCAGAAGAGGAGTCAGAATCAATCTTTCTTCTTCAAATGAGAACCACGTAGACAGCTCTAAGTGAAAAGTAACATGGCATATGGAAAATGCTGAAAGTCAAGAAAATTCAGTTTTACTTCTGCCCTAGCCACCGATTCACTTTGATCTTTAAATCAATTACTTCCCTTCTCTAGAATGTGAGATAAGGAGCTGGGCTAGATCAGATATGATAAATGGGCTTTACCTTACAGCCTAATAACTGATTGGTAGTGATTACTTGAATCACAGTGCTTAGAGGGCTCCTAAAGAAATAAAGCC
Organism: Erinaceus europaeus; assembly: GCF_950295315.1. Lineage (NCBI taxonomy): Eukaryota > Metazoa > Chordata > Mammalia > Eulipotyphla > Erinaceidae > Erinaceus > Erinaceus europaeus. Next base: position 187,803,890 of record NC_080163.1, on the reverse strand, counting down.
ATGCAGGGATCAGAGGAATAGCTTACCTGATAAGGTGCCTAGCTAGCCATGCACACAGCCCAACCTTGAATCCCAGAACCACATAGAAGCACCGTGGTATAGGGGACAGCTCTGGCCTGTGGTATTTCCCTCTCTGTCTGTCTCTCTATTGCACATGCAACCAGACTCCAGCTTTTCTTCTTTTTTTTTTGGCCTCCAGGGTTATTGCTGGGGTTCAATGAATCCACTGCTCCTGGAAGCTATTTTTTTCCTTCCCTTTTGCTGCCCTTGTTTCATTGTTGTTGTGGTTATTATTATTGCTGTCATTGATGATGTTGTTGTTGGACAGGACAGACAGAAAGAGAGAGAGGAAGGGAAGACAGAGGGGGTAGAGAAAGACAGACACTTGCAGACCTGCTTCACCACTTGTGAAGCGACTCCCCTGAAGGTGGGGAGCTGGGGGCTTGAACCAGGATCCTTACTCCCGGTCCTTGTGCTTCGCACCACCTGTGCTTAACCCACTGTGTTACCTCCCAACTCCCCCCCCCCCCCTTTTAAACCACAGCACTGCTGTTCTGGCTTATGCTGCTGGTGGTGGTGGGGATATGAACCTGGAACCTCAGGCATGAGAGTCTCTTTGCATAACATTATGCTAACTACTCTTACCCCAGACTCTGGCTTGTTAAAAAAAAAAAAAAAGATGAATTCAGCTGGCAGAGTGTATACTTTACCATGTGAGAGGACCTGGGTCCAAGGCCCTGGCCAACAAACACATGGGAGCACCATGCCAAGAAGACAAGAAGCTTTTTTTTAAAAAAAAATTATTTATTCCCTTTTGTTGCCCTTGGTTTTTTATTATTGTAGTTATTATTATTATCGATGTTGTTGTTGAATAGGACAGAGAGAAATGGAGAGAGGAGAAGACAGAGGGGGGAGAGAAAGAGAGACACCTGCAAACCTGCTTCACCACTTGTGAAGCGACTCCCCTGTAGGTAGGGAGCCGGGGGTTCAAATCAGGATCCTTACGCCAGTCCTTGCATTTTGCACCACATGTGCTTAACCCGCTGCGCTACCACCTGACTCCAAGAAGATGCTTTACAAAAGGTGGAATGGTGATGTAGTGTCTCCCATCTTTCCCTCTCATCTGTTATCTGGAATTAAAAAAAAAAAAAGGGGAGTCGGGCTGTAGCGCAGCGGGTTAAGCGCAGGTGGCGCAAAGCACAAGGACCGGCATAAGGATCCCGGTTCCCGGTTCGAACCCCGGCTCCCCACCTGCAGGGGAGTCGCCTCACAGGCGGTGAAGCAGGTCTGCTGGTGTCTATCTTTCTCTCCTCCTCTCTGTCTTCCCCATCTCTCTCCATTTCTCTCTGTCCTATCCAACAATAACAACAACAATAATAACTACAACAATAAAACAACAAGGGCAACAAAGGGGAATAAATAAAAAAAAAAATAAAAAAAAAAGATCCTACTGGGAGTGGTGGAATCACGTAGGCACGAAGTCCCCAGTAAAAACCTGGAGATCAAAAGAGAAACAAGGAAATAAAGCAAAACAAATATCTATTAATGGGCAATGATGGCTAATATAGTGGAACACATACAGGGAGCTACCATGTAGCTACTAAAACTTGATCAAGCTACTAATGCCTGATTTTGATAGCAGAATGCAAATGTTCAATCTACCTAGTACTTATCTTTAATTTCAGTCGGGAGGGGGTATTTACCAGCACAATATAATGCCTCTATTTTTGTTGTCATCGCTAGAGCTTCACCACTCTGGCAGACTTTTTAAGACAGAGAGAGACACATACCAAGTAGTGGTATAGTAGATGTGGCATTCTAATGCTCAGGTACGAGGTTCTGAGACTGATCCCTGGTAGTGCCTGTGCCAGAGATGCTCTGGTTCTCTCACCTCCTCCTCTCATATACATACATACATACACACATATATATGATTTTTATTTATTTAAAGATAGAGACAGAGAAGGAGAAAGAGTAAGAGACCATAACACTGAACCTTCCTTCAGTGTGGTGGGGGCTGGGCTTAAATCTGGGTCATGCACATGGTAACACACTATTCAAGTGAACTATTTCACCAGCCTGAAAATAAATAAATCTAGAAAGAAAAAAAGGAGGGGAGTCGGGCAGTAGCACAGTGAGTTAAGTGCACATGGCGTGAAGCGCAAGGACCAGCGTAAGGATCTCAGTTTGAGTGCCCAGCTCCCTACCTACAGGGGAGTTGCTTCACAGGCGGAGAAGCAGGTCTGCAGGTGTTTCTCTCCCCCTCTCTGTCTTCCCCTCCTCTCTCCATTTCTCTCTCCCCTATCTAACAATTACACCAATAACAACAACAATAATAACTATAACAGCAATAAAACAATAAGGGCAACAAAAGGGGGAAAAAAAAACAAAAAACAGCGACAGACATACAGACACACACACCTCCTAACACTGAAGTTTCCCTCAGTGCTATAGTCCTTCTCTGTGGTGTGCTAGAACCCGGGCCACCCCTGCACAGCTAAGCAGGAACCTTGATAGTTCTATGATGACTTTTTGTAGAAAAGAAAAAAATGAAAAAAGGGGAGGGGGAGCCATATACCAAGTCTCTTATCTTAGGGAGGGGGCAGACAGGATAATAATTATGCAAAAAGACTCTCATGCCTGAGGCTCTAAATTTTTAGATTTAATCTCCCCCAACCATAAGCCAGAGGTGATAAACAAACAAAAACTCCTCTTTTTAAAAATATTTATTCCCTTGTTTTATTGTTGTAGTTATTATTGTTGTTGTTGTTATTGATGTCATCGTTGCTGGATAGACAGAGAGAAATGGAGAGAGGAGGGGAAGACAGAGAGGGGGAGAGAAAGATGGACACCTGCAGACCTGCTTCACCACCTGTGAAGCGACTCCCCTGCAGGTGGGGAGCCGGGGGCTCGAACCAGGATCCTTACACCGGTCCTTGTGCTTTGCGTCATCTGTGCTTAACCCACTGTGCTACCGCCGGACTCCCAAAACCCCACTTATTTTATATGTGAGTATCTCCTGTTTGTATGAAAATGGAAGTGTGTATGTATAACACTCACTCTAGGCTACTGTTCAGTTACTTCTCCTTGGGGAGAAGGAAGAATTAACACTCTAGATAGCCCTAAGATTTCACTAGCTGCAAGTGAACACAACTCCACTTTTAAAGAAAATTTAATTTAAAAAATTCAAGGCTACACTCTAATTTCTGTCTCAGTGAGAGAAAATACTATGATTAATTATCAGTGTTTGTCATGCAGAATGGATTCGTGGTAACTCTCATGCCAAAAGAAAAAAAGACAGGAAGGAAGGAAAGAAAATAGAAGTAAAAAAGAAAGAAAGTGGGAGTCGGGTGGTAATGCAACGGCTAAGTGCAGGTGGCACAGAGTGCAAGGACTGGCCATTAATGATCCCGGTTCAAGCCCCCAGATCCCCACCTGCAGGGGAGTCGCTTCACAAATGGTGAAGCAGGTCTGCAGGTGTCTATCTTTCTCTCCCTCTCTTCATTTTCCCCCTCCTCTCGCCATTTCTCTTTGTCCTATCCAACATTGACAACAACAATAACTATAACAATAAAACAACAAGGGTAACCAAAGGGAATAAATAAATATTAAAAAAAGAAAGAAAAAAATCTGTTTTCCTCCCTGGCTCAAGCACTTTGTGGCTCTGGGTCCCAAGGAGACAGCAGCTGCTTCAACATAAGGAAGAAATTTAAAATAATGTATTTGTCCAAGAATGGAACTGGCTGCTATGTGAGGAGGTAATAAGCTCTCTGGCTGCTGGAAGTGGTCAAGCAGAGGTTGGATGAACATCTCTTGGGAGTGGAAGAGATTCCTTTACTGGGTGGCAACTCAAGATAGAAGGACACGTTACTATTTCAGAGGGAACATCTGTGACGGGAGGTTTGATATGCCAACGTCATTTACAGCAAAAAGATGACTAAACCCACAAAGAGACTAAAGTTGTGCACAAACCCTTTTTACGGACTGCTACTTTTCCTGAACACCACCATTGTGCCTTCCACCCCCAAATATTCAGCTTCTTTCTCTGAGCCAAATGCTAGAAGCAAAATCCTTGGGATGGAGTAGTAACTCAAGCATGACAAAAGGCCAGGTTTGAAATAAGGTAGCCTGGTGGGAACTATGTTGTGTGTGGAAACACCCTCTAAAGAGAGAAGTCACTAACTCAGATCAACTGCTGTATGTGGGTTCAGTCGTTAGGTTCTTAGTATTTTAAGAGAAGCTGAAATTTTAGATTTTAAAATAAAATCCTATTTTTAAATGTTGGGAATGCATCCACATATAAACAGCAATACCAAACCATTAGAGAAACAGTAACTTTAAAAAATGCACTGTTAAAAATCATCCTTAAAGGTGGTGTATTGCACCAAAGTAAAAGACTCTGGGGTGGGTAGGGGGGAGAGTACAGGTCCAAAAAGGATGACAGAGGACCTAGTGGGAATTGTATTGTTATGTGGAAAACTGAGAAATGTTATGCATGCACAAACTATTCTATTTACTGTCAAATGTAAAACACTAATTCTCCAATAAAGAAATTAAAAAAAAAATCATCCTTAAAGGAAAGAGGTTAGAGAGTTTACTAAGTAGGACATATGCTTTACCATGCATGTGTGGCCCAAGTTCAAGTCCTGGTACCTCATGGGATTGCCACAGCACTGGGGGAAGATCAGCGACAATGGTTTGTGTCTGTTTTGTCTCTTTCAAGCACAGCACTGTTCAGCTCTGGTTTATGGTGGTGCTGGGGGTTGACTCTAAGTCTACAGCATGAAACTCTGTTGCATAAACCACTATGTTATCTCCACGGTCCTGGATAGTGTCTTAATGTGACAAGTTCTGGTGCATTTTCTTGTCATATATTCTATATTAGGTCTTCAAGTTGGCTTTGAGGACCTTTAATAAAAAAACTATTTAGGGGGCCGAGTGACACTGCACCCAGTTGAGCACACATATTACCATGTGCAAGGACCTAGGTTCAAGCTCCTGGTCTCCACTTGCAGAGAGGAAGCTTCACAAGTGATGCAGCAGTGTTGCAAGTCACCTTCCCCTCCCCTTTCAATCTCTCTCTATCCTGTGGGGGTGGGAGGGGGGAGAAAAAAGGAAAACATTAAAAAAAAAATAATAAAAGAAATGGCTACCAGGAGTGGTGGATTTATTATGCAGGCGCTGAACCCCAACGATAGCCCTGATGATAAATAAATAAATACTTTACTAATGAAAGAAGGGGGGGAGGATGGGCAGAGAGAACCAGAACATCACTCTGGCACGGGTTTGGCCAGGCATCAAACTCAGACTTCATGCTTGAAGAGTCTAACATTGTTCCATCTTCTAGGTGGCTCTTTGAGTAGACATGGAATAAAGTCTGGCAAAGGAAAGCCCTCCCTAGACTTTTGGTGGAACTACTGAGGAAAACAAAGTCTCAAGTTATTCAGATTACACAGTAACTCCTGATAATACTGACTACCATTTCTGTTATATCACAGTGAGAGCCTGCTTTAGAATGAAGCTAGTACAGATGAAAGAATCCAGAGTGAAGAGATGAGGGGAAAAAGGGAATCTGCTGGCATAACTTGAAGACCTGGACTCAGTCAGCTAGCCCAACCCCTGCCGGCCCCAACATTCCAAATGCATGGACCAATAAATTCATGTTTGGCTTTGGCCAGTTTGAACTGGATTTATAACACTTAAAATGGCAAGAAACATGGTATCTTCCATAGGAAACAGAATTCACCAATGTTCTCTGGTCTTTCTGTCCTCACATAACCCAATATATTCCCTGCCTTTGGGGAAAGACACTAAGGAAGACATACGGCAAAAGTGTCTCAAACAGTCCCACAATATTGCTGCAATGTTTGAAGGGGGCCAAGGAACCTTCCTGGGAGGTACTCACCAAACCTGCAGGTTGGGAAATGGAGTGAAAAATGGCTAAGAGATTCCAAGACAAATTGCCCATTATGCTCTTTCCTCGGCCCCAAATAGTGAGAAGAGGTGAGATAGGGGTGTCTCTAGAGTCAGCTCTCATTCATAACTTGGGTTCTCCTGCAGATACTTACTTGCTGTGTTGACCTGTGGCAAACAACTCAGTTTCCTTTTTCAGTGTAGCTTCTTATAAGAATGACATGAAACAATGTATCTAAAAGTGCTAGTAAGATGCTTTAGCAAGCAAAAGGGTGCTACTCGAGGGTTTGTATGTCTGTCTCCCTCTCACCTTCCCTCTTGGTTTCTGTCTCTAATAGACAAACAAAAACTATATACTTGCTTTATATACACATGTACCTCATACACATGTATGTCCTCACTTTACAGAGGGGGAAACTGAAGCACAGAGAAGCTATAACCACTGGCCAAGCCTGCACACAGCTGAGATTTTTCAACACCAGGTGGTCTGGTTTGAGAGCTCTTGCTTCCTAAGAATGCTTGCTGCAGCCTCAATTAGCTATCAGTGAAAGTTATTCCTCCCATTAGAAAGTTAGGCCTACAGGTTCTACACCTTTCAATGTGAACATTTCTGGGTAAATAAGGGCTATGAGTTTTTCTAGTCTTTCTACAAAGCCCACTTAACACATCTGAGGAACTTACAATGAACAAGGTAATGGGCTAGTTACACTAATTTCAGAAGTCACAAGAGTCTTGTTGCTTATATATATATATATATATATATATATATATATATATATATATATATATATATAAATCAACCATTATTCTCAGAAACTCCTGAAATACATAAACTACAGACACGATTGCCCTGACAGTGTGACTATGACAGGGTTGGAAATACAACTACCACTACCTGTGTAATTTTTAGCAAGTAATTTCATTCTGCTATACCTATTTTCTCATCTGTAAAATGGGTTTAATGACAGTGGATACTCTCAGAGCTGTGAGGCATAAATACTCACTGAGTTGTTATCTATTATCATACTGAACTACTCATTTTTCTAATCCCATCATTAAGTCTCATCTTCTACAGACCCAGAGTGTATCTGCTTCTCTCCATTTCAAGTCACATCTTTTTCTCATTTGGTCAATTCTGTTGCTTCCTAATTCACTTCTCACATACATTTTTGCCTTGCTTTCATTGTAGAAACCGGTGAAATAAACAAACAAACAAACAAAAGTCTTAACCCCTTAAATATCCAACGCCCGTAAGTGAAAATGCAAACTCCTTACCATGGGTCACAAGGCCCCACACTATCTCTCCAATTCCCGTGTCTCCTCCCTCATGTCTAGATCATTTTGGTCTAGTCACACTGGTCTCTCTGCTGTTCCTTTGACTATTGATCTTGGGATCTCTGGACTCACTGATCCCCAAAATGTTTTCTCCAGATCATCACAAAGCTAGTACTTTCTTATCAATCAGATGTGGGTTCAGGAGTGTCCTAAGCCTCCTCACATCCCTATAAGAAGGAACTTTTTGGAAAGTGGTTTGTTTTACCAGAGCACTCACTGAGCTCTGGCTTAGGTGGTGCCATGGGTTAAACCTGGAACTTCTGGTGCCTCTGGCATGAAAGTCTCTTGCATAAACCACTGTGATGTTTTCCAAGTTGGAAGGAATCTTTGGTTTGATATTGTCAGAAGGTGTTTCATCTAAGGTTACAACTCTTCCATAAATCCCTAGACTATTAAGATTCACAAGGGAAAAGAAGTCTGTGGCTTATTCATTGCTACATTTTCAACTCCTAGCATAAAACCTAACACTTAGCAGACTCCAATAAAATTCAGTGAAAACTTTCTCCACCTTGCAACAGTGCTCTCTCCAATGTAACAACTAATGCTTAGACTAGAATGCCCCACCCTCAGATCTTCCTATAAATGGCACGTTTTCATCTTTCGGGTTATCAAGCTCAACTATCACCTCCTCAGAGGCCAACGCTGACCACTTGTCAGTGTCCAGTGGCCACTCTAATCTCACTTTCAAACTACCATTTTAATGCATTCATAGCATATATGTTCATGCGTGTGTGTATGCTTATATTCTTTGCTTATACATCGTCCCTTATCAGAAAAAATATATGCGGGGACTGGGTGGTGGCACACTGGGTACAAAGTACAAAGCAGCAAGGCAAATATAGTATAAAGCAGCAAGGACCAGTGCAAAGATCATGGTTCGAGCCCCCAGCTTACCACTTGCAAGGGGGATAGTTTCACAAGTGGTGGAGCAGGTCTTCTTCAGGTGTCTTTCTCTTTCCCTATCTTCCTCTTCCCTCTCAATTTCTCTATGTCCTATCCAAAAAAAAAAAAAAAGGCCACAGTGGTGGCACTGAACCCCAGTGATAACCTAGAGGCAGAAAAAAAATATATATATATTCCATGAGTTCTAATATTTCATCTGCTTGATTCACTATTGTCTCTAATACTTAGAAAAGTTTCTCTTGGACAGCACGCTTACTTTGTCATGTATACCACCCCTCTTCAAGCCTGGCTCCCCACACACTAAAAGAAGCTTCAGTGCTGTAGTATCTTTCCATCTGTCTCTCTACTTTTCCACCTGTAAAAGTCACCTTGGAGTGGTAAAGTCCCACTGATAAATAAATGTTCCTTTAAAAATTATCAGAAACACGTGAAACTTGCATCAAGTAGACTAATCAACAGATTTACACCAAAACAAAACTACCCACAGTAATCTACTTACCCAGCTTTCAAAGTTCTCAGCCCTAGTAACCTAAACCTGAGGCAGGAGACTGAACATCGGTACTCCTGAAGCTACCACTAAATAAGGCCATTTATTTCATTCCTGCCTCTCCTGGTGAGAACCCAAAGGCAAGTCTGGTTGGTAAGTTTTGGATCCACACAATTCCAGAATGAGAGTGACTGGGACTGGAGAACAGGGAGGGAGACCATCATCAACACTCAGGAAGGTCATGGGATAGAATCACTGTCCTACTTGGCTCAGCAAGAGAGTGCTTCTGGGTTTAGAATCTCAAAACACGTCTCTAAGGACCCTCTGTCATCAGTATGAGCATACTCACTCAGGGAAGAAACTATTTTCTGAAGTCATGTTAGTTCTGGACTTTTCAGTATCATAAGCCTATTAATTTTCTCTCCTTATTAAACCAGTTTAAGCTGAGGTTCTGTCACTTATGTCTTTGGAGCCCTAATATCCCCCCACCCCACACACACTCTGCAAACACTGAACATGTATATACAGGACACTGACTTCTCTAATCCTTACAATCCTATGATGAGGATATCACAAATTATTTAAAAAGATGATCTATTTCATATGAATGTGTGAGATAGAGAGCAAGGTCAGAGAACTGCTTCGGCATCTACAGTGATGGGTTTCTCACATGCAAGCCATGCACTCTTTCCATGCTGAGCCACCAAGGCATCATTCCCTTCCTTTCTTTTCTTTAGGTGAGAAACTCTAGGTAGATCACAAAACTGGCAAACAGCAACATGGGATACAAACCTTATCTATCTAGTCCCAGATCTGCAAACTTAACCGTTGTACTACACTGCACCCAACCCTATCTGAACAGAAAATCCAACCCTCTGACGCAAGGCATCTTAAGATGGACAGGAGTCAGAGACCTTCTATAATATTTGTGTCACCTGACCTCAATTTCATCATCTGTAAAATGAGGATAATGGTAGTTTATCCTTCTCATAGGATTCCTGTGATTATGACATGAGACAACACATGGGAAGCATTTAAACAGTGAGCAGCAGATAATAATTATGCAATAAATGGTAGTCATTAATATTACTACTCTGTGGGTCACTAAAGAGCAGCTGACAACACAATGTAGACTGGAGAGATCTGCTTGCTTTCATCTTTGACCTCTGGGTGAAGATGCCATGGATGAGAGAAGAGGAGGCTTCTCCTGTTTTCTGACCCATTGAATGTGCTGTCTCCTTTGCCAGGAGGTTTACTCAATAGTCTCGAGTCCTGTGGATCATTCGTTTCATTTCTCAGTGCTCCCAAATAAAGGGCTCCTTCTCTTCATTTCCCTCTGTCTTCACTACAGGCTTCACCGCTCCAGCATGAGTTTTTCAGACACAGAAAGAGACAGAGTCAGAGAAGCAAAGAGAGAAGAGAAAGAAAGTGAAAGAGACCACAGCAGTGATGTGGTCTCTTCATGTGGTGGGGGTTAGGCTTGAGCTAGGGCTGCACATATGGCAGAACAGCACACTATCCATGTGAGCTATTCTGCCAGCCCAGGGCTCCGCTCCCTTTCTTCCCGTTAAATTCCCACACTTCATGTACTTCATGTCCTGCCCCATGCACCTGCCCCATCCCTCCACTGTACTGTGAGTTCCCTGAAGGCAGGCCCCCGTGTTTAGCCTGTGATGTTTTCTTCTCTCAACCCTAGAGAAAACGATCCCTTGAAGAAAGCTGAGAGTCCTATGGAGGACTTAACATGAAAAAAGGATTGGAGGGGAGTAGAGAAGTCAACCAGGACGGAATGTGGCAGGTCAACAGGAACAGAACCTAGCTGGCGTTGCTCAGAATCAGGATAAATAGTAAGAGGTGGAGCAAAAAGTCTCTTCTAGAAGAAAAAGGGAGAAGGAAGCAGTGGTCAGCCTGAAATGGGGAGTGCGACCTAAAGAACTTAAGAGGTTTCTGGCTTACTGCAGAAGGAAGAGCTACCCATCCTACACTATGATTCCCAATAATGTACAGATAGCAGATTCCCACCTTGTGGGGTTCAGAGAAGACCCAGACCCAGACGCATCCCCAGTAATTTCCAAACTTCCAGTCCAGTGAGAGTGAGTAGGATACTACATGAAAAACTGTAAGGGAGTGGTCCAGGAGGTAGCACAGTGAATAAAGCACTGGACTCTCAAGCATGAGGTCCTGAGTTCAATCCCTGGCAGCACATGTACCAGAGTGATATCTGATTCTTTCTCTCTCCTCCTATCTTTCTCATGAATAAATAAATAAAATCTTAAAAAAAAAAAAAAAACTGAAAGGAAGAGGGGCTCTAATAAGTGCTACTGAGGGCTCTGGGCAGGAAAACAGAGAAGAAAGACTTGATGGTGCCTTAAGGGGAATGGGAGAGATGAGAAGAAACAGACATGTCTGTTTAGGAGGAGGCAGTGTGAAACTGAAGCACTAAAGGCTGGGGAAAGGTGTGGCGGGGGAACCAGGAGAAAGTCTCATTCAAAGGCAGAATGTGAAATCATTGCTCAGAGGGTGAAGTGACCTTGTCAAGTCAGAATCCTTTCAAGGTGGAGAGAGTCTGTCTGGAGGGTGGGCACATCACACAGGGAATCCCTGGGAAAACGGGGCGAGTTCACAGGGCACAGAAGCACACCCTGAAGCAACTTTCAAGGTAGCTTCTGTGAAGAAAAGGGAACTCTCCCTAGAAGGCAGTTGTTCTCAAATTTGAGCATGCAACAGAGTCACAGATGGATGGGCCCTCAGACCAGGTTTCTGAGTTAGCAAGTCTGGGTTGGGACCCAAGAATTTGCATTTCTAGCGCTTTCCCAGTAATTCTCATGCTGCTGATTGAGGAACCACACTTTAAAATCACTGCTACAGAGGAAAGAATTCTTTAATGATGGTTTGTTTATTTGCTTGTTTATTTTTCTTAAAGGGAGACACCAGAAGACTGCTCAGCTCTGGCACGTATGGTGTGACAGGATCAAACCTGGGAGTTGTTGGGCCCGCAAGTTCTGTGCTACTGCTGACCCACCTTTCCTTTTAAGGGATTCCTTAATCCTCAAGGAGAAAAATGAAAGCTTCTGAAAAGAAGATAAATGGTACAGGGAGCCCTCAAGAAGGTTCTGAGGAACATTCTTTTTAAAAAATATGTATGTATTCCTTTTTGCTGCCCTTGTTTTATTGTTGTAGTTATTGTTGTTGATGTCATCGCTGTTGGATAGGACAGAGAGAAATGGAGAGAGGAGGGAAGACAGAGAGGGGGAGGGAAAGAGAGACACCTGCAGACCTGCTTCACCACCTGTGAAGCGACTCTCCTGCAGGTGGAAAGCTGGGGGCTTGAACCAGGATCCTTACCCCGGTCCTTGTGCTTTGCACCAAGTGCGTTTAACCCACTGCGCTACTGCCCGACTCCCTCTGAGAAGCATTCTAAGGGCCTCAGTTTCTGAAGGGAGGATGGGTCTGAGACAACAACTTATGAGGGTTGGGATCTCAAGGGGGGTGTGGTGTCTCGAGAATCTATTAAAAGACATGGAAGTCCTAGAGAAGGGAAAGTTGGGGACCTCTGAAGAGATAATGGGGGAAGGAGGCTCAGATCTGAGAAGGAGCTGTAAGTTATTCTCAGAAGAAAGAGAATGGAGGAAATCAGAGGGTGTAAATAGGGCTGTAAAAGGGGAGGGTCCTGAAGAAGGTTTCAGGGGGGAGGTGAGTAGTGGAATCTGAGAGCTCTGAGCAAGTCTCAGGCTGTACTAAAGGTTGGGATGTTGATGCAGGGAAATCTGGGGGAAAACCCTCTACAGAGGGAGTTTGGGGGGAAGGTATGGTTTTCTGTGACAAGCCGTGGACATCCTACAGCAAGGGTAGAAGAGGTCTTCTCAGAGACTCTGAACACAGGTGAGGATAATCTTCCATGTCTTCCAAAGGGGAAGTTAAGTCTTCTGAGGGAAAGTGAGAATGCCAGAGGAGAGGATTTTCAGAAAGCATTCTAGAATTTTTAAGAGGTCAGAGTTATTCTCATGCCTGAGCCTCCAAAGTCCCAGGTTCAATCTCCTGCACCAGCAGTGCTCTGGTAAAAGATAGATAGATAGATAGATAGATAGAACACACACAAACACATCTCAGAGTTATTTTGAAGACTAAGGGTGTGTGTGGGCTTTTTACTGAGGATTCTAAAGGATTTCAGTAAACCCAGGAAGGAGAGTTTAGGGAAAGAAATTAGTAAAATCACGAGGCAAAGTCTCTTGGTAGAGCAAGGAATGGTGATTCAGGGGTTCTGGAGGTGGTGTTGGGAGGGCTTCTGGGAGGCATTTCGAGGGCATATCTCAGGAATGCTTGAAGGGATGTTGTAAGATGCGAAGATGTGAAAAACTACACCTTACTGGAGTCATGGAGAGGCCCTGAGACGCACATCTAGAAGAAGGAATTCTGAAGGGGCTTCTCCAGGCTATAAGAGAAGCCATGACAGAACTGTTTGGAATCCTCAACAAGAAATTTTTGGAACCTATAGAGAAAGATACACAGGGGCCAGGTGGTGGCGCACCTGACTGAACACACATTATACTGCACAAGGACCCAGGTTCGAGGCCTGGTCCCCACCTACAGGCGGAAAGCTTTGCCAGTGGTGAAGCAGAGCTGCAGGTATCACTGTCTCTCTCCTTCTCTATCTCCTCCTGTCCTCTCAATTTCTGGCTGTCTCTACCCAGTAAAAAAAGATAATAATAATAATAATAATAATACAGAGATTCACATGACAGCTTTTAAAAAATGCTTTTGGAATATGGGAGATTTTGGGCAATCTCTGGAAGAGACTTTTGGGTTAAGTGTGGTAAGGTCTTACGGGCAGATTTTTTTTTTTTCTTCTGAAGTCCATGAGGCGTAATCTTTAGCAGGACCCAGAAGGACAACTTCAGTGATAGGTGCTGGGGGAGTGTGTGCAAGGGGAGCTAGTGGTGATGGGGGGGCCCTCCTGGGCTGAATCTGGGGATCTTTCAAGTCACTCTGAAGATTTTTAAAAATTAAGTATGTGTGTGTGTGTGTGTGTGTGTGTATCTTCAGGGGACACTGGGGGGAGGGGACATTCTGAAGGATCTGAGGGGGAAGGTCCTGAGATTTGGGGGGGCGCTGTGTGAGAGGGGGGACATTCTCGGGGTGGGGGAGAAGCTGGGGTGTCAGGTGGGGCTCCGGGGGGAGACTTCTGCACAGGGTCTGCAGGCGAGGGGGGCTAGGCGCAGGGAGACTCTGAAGAGAGTCCTTTTGGTTTCTCAGGGAGGCTCGTGCAGAAGCCGGCTGACATATTTTGTGGGAACAGGCGAGGAGTGGCCTCCGGGGAATATTTCTGGAGCGAGGAGGATGGTGACGGGGGAGAGGTCTCTCTCAGCGAGACTGGCCGTGTTAAGCAGGAGTCTCGGGGCCACAGGACGGACGTGGGGGCTCTCTAGGCGTGGGGGGCCCTGCGACAGCTCGGGGGTCGGTGGGGAGGGCCTCCGGGGGGTGTCAGAAGCAGCTCCGGGGGTCCCGAGAGAGGCGCCCCCGCCGGCCGGCCCCCCGCGACCCCGCGGGCGTGAGGAGGGTTTCCGAGGGAAGCTCCGGAGGCGGCCTGCGAGGCCGACTCGGGGTCCGGGCGCCGGGGGTTCTCTCCGGGGCCGGGACCCCCGAGCCCCGCGCGGTCCGCGCCCGCCGCCGCCCGCCGCTCAGGGTCCCTGAGAGGGCGGGGCCGCCCGCGCGGCCTGGGGCGCCCTGAGGTGAGCCCCGCGCGCCCCGACCCGCCGCCGCCCCGCGTCCGCCCGGCCCTGACCGCCACTCACTGCCTCGGCCTCCTCCTCCGCCGCCGCCGCCGCCGCCGCCGCCCGAGCCTCCTCAGGCCGCCGCCGCCGCCGCCCCCTCTCCGGCCCGCGAGCTCCCCTCCCTCCCTCCTCCCGCACCGACCACCGCCGCCGCCGCCGCCGCCGTCGCGCTGCGTCACCGCGCCGTGCGTCACCGCCCCTGGCCCCGCCCCTCCCGGCGGCCGCGCGCCGCCATTAGCTCACGCCGCGGTGACGAACGGCGCGGCCGCCAACGGGCGGCGAGGGCAGCCCGAAGGGCGGGAGGTGTGCGCGGAGAAAGGCGGGGTCCCGGCCCACAGGGGAGCGACGGGGCTCCGGCCAGGCCCGAGAGGCCCGCCCCCCGGGCAGGGGGATTGGCTGGCCGTGAGGATGACGGGCAGTCGGCCCGGCCGGGACCTCGGGGCCGATGGGCGGGGCGCGCGCGGCGTTGCCACAGCAACGGGCCGGGCGGCGGAGCCCGGGGCTGAACCTCCCGGCCGGCAGGGGGCGATCGCGCTCGCGTCCGGCGCTCCGCTCCTCCCTGCGCCCCACTTGGGGCTTCCGCGCTGCGGCGCCCCGGCGTCCCGGGAGCTTCTCGGGAGCGGCTGCTGCGGCTCGCAAATCGGAGCAGGACTGGGAGACGAGGCCCCAGAGACCAAAATAAGAGTCGTTGCTCTGACTTTTTTTTTTAAGATTAAAAATGCAGTTTTCTTTTTCTAATCTTTATTCATTCATTGGATAGAGACAGCTAGGAATCTAGAGAGAAGGGGAGAGGGAGAAAGAGACAGCTGCAGGTCCTGCTTTCCCCCTGCAGGTGGGGACCCGGGGCGAGAACCTGAGTCCTTGTGCGTGGTCATCCATGCACTTAACCAGGTGCGCCACCACCGGGACACTCCTTTCTTTTCCCTTTTTCCTTGTCCCTTTCCTTTCCTTCTGAAGGCAGAGGAGGCTTGAACCTGAGTCCTTGTGCACAGTAACATGCACTCAACCCGACGCGCCACCATCGCCTGGCCTTACTTCCTCTCTCTCTCTGTCTCTCTGTCTTTCTCTCTTTCTTCTTTTTTTCCCCAGAGCCCTGCTCAGCTCTGGTTTATAGTGATGCAAGGGATTAAGCTTGAGACTTTGGAGACTTGTTGCATTAACCATTATACTGTCTCCCCCACCGACTCTTGTAATCTCTCCACAACACCCATTTCTCTGGGTCAGGGTGAGCCGATCTGAGGGCTCAGAAGACCCAAGAGAGCAAGAGACACATAGGTTAGAGGAAGTCCAAGAAACGCAATGTAGGGTGCAGGTAGAATTCAAGGCAAGGAGTGGCGAGGAGTGATGGGATTTATGTTTGCCTTGGACTTGGCCTGAGGGCTCTAGGGAGAGTGTGGTGAGTTAGGGGCTTGGAAAGGTGTCTCCGGCTGCTACTTGAAGGACAGACTGGATGGAATAGATCTGGGGAGGCAGCCTGGGTGGGCGAAGGGCCTTTTCATCAGGTGTGTGTGGGGGGGTGGCTGATGGATGATGAGGAGGAGGTATCCGTGGGAGAGAAGGCCCTGAAGTTAACTGTGGAGAGAGGGGGAAATCCAAGGCAGGGAGGGGCACAGCTGTCAGGAGGTAGCATAGTGGTTATGCAAGAGAATTTCATACCTGAGATATCAGAAGTCCCAGCTTCACCATAAACAAAGGCAGGGTGGCCCAAGAGATGGCACAGTGGACAAAGTATTGAGCTCTCAAGCATGAGTTTCTGAATTAGATCCTTAGCATAGCATGTGCCAGAGTGATGCTCTGGTTCTCTCATAACTAAATCTCAACAACAAAAATATGAGGGGCCAGATGGTGGCTCACCTAGTTGAGCACACATGTTACAATGCACAAAGACCTGGGTTCGAGCTCCTGGTCCCCACTTGCAGGGGGGGAAAGCTTTTTGAGTGGTGAAGCAGTGTTGCAGGCATCTCTCTGTTTCCTTCTCACCCCCATCCCTCTCAATTTCTGGCTGTCTCTATTCAATAAAGATAATTTTAAAAATTAGAAAAGGAAAAATCTTCCCTCAAAAATGAGACAACATCATAGTAGCAGAAATTTGTCTTTCTCATTAAATAATTTTTTTAAAAAAGTAGGGGGCTGGGCGGTAGCACAGCGGGTTAAGTGCACATGGTGCAAAGTTCAAGGGGCATAAGGATCTCAGTTCGAGCTCCCAGTTCCCCACTGTGGAGGCACCAAGCAAATCCACCACTCCTGGCAGCCAATTTTTCCTTTCCTACTTTTTAGCCCCCCTTTGTATTTCATTTGTTAAGACAGAGATAAATTGAGATGAACTAGGGATATAATGTGGGGGGTGGGGGCTCAAACCTGGTTCCTTGCACATAGTAATCTGTGCACTCAACCAAGTATGCTACCACCCACCCACCCACCCCCATGAAAAAGGGTGGCTAGGAAGACAACATAATGGTTTTGCAAAAAGACTTTCATGCCAGAGGCTCTAAGGTCCTTGATTCAGTTCCCAGCACTGGCCAGTGCTCTGGTCTCTCATAACAAAACAAATAAAATTATTTTATAAAATTATTTATTTTTATAAAATTATTTATTTTTGCAAAACAGAGGAGTGGCCAGGAGGTGGCGCAGCAGGTAAAATATTGTACTTTTTGTACATCGTCCAGAGTTTCATCCCTGGTACTGGCACTGTGTATGGCAGAGTGATGCTCAACTTCTCCTTCTCTTTCTCGCTAATCAATAAATCTTTTTTTTTTGGGGGGGGTGTCGTCTCCCTGGCTTCACTGCTCTGAGCTAACTTTTTCCAGACAGGAAGTGCCAGAGAGGTAGAAAGGGGGGGAGGGATACCCTCCACTGAGGTGCCAGACATACTAAAAACTGAACATGTGCACTATCCAGGTGAGCTATTTTGCTGGTCCTAAAATTATATCTTAAGTATTGTACGTATTTCATGAGAGAAAGAATCCAGAGACCTAATCTCGCATTTGTGGTGCTGAGGCTTGAACCCGAGGCCTCAACACATACAAACCCTGCTCTACTAGCTCAGCCACTTCTCTTTAGTCTGTTTGTTTCTAGAGCACTTGAGCAGCTCTGCTTTATGGTGCAGGGGATTGAACCTGGGACCTTGGAGCCTCAGGTATGAGAGTCTCTCTGCATAACCATCATGCTATCTACCCCTGCCCAACACTTCTCCAACCACAAGAAATACTTTATTTCATTTAATTTTATTTATTTATGTTGCCTCCAGGCTTATCGCTGGGGCTCAGTGCCTGCACAAGTGGTCAAGTGGTGGTGCCGGTACCAAGCCCCAGTGATAACTCTAGTGGCAATAAAAGAAAGAAAGAAAGAATAAGAATAAGAAAAAGAAGACATCAAAGCTCAGTTCCACCATCTATGATGTTTCAGTTGCTCTTATTTTTGTTAATATTTATTTATTCCCTTCTTTTGTTGCCCTTTTTTTTGTTTTTTTTTTGTTGTTGTTGTAGTTATTATTGATGTTATTGTTGTTGGATAGTACAAAGAGAAATGGAGAGAGGAGGGGAAGACAGAGAGGGGAGAGAAAGACAGACACCTGCAGACCTGCTTCACTGCTTGTAAAGTGACTCCCCTGCAGGTGGGGAGCCGGGGCTCAAACCAGGATCCTTATACCGGTCCTTGTGCTTTGAGCCACCTGCGCTTAACCCGCTGTGCTACTGTCGACTCCCGCTCTTATTTTTCTTGACCTAATATGATGATCAGGATCAAACCCAAGACTTCAAGTTCTGCACTCAATTTCTGAGCCTCCTTCCTGACCCCAACCCCATTCCTGAATGGAATAATTCAGGGCTGGGTGGTGACTCACCTGGTTGAGTGCACAGGCTACTGTGCTCAAGGACCCTGGGATTAAGCCCCCAGTCCCCACCAGCAGGGGAGAAACTTCATGAGCAGTGAAGCAGTGCTGCAGAGCTGCAAGTCTCTCTCTCTCTCTCTCTCTCTCTCTCTCTCTCTCTCTCACACACACACACACCTTCCCCCCCTTATTCTATTTTATTTGATAGGGCAGAAATAAATTGAGAGGGGATGGAGAGGTAGATAGGCAGAGAAAGACCCCTGCAGACCTGCTTCATCACTTGGGAAACATCCACCCTGCAGTTGAGGAGTGGGGGCTCAAACTCGGGTCATTGCACCTGTGCTGAACTGAGTATTCCACAACCTAGCCCCCTGCCTCTCACCTTCTATCAAAAAAAAAAAAAAAAGTGGGAGGGGCAGAGGAAGATGACAGTGAGCAGCGGAGTTGTGCAGACATGAAGGCACAGGGATGATTCTCATGGCAAGAACTGAAGAGATGGCAGGGTCTGTGGACCGGGGAGATAGCACTGTGGTTGTGCACCAGACTTTCATGCTTGAAACCCCAGAGTTCCCAGCTTTAATCCCCAAACACCATCTTCTTGTGCCAGAACTAAGTAGTGCTGTGGTTGGTCTCTCTCTCTCTCTCCTCTCTGACTCACTTATGAAAATAAAATATTGTGAAAAAAAGAAAGAAAAAAAAGGAGAGCTATTTACAGAACGGAGACCCTCCCCACCCCAACTCTTCATCTGCACTACTCCAGCCTTTAGGTTCATGATTAGTCAACAACTTGTTTGGCTTTATATGTTAACTCTCTTTTCAGCCACCAGGTTCCAGATGCTAGCATGATGCCAACCAGACTTCCCTGGACAGACAACCCCACCAATGTGTCCTGGAGCTCCGCTTCCCCAGAACCCCACCCCAGTAGGGAAAGAGAGAGGCAGGCTGGGAGTATGGATAGACCTGTCAACATCCATGTTCAGCAGGGAAACAATTACAGAAGCCAGACCTTCCACCTTCTGCATCCCACAATGACCTTGGGTCCATACTCCTAGAGTGTTAAAGAATAGGAAGGCTATCAAGGGGAGGGGATGGGATACAGAGATCTGGTGGTTTTGTCAGTATTTCCTTTTTATAATAAATATAAA
Source organism: Erinaceus europaeus (assembly GCF_950295315.1). Classification (NCBI taxonomy): domain Eukaryota; kingdom Metazoa; phylum Chordata; class Mammalia; order Eulipotyphla; family Erinaceidae; genus Erinaceus; species Erinaceus europaeus. The sequence goes on along the minus strand of NC_080163.1, from coordinate 187,784,507 downwards.
AAAACAACAACAACAAAAAAGGAGGCATTTGCAAAAGAGGCTGAGAAGGAGCAGCTTGAGGAGTGGGAAGAACACTAGGCCTGGAGTACACCCCAAAACCCAAGGGAAGAAGGGGATCTGGGAAATGATGGCCGGTGTCCACTGTGGGTGGCAGGACACAGCAGGTGACAGCTGAGAAGTGACCACCAGGCCCGGCACTGTAGAGCTTTAGGTGGCCCTGACAGTGGAATGTCAGCAGAGAGGGACAGACATAATAGTTTGTCATGACATATTGCACGAAAGTAAAAGACTCTGGGGTGGGGGTGGGGGAGAATACAAGTCCAAAAAGAATGACAGAGGACCTAGTGGGGGTTGTATTGTATTATGTGGGAAACTGGGAAATGTTATGCATGTACAAACTATTGTATTTACTGTTGAACGTAAAACATTAATTCCCCAATAAAGAAATTAAAAAAAAAGAGTCTGCCAGCAGAGGGTTGAAGAGAAAATTGGGAGGAGCCATTGGAGACAGCAAGTGAGGATGATTCTTTCGAGAAGCTTTGCTGAAAAGGGAAGGAAATGGGCCAGGCGGTGGGGGTAAGCACACACATTACAGTGCACAAGGATGCAGGTTTAAGACCCCAGTCCTCACCTGCAGGGGGAAAGAGGGAAAGGTATAAGGCTGCAGGTGTCTCTCTGCCTCTCTCCCTCTCTATTTCCCCTCCCCTATCAACTTCTCTCCATCTCTATCTAATAATAAATAAATGATTTTTTTCAAAGGGGGAAGGAAATGTATGGGGAGTGGCTGGATTGGAGATAAAGGTTTTGCTTTGAAGATGGAGGAGATAAAGCTAAGGAAAAGATGCAGAAGAGATGGGACATAGATAGGGCAGGAGTAGGTAGCATAAAATTTATGCAAAGAGACACTTGTGCCTGAAGCTCTGAAGTCACAGGTTCAATCCCCTGCACCACCATAAGCCAGAGCAGAGCAGTGTTATGGTTAAAAAAAAAAAAAAAAAAAAAAGATGGGACATAGATGATTCAGGTGGAATAAGATGTTTGCAGTGAATCCACAGAGTGGGTGGAGTTTTGGGATCCAGTGTCCACACAGAGGGGGAAGAGGCTTGTCCATTATCGGGGAGAGGGAGCAGCACAGTGAACCCACCAATGTGAGGTTGGGGTTGGGGTTGGGATGTGTGTAGATTCTTTTTTGTTTGCTTATATGTCCTCTCTGAAATACATAGAGCTTTCCTGTAAATCACCTCCCTTTTATTTCTCTTTTATATGACAGCTAGGACATTATATTGATTTTAGGGGGATTTATGTGTATAAGTAGATTCCATTATCTAGGAATTTCATTTCAGGATGGGAAAGGGGGCAAATCAAAAAGCTCTGAATAAAAAAAAAAAAAGGAGGAGCTCTGATGGGATTGAATGTCACTGTTGTGGGGAGAGGCTGGGAGAAGCTGAATAACTGCAGAGAAATTTAAGAACATGTTTATACATATTTATTTTACTTTAACGAGAGAGAGACAGAAGAAACACACACACACACACACACCAGAGTACTGCTCAGCTCTGGCTAATGGTGATGCTGGGGATTGAACCTGAGACTTCAGAGCCTCAGGCATGAAAGTCTTTTGCAGAACCATTATGCTGTCTCCCCAACCTTGCAGGGAAATTTTTACCTTGACCTAGGTACCATGGAGTCTCCTCTCTTCGTTTCCCCGTCAATGTAGTGACTGGCAGTTGGACTAGCAAATGTCTCTAGGCTCTCCTTTTTAGCTTCAGTATCGAAACATTTAAAAATATTTATTTGTTGGATACAGACAGAGACAAATTGAGAGGGAAGAGGAAGATAGAGAAACACTTGCAAGGGGCTGGGTGGGTGGTGGTGCACCTGGTTGAGTGCACATATTACAATGCGCAAGACCCGGGTTCAAGCCCCTGGTCCCCACCTGCAGGAGGAAAGCTTTGTAAGTCTCTCCCTCTCTATCACTCCATCCCTCTTGATTTCTGGCTGTCTTTATCCAATAAATAAAGGTAAGAGAGAGAGAGAGAAGGAGAGGGAAAGGGAATGGCCTACAGCACTGCTTCAGTGCTGGTAAAGTTTCTTCCTCACCTGCCACAGGTGGGGGCTGGAGACTTGAACTGGGAATCTTGCTCATGATAACAGGTGCACCAATACCTGGCCTCAGAAGCCAGACATTCTAGGTGTGTGTGTGTGTGTGTGTGTGTGTGTGTGTGTGTGTGTGTGTGTGTGTGTATGTGTGTGTATCCAGGAAGGCTTTCTGGAGGAGGAGAGAAGCTGAAGTATTCATTCTCAGCCTTTGCTGTGTATTGAGTCTGCCCATGGGATGCTGTTTTGTCTTCATGATAACCCTGAATCAGAGAAGTGACACACCTCAGCTAGGGTCACAGCTCTGTTGTCCTGGTTGATGGTGGGGAAGGAAGGAGCGGGGAGGAGCCCTCTGTGACAGTTGTCCGGAATGGGCACAAACAGGATGTGGTGTTGGATGAAACCTTTCCCCTACCCTACACCCCGCCCCTAGAAGACAGCGGAACTGAGAAGAGAAGAGGCCTGTGGACAGAACAGTCATGGTCAGGGGCCAGGGGGCTGGAGGGGAAGGGGCTGGGGTGTGGCTGGGCAGGGTTCTGGAAAAAGGTCAAGGTGCTAGACAGCAGGCAGGCCCTGGGAAGGAGACCCCCCTTTCTGCATTACCAGCCTGGCTGGGGGAAGTGACGAGACATGGTGGGGTTTCCGGGTTTAGACCCAGGTAGGCAGGCAAGCGCTGCCCTTGACCTCCCAGGAGGGCTGGAGACTGGCCCCAGCAGGCTGTGCACCTGCTTAGGCTAGGATGCCTTTTCCTATTGGCCACAGAGGAATTGCTTGGGTAGAGCTAAGAGAGACAGAGGGCTGAGGAAGGGGACCTGGTGGGGGCGAAGGGGGGACTGAACTCTGACTGGGGCTCCCACCCCGACCACCCTCATCCCCCTGCAGTCTGACTCCCTGGTGGTATGTGAGGTGGATCCAGAGCTCAAGGAAAAGCTGAGGAAATTCCGCTTCCGAAAAGAGACGGATAATGCAGCCATAATAAGTGAGTGTTGTGGGCAGGGGAGACAGCATAACGGTTATGTCTTATGCCAGAGGCTCAGAGATCTCAGGTTCAATCCTCTGCACCATTATAAGCCAGTGCTGAGAAGTGTTCTGGGGGGGGGGAGTGACTGTCCTCTCCCAACCAGGGAAGCTGAGAGGGAGGAAGGGGGTATCTAACTCCTGTCTTTCTCCCTCCCATCCCAGTGAAGGTGGACAAAGACCGACAGATGGTGGTGCTGGAGGAAGAATTTCAGGTGAATGAGAGGGGCTGGTGTGGATGGGCCCCCCTGGAACTGGGAGACCCCAGGGCTGGATGGATGCTAAGCACCTGGTCTAGGGGTCCAGAAAGATTTGGAGGTCAAATCCTGCTCACCTTTGACCCTGGACTTGAGAGTTTACCTGTAAGGGTTTTGGTTTCTTCAGTTGTGAACTGGGGACAATGGAACATCATTACTGTATATACGTTCAGTGATTTAAACCTTCTAATGGCTTGTCCATATATTATGGACGTAATATATGCTCTGTAAAATAATGATGGCCTTGATGAAGATTTATTTATTAATGAGAGAAGGAGATGGGGAGAAAGAGAGAGAGAGAGAGAAGGAGAAGAGAGCACTGGAGTATATTTCCATGTGGTGTCACACATGTGGTGTCAGGGATCAAACTAACCCCATGCTTGAGGATCCAACAGATTTATTTTATTTATTTATTTTTTAATATCCTTTTAAAAAGATTTTATTTATTTATTCATGAAGAAGATAGTTGGGGAGAGAGAGAGAGAGAACACCAGATATCACTGGTACATGTGCTGCTGGGGATTGAACTCGGGACCTCACACTTTAAATTCCAATGCTTTATCCATAGCAGCTCCTGGACCACTATTTTATTTTGTTATTATTTTTTTAATTGCCACCAGGGTTATTGCTAAGGCTCAGTGTCAGCACTATGAATCCACCACTCCCAGAGGCTGTTTTTTCCTTTTTTTTTTGTAAGATAGGACAGAGAGGAATTGAGAGGGGGGAGATAGAGAGAGAGAGGGAGAGAAAGACAGCTACAGACCTTCTTTACTGCTCACTCATGAAGTAGACCCCCTGCAGGCGGCGAGTGGGGGATTGGACCACTTCCTCCCGCTTAGCAGGGCCTGCCTCCCGGCCGCCTATTAATAAATTAACAATAAAATTAATTTTATAATAAAAATTTTAAAAATCTAGTGGAGATCATCTCCAGACAGGGAAACTGAGGCCTAGGAGGCTACACACTGGATTAAGTGTTGGACCCTTAATCATGAGGTCTCATGTTCAATTCCCAGCACTGCACGTGCCAGAGAACTCTGGTTCTCTCTCTCTGCTCTTGTGTAAATAAATAAATTAATTAATTCTACAATCTCTTTTCTCTTGCCTAATGACTATGGTTAGGATTTCCAGTACTATGTTGAGTAGTAATGGTGATAATGGACAGCCCTGCCTTGTCCCTGACTAGACAGGAGAAACTTTCAGTTTCTCACCATTGAGTATGATGTTGGCTGTAGGTTTGCTGTATGTATAACGCTTTTTTAAAAAAATGTATCCATCTCTTTATTTATTCCCTTTTGTTGTCCTTGTTGTTTTATTGTTGTAGTTATTACATTGTTGGATAGGACAGAAAGAAATGGAGAGAGGAGAGGAAGACAGAGAGGGGGAGAGAAAGACAGACACCTGCAGACCTGCTTCACTGCCTGTGAAGCCACGCTCTTGCAGGTGGCGAGCCGGGGGCTTGAACCCGGATCCTTCCGCCAGTCCTTGTGCTTTGCGCCACGTGCACTTAACCTGCTGCGCTACCGCCAAACTCCCTTAACACTTTTTTTTTTAAAGCACTTAGTACTAAGTGCTTTTGTTGTTGTTGTTGTTGTAGTTATTGATGTCGTCATTGTTGGATAGGACAGAGAGAAATGGAGAGAGGAGGGGAAGACAGAGAGGGGGAGAGAAAGACAGACACCTGCAGACCTGCTTCACCGTCTGTGAAGCGACTCCCCTGCAGGTGGGGAGCCGGGGGCTCAAACCGGGCGGATCCTTGCACTTTGTGCCACATGGGCTTAACCCACTGCGCTACCGCCGACTCCTGAGACTTTTTTTTTTTTTTAAAGATTTTATTTACTTATGAGAAAGATAGGAGAGAGAGAAAGGCCAGATATCACTCTGGTACATGTGGTGTCAAGAGATTGAACTCAGGACCTCACGCTTGAGAGTCCAGTGTTTTATCCATTGCTTTATCCATTCGAACCGGGATCCTGATGCTGTTCCGTGCACTTCGTGCCACGTGCACTTAACCCGCTGTGCCACAGCCCAGCTTCCAGTTTGTTTGCTTCCATTGTCCGTATTCCACATGTAAGTAAAACCATCTGGTTTGTTGAATAAACCTTTTTTTTTCTTTGTTGGGGGGGGGATTAATGGTTTACATTCAACAATAAAACATTGTAACAAAAAGTCAAATACAGTAGTTTGTACATATATAACATTTCGCAGTTTTCCACATAACAGTTCAACCCCTCTAGGTCGTCTGACCTCATGTTCCAGGACCTGAACCCTCCTCTCCACTCTAGAGTCTTTTACTTTGGTTGAATACACCAAAGTGGGTGTTTATTTAATGGTGGTATTTCCTCTTCTTTTTCTCTTTTTCTTTTTTTTGCTCTAGGACATTTCTCCAGAGGAATTAAAAGCAGAATTGCCTGAGAGACAGCCCAGGTATTCTGGGGGCAGAGGAGGGATGGAGTGTGTGTGTGGGGGCTAAGTGTTAACGGAGGTGGAGACCCAGAAATGACTTGGGCTGCAGTCCTGTTCCTGGACTCAGGATCTTCATGTCTGAGGCCAGATGTTCATCCTGAAGCCTGTTTTTTTCTTTCTCTTCCTCCTTCCTTCCTCCCTCTTTTCCTTCTTCCCTTCTCTCCTTCCTTCCTTCGTTTTTTCTTTCTCTTTCTTTTCCATCATAAGTGCTTCACGGCTCCAGGCTAACTTTTTCAGATAGACAGAGGGAGAAAGATGGAGAGAGACGGTGGAGCATCCCTCAGTGATGTGGGGGCTGAACTTGAACCTGGGCCGTGCCCATGACAAAGCAGGTGCACTATTCAAGTGAGCCTACCTTGCCGGTTCCTGAAGACTCTTTGTTTACGTGCCAGGACATTTTGTTGATGAATTGTGCCCTGATAGTCCTATGTGATAGTATTGATAATTTGCCTTTTAAAATATATTTCATGTACTTATTGGAGAGAGGGAAATAGAGAGGGAAGAAAAGATAGATAGATAGAGAGAGAGAGAGAGAGAGAGAGACCTGCAGCACTGCTTCACCATTCATGAAGCTTCCCTCCTGCAGGTGGGGACTGGGGGCCTGAATCCAGGTCCTTGCACATTGTAAGACATTCACTGTACTCAGTGAGCCACTTCCTGGCCCTTTTATTTCAAGATTTATTTATTTATTCAAGATTTATTTCTTTATGAGAGAGAAGAAGAGAACCAGAGCATCATTCTAAGCACAAACAGTGCCAAGACCTCATCTCGTGCTTGAGCATCCAGTGTTCTGGTCACCTCCAGGCCTCTTGTTGGCTTTTTTTTTTTTTTTAAATATTTTTATATTTATTTATTGACTTATTCCCTTTTGTTGCCCTTGTTGTTTTATTGTTGTAGTTATTACTGTTGTTGTTAGTGATGTCGTCATTATTGGATAGGACAGAGAGAAATGGAGAGAGGAGGGGAAGACAGAGAGGGGGAGAGAAAGACAGACACCTGCAGACCTGCTTCACCGCCTGTGAAGTGACTCCCCTGCAGGTGGGGAGCTGGGGCTCAAGCCAGGATCCTTACGCCGGCCCTTGCGCTTCACGCCACCTGGGCTGAACCAGCTGCGCTACCGCCCGACTCCCTCTTGTTGGCTTTATTTATTTTTTTATTTTATCTCATTTTAATTTTAGTAAAGATCCTGTCAAGTTCTGGTCTCAACCATTGTACTTAGTTCATTAAAAAAAAGGAGGGGCCAGACAGTGTCGCACTTGGTTAAGTGCACATACTACAGTGCAGCACAAGTATCCAGGTTCAAACCCCTGGTCCCCACCTGCAGGAGGAAATCTTCACAAGTGGTGAAGCAGTGTTGCAGGTATCTGTCTCTCTCCCTCTCTTATCTCCCCTTCCCTCTCAATTTCTCTCTGTCTCTATCCAATAATATAGAAAATTTTTTAAAAAGGGAAAGAAAACTGCCTTTTTCCCCAGTGCTTTGGGTTGCATAGCAATTATTTGACCTCAGGTGATGGGGGGGGGGGGCTCCTGTGGGAAGCCAGGTGAACCTTGTACTTTCTGGTGTGTTGGTGGAGGAGCTCTAGATACTTCTCAGAAAACTGGTCTGTTTAGCTTTTCTGTGTTGAGTGTTGCATGCTCTGAGACTTTGAGCCCCAATCCCAGGCAGTAGGTCTCTCAGCTAGAACCACTTTCTGGGGTGTCCGACAAGGGCGGTCACAAAGGGCCCCAGACCCCAGACCCCAGAAGGGAGCCTCACATGTTGTGTGCGCGCACATGTGTGTTTATATGCAGAGCACTCAATAAAAGGGAATAAATAAATAAATATTAAAAAAAAGAAACAGAACTTGAGAGGGAAGGGGAGATAGAAAGGGAGAGAGAAAGAGAGACACCTGCAGCCCTGCTTCACCACTGGTGAAGCTTCCTGGTGCAGGTGGGAACCAGAGGCTTGAACCAGGTCCTTGTGTATTATAACATGTGTGCCTTACCGGGCGTGTCACAGCCTGGCCCCCTCCTCCTCCTTCTTTTTCAGCTGAGAGAGACTAGAACACCATTCTGCCACTTATTCAAAGTATTTATTAGTGAGAGAGAGATAGCGAGAGGGAGGCGGAGGAGGGAGCCAGAGCATCACTCTGGTGCATGTGATACTGGGGACTGAACCCAGGATCTCATGCTAGAGAGTTCAATGCTTTATCCACTGCACCATTTCTTGGGATGCCACCCTGCTGGTTATGAAGTTCATTGTCTTACTTGTTGCTGTGTGGTGCTGGGGATGGAATCCAGGGCCTCACACATGCAGGCCATACAAGGCATGCACTGTACCACTGAGCCACATCCCTGGACCCCCAAAGCAGCATGCTTTTATTTATTTGGTAGAACTGGGGCCTCTCACATGCAAAATTGGACCATGCTGGGATGCCTTTTTTCATTCAGATTGAGAGGCAGAAAGATAAGGCTAGGGAGACAATATAATAGTTACACAAAAAGACTCCCATGCTTAAAGCACCAAAGGCCCCAGGTTCAATCCCCAGAACCACCATAAGCCAGAGATGAGCACTGCTCTGGTTAAAAGAAGAAGAAAAAGAAAAAGAAAAGGCAGAGAGAGGGAGTACGAGAGACCTCTGTTGGCATGACACCTCCTGTGTGGCTTGGGATCTTGAACCTGAGCTTCGCACATGGTGAGGCATGTGCCCTACTTGGTGAGCTTTCTCTCTGGCCCTGTCTCTATCTTTTAAACCATTTATTGTGTTTGAGGCCAGTATTTGGGTCTCACTTGTTAACTCTAGTTTCTGGGCTCAGATAATGGCAGCTTGGCTTGGGGTCCAGGCTGAGTTCCTGAGCCTAAATTCCTTCCTTTTACTGGTGCAGGTTCGTGGTTTATAGCTACAAGTATGTGCATGAGGATGGACGAGTATCCTACCCCCTGTGTTTCATCTTCTCCAGCCCTGTGGGTGAGCCAGCAATCCCCTTTCTCCTGGAAGAAGTTGTGTGTGTGTGTGTGTGTGTGTGTGTGTGCGCGCGCGCAGGGCTATGTGACTGGTGACTGGAAACGTGTGTGTGTGTGTGGAGGGCTTGGTAAATATGTAAGTATGTGGCACATTTGGTGTGTGAATGTTGAGGCTGTGGGGTGTAGGTGGGGGCTTGCATTCCTCTAGATCTCACCTATTGTTCTCAGTTCAGAGGTGCATAAGCAAACTCCCTCTTCCTTTCACTTGGAACCCTCTCTCTGGCCCCCAAATCATTTCTGAGAATCCCCAGAATAGCTTCAAACCCTCAAGCAAAATTGGAAAGTCGGAGTTTAGCTTCCAGGGATCTCTTCAGACCAGCTCCCTGGGAACCTCAGAAAACTCTGGGTCTGAGTGCCAGGTGGTGGTACCATCAGCTTGAGCACTCACATTACTATGGACAAGGACTAGGGTTTGAACCCCTGCTCCTCACCTGCAGGCATGATGCTTCATGAGTGGTAAAGCAGGTCTGCAGGTGCCTATCTCTCTTTTTCTCCCTATGTTCCCCTCCCCTCTTAATTTCTCTCTGACCCATCAAATGAAAATAGAGAGGAACAAAATAATAATAAAAAGGAAAAAAATGGTTGCCAGGAGCCATGGATTTGTAGTGCAGGCACCAACCCCAGGGTTAGCCCTGGTGACAAAAACAAACAAAACAAAACAATCAAACAAACAAACTCCAGGTCTTCAGGACATTACTAGGATCTTAAAGAACACCCCAGAACCCCACTTATGCTCCCTTCTTCTTTCCATGCAGGCTGCAAGCCTGAACAACAGATGATGTACGCAGGCAGCAAAAACAGGCTGGTGCAGACAGCCGAGCTCACAAAGGTCTGGGCCTGGAGGCTCTGCAGAGAGAGTGGGCAAGGAAGAAGCTGGGGGCGGGGCTGGATCTGAGGAAGGAGGGGCTGGGGGGACCCCCGTGAGTGAGGGAGAGAGGGCTGGGGGACCCCCGGTCTGAGGGAGGAGGGGCTGGGGGATCCCTGGGCTTGAGAAAAGAGGGGCTGAGGGATGGACCCTAGGTCTGAGGGGGAGGGGTTGGGGGTTGGACCTCTGGATCTGAGGAAGAGGGGCTGGGACATGGACACTGGGTCTGGGGGATGGGCTGAGGGATGGACCCTGGGTCTGAGGAAGAGTGGCTGGGGGTTAGACCCTTGGGTATGAGAAAGAGGAACTGAGGGGCCCCCAGGTCTGAGGGAGGAGGGAGGTGAGTCCTCTCTGTTCCTGGGCGGATCATAATTCTAAGGCCTCCTCCCTGCACAGGTGTTTGAAATTCGCACCACTGAAGACCTCACCGAGGCTTGGCTCCGAGAGAAGCTGTCATTCTTTCGTTGACTTCTGGGATGGGGTCTGAATTCCTAGAATCTGAACACTGGAGACCCTAAAGAAATTAAAATGCAAGAACTCAGAGATCCTCCTATATTCAGGCTCCGTTTCTGTTCCTCAATGTGGGCACCGGCCGGCAGTCCCTGCAGTATTGCAGTACCAGCTTCCCGCCAGCAGAGGACAGGCAGACCATGAGGACCCCAGCTAGTTCCGCCTGGAGGAGAGGATGGATGTCTAGTTCCTTGAAAATAGGGGGAGGGATCTCTAGGGTGACACTCCTAGAGATGGGGGGATATTTCAGTCTGGGGGGGCGGGGAGGAGCCCACTCCAAAGGAGAAAGCCTGAGGCCACGTCCAAAGGAGGACGCCTGGGGTCTTTCAGCCTAAAAGGAGCCAATGGGCGGGTTTCCCGTAGTCCCCTTTTCTTCCCCAGCTCTAGGGACCGGCAGACATTAGCTTGAGCCTGAGTCCCCAGGAAGCTAGAATTAATTTTTATTTATTTAAATCTTAATTATTTTATTTATTTATTTATTTATTTATTTATTTATTTATTTATTTATATTCACCAAAGTAGTGCTCAACTCTGGTTTATGGTGGTGCTGGGAAATTGAACCGGAGACTCTGTAGCCTCAAGCATGAAAGTTTTCTTGCATAACCATCATGCTATTTTCCCCATCCTATTTATTTTTAATATTTTATTTTGATTAAAAAATAGTAACTTTTCCCAGCGCACTGCTGCTCAGTTCTGTTTCATGATAGTGCTAGGGGTTGAACCTGGGACCTTGCAGCCTCAGGCATGAGAGTCTTTTTTGCACAACCATTATACTATCTCCCCAGCCCTATTTTAAAATATATATATTCGTTCATTTGTTGAATAGAGAGGGAGAGAGAGATGGAAGATGAACCAGAACCCCAGTCTAGCACATGAGGTACTGAAGATCAAACTCAGGACTTCATGCTTTCAAGTCCAAAGCTTTAGCCACTGTCCCACTTCCCAGGTCACCAGGCAGGAAGAAATGAAAGGCAGGAAAGTTGTTGGAGGCTCAAATGTAATAGCTCCACGGGTTTGGAAGTTGCTGGGGCAGATGGTTTGCATGGTTGGGTTAGCATGCACAGCCTTCTTTCTTCTGGGGTCTCTGAGCCTTTGACACAGGCTCTCTCTGTCTCTGTCTCCGCAGAACATACATGAGAGCACCCACAGTGTACCAAGCTCTGAGAATCCCTAGATGGGGAAGTCTTCTCGGAGCTGGACCACTGTCTCTGTCTCTTTGCTTCTTTTCCACATCTCTCTGATTGTTCCTCTTTCTCTCTGTCCCCAGATACAGGGACCTGGGAGCTCCCTCCCCTCACCCCTTCCCAGGTTCCCTGTAGAGAGGTGGCCGTTGCTATGGTAACAATGACACAGTGACCTTGAGCCTGGGCTGCCCCTCCTCCAGTCCTGTCATTCATGGGGAAGGGCCCTCAAGCCCAGCTCCAGCCTTTCCTTCTCCATCAGAACTTTGACACACATTCTCATCACCCCTACTCTGCCCCATCTTTGCTTCCTTGCCCACAATCAGGACAAGGCCTTTGCATGAGGGATTCAGGATTCAGGGTAGAATCACTCTACACTGGGCCACAGGGAGATCCTTCTTGGCTCCACCTTTATTTTGTGGAGTGGGGTGTTTTGTATATATATATATATTTTTTCCCCTTTTGTTGCCCTTGTTATATTGTTGTAGTTATTGATGTTGTCAGTTGATGGATAGGACAGAGAGAAATGGAGAGAGGAAGGGAGACAGAGAGAGGGGGAGAAAAAGATAGACACCTGCAGACCTGCTTCACCACCTGTGAAGTGACTCCCCTGCAGGTGGGGAGTGAGTGGGGTGTTTAATTTAACTCTTCTCTCTGACACCATCCTTGTACCTCCACCTTCATATCTCCACTGGGGACACCCTTACCCCTTCCTCTACTTCATGATGTTTTAGTTTCAGTCTCTGATGACTAGATGGAAGAGGAGAACGGAGGATAAGAGAGATCATCCTAGTCAGCAATATTGCTTACTTGCATAATGCATGACCCAAGTTCAAGCTTAGCCACCACTGCACTGAAGGAAGCTTCAGTGCTGTTATCTCTTTCACTCTCTCTGCCTCAATTAAAACAAACAAACAAACAAACAAACAAAAATCCAGTGAGGAGGTCAAGCTGAGGCCTGCAGAGGTCACAGAGGTGAAAGTATTTTCTCCAAGGACATGCACTTACATGATAAATTAATAGTACCTGTGCTGATTGAAGGCTTGTTAGCTGTCAGGTACTTCTCTAGCCACTTTACAGGTACTAACTTAAATTCTTCTTCTTCTTTTTTTTTTTTTTTTAGTAATTTAATAATGATTGACAAGATTGTAGGATAAAGAGGGGAACAATTCCATACAGTTCCCACATCAGAGTTCTGTATCCCATCCTTTCCATTGGAAGGCTCCCTATTCTTTATCCCTCTGGGAGTATGAACCAAAGATGGTTATGGGGTGCAGAAGGTGGGAGATCTGGCTTCTGTAATTGCTTCTCCGCTGGACATAGGCATTGACAGGTCGATCCATACCTCCAGCCTGTTTCTATCTTTAATTCTTACAATACTCCATGAAAAAGGTATCAATATTAGTGGGCTGGGAAATGGCGCAGTGGATTGAGCATTGAATTCTCAAATATGAGGTCCCGAGTTTGATCCCTGGTATTGCATACGTCGGAGTGATGCTCTGGTTCTTTCCACTCCCCCACCTGGCCGCCCCTATAACAGTTTACAGATGAAGAAGCTGGCACAGAAGCCAAAAATAATTGCCCAAAGCTACGTAGTTAATGGTCAGTACAGTCAGAACTCTAACTCGGGAGTTGGGCGGTAGCGTAGCGGGTTAAATGCAGGTGGCACAAAGTGCAAGGACCGGCATTAAGGATCCTGGTTCCAGCCCCCGGCTCCCCACCTGCAGGGGAGTCGCTTCACAGGTGGTGAAGCAGGTCTGCAGGTGTCTGTCTTTCTCTCCTCCTCTCTGTCTTCCCCTTCTCTCTCCATTTCTCTCTGTCTTATCCAAGAGCAACGACATCAATAAGAACAACAACAATAATAATAACTACAACAATAAAAAACCAAGGGCAACAAAAAGGGAATAAATAAACAAAAATTTTAAAAAAGAATAACTTTAACGAAAGATTATCCAAGGGACATTCCTTCTTTTAAACAGGGAGAGGATTTGGGTAACCATGTCTTCTGCCCACTCCCCTTCTACCTCCCTCTCTCCCTGGAGAGCTGAACTTGTCAGTATCCTGGCTTACAATTACTAGCAGTCCAATCAGAAAGAGGCATGTACAAGGATTTACCCAATCAGGAGCAGGGTGTTCAAAAAAAAAAATGCGGGATTCAATCAGAAAGGAGGACTCTGAAGGGTGGTCCAATGGAGAGTAGGTTTGGCTAGAGGGATTGGGGATGCACCAATCAGAGAGCAGAGCAGAATTATGCTATCCAATGAAGTGTCGGCCCAACAGGGCGTGTCCGCTCCTTTGAGAGTGCTCAAACTGGGAACCACCTCCTCACTCCGTTCTACCCCCTAACTTCATTCAATCAACCAGCCAGCCAATCAATCAATCAGTTTTTACTAGAGCACTGTTCGGCTCTGGCTTATGGTAGTTTAAGCAACTGAACCTAGGACCTCAAAGCCTCAGGCGTGAAAGTTGCTTGCCTAACCATTACAACAATCTCCCATGCCCCTAATTTTTGAATTCAGACTCGACTTTTCCCCTGGAGCTCTTCTTCCTGCTAACCTAGAATGTGAGCAGGCTTAGGTTCTTTCTTTCTGAGCAGAGCACTGTTCAATTCTGGCTATTGGTGGTGCCAGGGATTGAACTTTCGACCACTTACATGTCATGTGAGTCCTCCCCTCAACCATATTGCCCAGTCACTATTCTAAATACTGAAGAAAATTGGTATCTTGGCTTCTCTCCTCAGGAGGCCAACGTTTCAATGACTAGACAATAAGCCATAAGCAAATAAGCAGTATAAATTCATAGATAACCAAACAAAATGTTTACCAAGAGTATTGAGAGCAATGAGGGAAATAAAATGAAGGAATAGTGGAACCTGTTGGAGCTATATTTTTGTTGACTCTTTTGTCTCTGGAAGACCCTTTCTGTTCCCTCCTCCCCAAGGTTAGGTTTATAAAGAACAATTTCAAGCATATAGCACAGTTGAAATGATTTTACAGTGAACATTCAGATCTCCACCACTTAGATTCTACCATTAACATTTTATTGCACTTACTTCATCACATAGCCATCCGTCAAGACTTCTTACTTTTCTCCATGCATTTCAAAGTAATTTGCAGACACCAGGACACATAGGTGGGTAGATCTGGGGATGGAAAAGAAGATACTACATTTGGGGCACACGTGGCAGAAAGTGCAAGGACCAGAGTAAAAATCCCGGTTGGAGCCCATCTGTAGGGGAGTCACTTCACAGGCGGTGAAGCAAGTCTGTAGGTGTCTCTCTTTTTCTCCCCCCTCTGTCTTCCCTTCCTCTCTCCATTTCTCTCTGTCCTATCCAACAACGACAACATCAATAGCAACAACAATAATTATGACAATAAAACAACAAGGGCAACAAAAGGGAAAATAAATAAAAAATTTAAAAAAAAAGAAGAGACTACATTTGAATTGAGGCTACTTTTGAATTGAAATACACAAGAAAAGATGGAATTAGCCGTGGCAGGGGAAAAGGATGCTAAAGTTGGGGGGTTGTGTGGAATGAGGTGTTGTATGAGAAGGCAAGAAAAGTCCTCACTGGAGCTGAAGATAAGCATGGCTTGGGGATGAGGCCAAGTCAGCAGCAGGGGCTAGTGCTCGCTGGGCCAGATGTGCTCTGGAATCAGGTCATTTCTACCTGTATCTCCAGCTCCTTGGTTCTTCATTTTCATCTTCCTTTCTTTCTTCCTCCCTCCCTTCCTTCCTTCCTTCCTTCCTCCCTCCCTCCCTTCCTTCCTTCCTTTTGCCTTCAGGGTTATTGCTGTGGCTCAGTGCCTGCACTACCAATCCACTGCTCCTGGAGGCCATTACTTTCCATTTTTGCTGGCCTTGTTATTGTTGTTATTGTTGTTGGATAGGGCAGAGCGAAATCAAAGAGAGGAGGGGAAGACAGAGAGGGAGAGAGAAAGATAGACGCCTGCAGACCTGCTCCACTGCTTATGAAGTGACCCCCCTGCAGGTGGGGAGTTGGGGGCTCGAACCCGGATTCTTAGCCTGGTCAGTCCTTGTGCTTTGTGCCATGTGCGCTTAACCTACTGCGCTACCGCCTGGCCCCTGGTTTTCCATTTCTGTATCTTTCATTACTCTTTTCTTGATCTCCTCTTTCCCCCCCCTCCTGCCCATCTCAGACCTGCCCTTGTCTTTCCCTGTCACCTCCAGCCTGTTCGTTCAGTTTCTACATGAGTGTGTGACTAAACCACTCTGCCACTTCTTGTTCTTCATGTATAAAACAGACATAGTATTGGGACTTCATTATGGGGTTGCTGTGATTGGCAAACCTAGCCATCACTGGGAAGCTCTCAGAACTACTAAGGGCACTCTATTAGTGCTGGGTGTTTACCTATTCCTTTTGTTGTAGTTGTTAATCCTTCTCCCATCTTTGTCCTCCTAGTTTGGAGCTCCACACCCCCAGCAGGAAGTACCAGAAGCCAGGGTGGGAGGTAGTGGGGGTGGGGGTGGGGATGGTAGAGTCTGCAGGGGCAGGGGTTCTGAGCATCCGTTCTCTTGTGGGGATCTAGTAATCTGGGCATCAGGGTTCACTAGACAGAGGCTCTGCAGAGCTGTCCTTGATCTGGCTGTGGCTAGGAAGAATTTAGGGAAAGGGATGGTGGGGGGTCAGGGGACCTGATACACTAGGTTGAAAATCGGTGGGGCTTGGGCTTCCAGGGACCTTGTGGACTGCAGTAAGATTTGGAGGCAGGTGGCGCACCTGGTTGAGTGCATAGGTTACTATGCTTAAGAGTCTGGGTTTGAATCCCCCCACCAACCTACAGAGGAGATGCTTCAAGAGTAGTGATGCAGGTCTGCAGGTGTCTACCTACCTCTCTTTCCCCCATCTTCCCTTCCCCTCTCAATTTCTTTTTGTCCTGTCAAATAAAAGAGAAAGAAAAGTAGTTTGGGAGATTGTGCAGTGGATAAGGCATTGGACTCTCAAGCACGAGGTCCTAAATTCAATCCCCGGCAGCACATGTACCAGAGTGATGTCTGGTTCTTTCTCTCACTCCTATCATTTCTCATGAATCAATAAATAAAATCTAAAGAAAAAAAAAAAGAAAGAAAAGTCTGGGAGATGGCACAGTGGATAAGGCATCTGACTCTCAAGCACAAGATCCTGAGTTCAGTCCCTGGCAGCATATGTACCAGTGATGTCTGGTTCTTTCTCTCTCTCCTCTTATCTTTCTTTCTTTTAAAATATTTATTTATTTATGTAGTCCCTTTTGTTGCCCTCATTGTTTAATTGTTGTAGTTACTGATGTCGTCATTGTTGGATAGGACAGAGAGAAATGGAGAGAGGAGGGGAAGACAGAGAGGGGGAGAGAAAGACAGACACCTGCAGACCTGCTTCACCTTCACCACCTGTGAAGCGACTCCCCTGCAGGTGGGGAGCCGGGGGCTGAAACTGGGATCCTTACTCTGGTCCTTGTGCTTTGCCCCACGAGCGCTTAACCTGCTGCGCTACCGCCCGACTCCTCCTCTTATCTTTTTTTTTTTTTTTTTTAAAGATTTTTATTTATGAGAAAGATAGGAGGAGAGAGAAAGAAGCAGACATCACTCTGGCACATGTGTTGCCGGGGATCGAACTTGGGACCTCATGCTTGAGAGTCCAAAGCTTTACCACTGCGCCACCTCCCGGATCGCTCCCTCTTATCTTTCTTATTAATGAATAAATAAAATCTTAAAAAATAATAAGTAAAGTGAATAAGTATTTTAAAAAATAGAAAGAAAAGAAAAATGGCTGCTGGGAGCAGTGTATTCATCATGCAAGCACTGAGCTCCAGTGATAACCCTGGTGGGAAAAAAAAATTGGAGGCAAGATTTGCCTGGTGAGCACATCGGGAAGAGGCAGAGAGTCAACCGTGATACTCAGTGGGGTTTGGGAGACAGTGAAGGAGTCTGGTATTGGCTAGTAATTGGACAAAGGGATTTGAGTAACGAAGGAACAAGTCACAGGAGGGAGGGTATGTTCAGAGAGAGAGCAAGAGAGCTGTAGGCCAGGTGGTGGTGCACTTGGTTAAGTGCACACATTAGAATAACAAGGATCCAAGTTCAAGCCCCGGGTACCCATCTGCAGGGGTAAAGCTTCATACGTGGTGAAGCAGGGCTGCAGGTGTCTCTCTGTCTTTTTCCCTTTCTATATCCCCTGTCCTTTTCATTTCCTCTCTCTACCCAATAATAAGTAAATAAAAGTATTATAAAAAGAGAGAGAAAGGAGATCAGGGAAGAGATGGGGGGATGGGGACAAGGACGTGGGAGACAGCATAATGGTTCTGCAAAAGACATTCATTCCTGAGGTTCTAAGATCTCATGTTCAATCTCCAGCATCATCAGCCAGAGTTGGGCAGTGCTCTGGTATCTCTCTCTTTCTCTCTTCCTCTCCTCCCTTTCTGTATTTCTCTCTACATTTCTCGTTTGTTAATACATAAATAAAATATTAAGAAAAAGGAATTGGGAACAAATTAGGGGTTCTGGGAGTCCGGGGGGGGCATCATGGAGGGGAGCATGGTTTGGAGTCTCGTGGGGTTAATGAGGAAAATCTGGGGTCTCTAGTGAGACATGTGTGAGGTCCCTAGGAGGTCCACATGGTCAGGCCCTCTAATGAGTATGGGGGATACTTTGAGGCCTTGGAGGATGAAAGAACATGGCTAGGGGTCCTTGAGAAGGTTCTGGGTGGCCGTAGAACATGCTGACACCCCTCCCCACAATCCTCCGAGGAGCAAAGCCTGATCTGGACTCTTCTTGGATGTTGGTATCTGGTCTGGGTCCCCTCTGGATGTTGGGGTCCTATCTGGGGTTCCTAAGGGATAGGGTGTGGTCAGGGTGTGTGTGGGGTGTCCACCTGAATGGTGAGTTGTGGTTTCGAGTCCCCGATGAGGGTGCTCTGAATCCCTCGGGACTGGAATATGTTCTGCCCCCCCCCCCCCCCGGATTTGGGCGACGGGGCACGGCCTGGGGTCCCTAATGGGGTGTGGGACAGACTCTGAGGTCACTGAAGAGACAGCAGGACGTGGTCTGTGGTCCCGGGAGGCTGCAGAACATGGTCTGGGTCTTCACAGGAGGTAAAGTGGGGTGTCAGGTTCCCCCGGGGACAGGACGGGGGTGTGGGGTGTGTGTGTGTGGAATGATGGGGGTCCCCAGGCCAGGCGGGGCGTGGTCTTGGAGGCTGTGTGGGTGGTCTCCCTGGAAGCCTGCGGGGCCGGGGGTGGGGCGCGGGGCGGGCCGGCGGCTCCGCAGTGGAGAGGGGTCTGCGGCGGGTGCAGGGCGGGGGTCTGGGGGCGCGGCCGCCCCGCCCGCCCCTGGCCGGCACCCCCTCCCCCCTTGCGGCTCGGACGGCGCGGAGGGCGGAGCTCGGCGGCGGCTCGGGAGGCGGGAGGGAGGCGGCCCCGCGGCACCGCGCCCCCTCCCCGGCCCTCCCCCCACCATGGCGCGGAGCGAGGCGGCGGCGGGGCCGGGCCCGGGCCCCCCCCGGGCTGGGTGAGGGACGCGGCCTGCAGCGACCGGGGGGCGCGGGTGCGAGTGCGAGTGTGTCCGCGGCGCTGCGGCGGCCCCGGCGAGCGCCCGCCCGCGGCCCTGGGAGCCCGGCGCCGGCGTGTGGCCTCCGGGCGTGCCGGCCGGCGAGTCCCCGGCCCCCTCAGGCGGCCCCTCCAGCCGTGTGTCCGGGGTGGGGTGCGGGGGGAGGCCGTGGCGCGCCCCCCAGGCGCTGTGTGCAGGTGTGTGCGTGGGTTGTGTGCCCAGGTGTGGGGGCCCCCAGCATCCCCCCACCCCCCGCGAATGTGCGCGCGCGGCGAGCTGCGTTGGGTATGTGTGTCCGTCTTGGATGTCTGTCCATCGGAGGGTCCGTGGAGCCGGGTGTGCCCGCCCGGGTGTCCCTTTATGTGTGTGTGTGTGTGTGTGTGTGTCTGTGGGTTGTGTGTCTTCCGAGGGTGTGTGTCTGTGCGTCCACATCAGGTTCTCCCGGCTCCGGTGTGTGTGTGTGTGGGGGGGGGTTCGGGCTCGGCACCTTGTGGGTTCAGGCCTCTCGGTGTGGCTGGGGGAAAGGGAGGGGGAGTTTGCTGCTCCCTCGGTTCATGTCAACTGGAGAGAAGGGAGGGGGGTCCCTCAGCGGTCCTTGGGGGAGACGGCCATGTCTTTCCCTTCCCGGTGGTTGGTTGGGTGTGGGGGGGATGGGCTGCCGGTAGGTGGACAGATGGAGGGATGAGAGGACGAGGGATGGACAGATGGGCCCATGGGGGAGGGACGTAGACCTGGCCCTTCCTCACCCACCTCACCTCAGCCCCCCCTCCCCTCACACCCTTAAACGGGGCTGGAGTTGCCGGCAACCGGTTGGCAAGACTGGGGGACCTTTGGGCTGCTGTTGGGAGGATCGTCTTGGAATGGAGGTCTAGGACCCAGCCCCCAGCCCTCAGATCCGGACCTGCTGAACTCTGACCTCTGGTCTTGGCTTGTGCCCTAGTTGGCGGCGGTGTTGATGGTGGCGGTGGTGTGTGTGTGTGTGGGGTGTGCTGGGAGGGCGGATGCTAAGATTTCCTTGGTCTGGGAAGTAGGTGGGGCGAGGGTGCCTCAGGGCTGGGAGGGATGTGTGTCCATGACTCTGTGTGTGTGTGTGTGTGTGTGTGTGTGTGTACCTGTGCCTGTCGGTTAGCTGTGCCACTATGGTACAGTGCTTTGTAGGCATTTATAAGTGTATGAACCCCTTGCATGGCTGTTGTGTGTGAATATGTCAGTTATGAGTGAATATCTTGGAGTGTTTGTGTAAAGGTTTTTTTTGTGTGTGTTTGTGTGTGTGTGTGTATACTGGCCTTGTATGCATGCATGCTTGTGTGTGGACTGTGCATGGACCAGTATGTGGATTGTGTATCTGTTGGTGTAGGACTCTGTCAGCTCTGTCACTGGGGGCTATGGTCTGTAGAAAGTTATATCAATGTGCTTGGGTTTTTGAGAGTGTGCAGCTGTGTATCTCTGATAATTCTCTGCCATACTTGTGCCTCTGTGTGTTGGTGAGTGAGCAAGGGCATGTCTTTATGGGTGCAAGTACCTGGTTGTCTGCCAGGGGGCACCTGAGTTTCTTTGTAGTGTGTGTGTGTGTGTGTGTGTGTGTGTGTGTGCTCTCGTGTGCAGGGAAACGTCAATGTTGTCCACATGTGGTTGCATACAGCTGTGTCTGCCATGAGGGCATGTGTCTGTGTATGTTGTGAGTTCACTTAATGTATCAGTGTTGGCTTCTGGGGAGTAGGCTTGTATGTTCAAGCTTGTGTGTGTACACATGTGCCTGTGTCCTTGGCACAAAAGCCATGCTGCTTTTGGGTCCAGTGAGAATAGGGTCCCTGTGGTATGCGGGGGTCCAGCATGGGTGTCATAGATATAATGGTGTCCACACCTGGGGCCTATGGAGGGAGGCTCAGGGCACACAGACTATGCTGGAGTATCTGTGGAGAGCCAGATGTAGGTAGACCTGTGGGTTATGGGGCTATGTGATTCAGACATGTCCACACAGGGTGTGACAGTGAAGGCAAAAGCTGCTGCCCTTTCCAGTCCAGGTCTTTGTAGTTGTGGGGCATTGGGTTGGGACTCTGACAGGGTGAGCTAGGAGTCTGGATCTGAAGGCAAAGGGGGTGGTAGGATCAACTTCCTGGATCTTGAGAAAGGAAGGGACTGAGACCTGAACTCTTTTTTGAGTGTGAGCGAATTGAAAGGTAGAGTTTCAAGGAGGAGGCGAATGGGGTCTCTGGCCCCTAGAGGTGCCAGAGGACAAAGGGCTAATAAACTGAGTTTCTGGGTTTCAGAGGTTGAGCAGTCCTGAAGCTTAGGCTCCCTGATGTCCAGAGATAACTTCCGGGGCCAGTCTCGGACTCTGTGGAGTCTGCAGTAGCAGCAGCTAAGATGGTGATCACACTGGGGAGTTCCTTGGCCAAGTTGGCTTTCAAGCTGCCAAAGGGATGTTAACAGGGATGTCTTGTTCCTTTGCAGGTACTGACCCAGGCCCTGACTCCCTGAAGAGAGGTGAGTGTGGTCTCCCAGTCTGGCGAGAGAGCTGTATAGGGGTTGAGCTGATTCCGAGATAGCTAGGACCCTAGAGCCTTGCCCTGCAGGGAATGGCAGTGTCCCTAGAGTCCGAGTGTCCCCCTCCTCAGGCTGGAGGATGGTGACGGGATCAGGGGCATCCTGTGTGAACGAGGGTGTGTGGTCAAGGTGGCATAGGGTTGGGGTGGGGGCAGGGCGTCAGCCCTGGAGGCACCTGTTCACAGGATGGTGGGGTGGTTGGGGATAGGGAGGGTCCTCCCATATCAGTGAAGTGTGCAGGAGTCTTAAGCTGAAAAGTGTCCCCTGAATCTGGAGAGTGGCATAGACATGCTTTATTGTTTTTTGTGTGAATGTGCATGGAAGTGGGAAGGTTTCCTGAGAGTCAAACTACTGATGATTGAGAAAGCCAAGGAAAAAGTTAACAACAACAACAGCAATAATAATAAAAATATCACCAGCAGTAGGAGCTGGCATTTATGTAGTTGTTTTTATTTTTGCTTCCAGGGTTATCACTGAGGTTCAGTGCTTGCACTTCGAATCCACTGCTCCTGGAGGCTATTTTTCCCCCCTCTTTATCGTTGTTGATATTACTGTTACTGCTGTTGTTGTTGGATAGGACAGAGAAATAGGGAGAGGAGGGGAAGACAGAGGGGGAGAGAAAGGTGGACACCTGCAGACCTGCTTCACCGCTTGTGAAGTGATGCCCCTGCAGGTGGGGAACCGGGGGCTCAAACTGGGATCCTTATGCCAGTCCTTGAGCTTCGTGCCATGTGTGCTTGACCCACTGCGCTACCGCCTGGCCCTCCCATTTACGTAGTGTTTACTCCATCTGGAATGATCCTAAACAGAATATAGTTTGTTACCTTATTTAACTCTCTCAACAGTTTCCTGAGGCAGGTGCTATCCCACTACCCCCATTTTACAGATGAGCACACTTGAGGCCCAAAGAGGGATGTTGTCTGTTTAAAGTCCCATAGCAGGGAACTGTTGTATGGACCCAGCCACTGAAGTCCAGATTCTGGTTCACCATCCTGCATTGTCTCCCAATAAATGTTAACTCTTTTTCCTTGCTATCATCACATTTTCTTTTAAATTATTTATTTATGTACTAAAGAGAGAGAAAGAGAGAACTGGAACATCACGCAGGTGATGCTAGGAATAGAACTCAGAGAGTCTTGCTTAAGTGTCTAACACTATCTTCTACTGCATCACCTCCCAGAAAAAAAAAAAAAACTACACCCTCCATATATATATATATATATATATATATATATATATATATATATATATATGGTTTTAAAAGCACTGATGACTATTACTACTACTATTTCCCCTCTTCTTCCTCCTCCTCCTTTTTCCCTTCAGGCTTACCATTGGGGCTTGGTGCTAATGCTACAAACCCACTGCTCCTGGTGGCTATTCCTCCCAATTTTATTTTATAGGACAGAGGAAAATTTGAGAGGAGAAAGGCAGATAGGGAGAGAGAAACCTGTTCTCTATCAGGTGTGCCAGAGAGAGAGAGAGAGAGAGAGAGAGAGAACTTGCTGAGGATTGAATTCAGGACCCCATGCTTTCAAGTTCAACTCTAGCACTTCCTCCAGGGCTGCTACTGTTCCCCCCCCCCCCCCCCCCCAGTGTATCCCCATCCCAGCTTTGGAAGGAGAATATCTGAAATTCCCACAGCCAAACAGATACAACCTTCCAGGTCAGAGATTTCTGTACAGTACAGAGCAGTGTCCCAGAGGGCATGAAAGACAAGAGGAGAGAGAGAGAGAGAGAGAGAGAGAGACAGACTGCCACAGAGATGGTGGGATTCCCTGACCCAGCCTATTTCGTTAATCATTGTCTCTTTTATTTTTTGTTTCTTTAGTACTCTCCTTCTCTCTTTCTTTCCCTCTCCTCTCTCTCTCTCTTTTTTTACCAGAGCACTGATCAGCTCTGGCTTATGGTGGTGCAAGAGATTGAACCTGGGACTTTGGAACCACAGGCATGAGAGTCTCTTTGCATAACCATTATGCTGTCTACCTCCCCCACCCTCTCTTCATCTCTCTCAGCTGCTCTTCTGTGTCCTTTCTCCACTTTTAAGTTTTTCCTGTCTGTTTGCTTCTGTCTTACTCTATCTGCTTGCCTTTCTCTCAGATGTATTTCTCCTTTTGCCTTTGTGTATCCATCTCTTGAATTGGTCTGTTTTTGCCAGTCCATCTCCCTCACCCCCACGTATTTCTTGCCCCCTCTCTCCAACTCTCTTGGTTTCCCTTCCCCCACAAGGCCATATCAGGCCACGTCAGCCCTGAACTGCAGATTCTGGTGAGGTGGACCCACTGAGACTGGGGCACCAGGTGTGGTGGGATGAAAATGACTCAGGGACGCCCCCTTTCCAGCCTTTCCTCTTCACCCCCCACCCACCCTGTGTTGTGATGGGAGCTGACACATTGTGGGCTGTAGCTGCCATAGGGGGAATCCCCACCGGAAGGTTTTGCCTGGAGCAGAAGCACAGTGTGTGTGTGTGTGTGTGTGTGTGTGTGTGTGTGTGTGTGACCTTGTGTGTGCCCACTAATGTGAGCACCAAAATCTGCCTCCTGCTTGAGAGCTTAGCAAAGCCCAGGAGGAAACCAGGCTCAGAGAAGGACTTCCCAAGGCTGAGAAGGAGACTGAAATATTTTTCTTGGCCCCTCCCACCTTCAAATGCCATTTTCCATTGCTAAAGCGTGGCAGGGAGAGTGTCACCATTAACATCTATTGAAAACTCATGTGCTAAACATCATGAATTAGCTCCCTGAACTCTGGCAACAACCCCATGAGGATGGTAGAGTTATCATCCTTTTTTTTTGCCCTTAGGGTTATTACTGGGGCTTGGTGGCTGCACTACAAATCCACTACTCCTGGAGGCCATTTTTCCCATTATGTTGCCCTAATTGTTGTTATTATTGTTGCCATTGCTGCTGTTGTTATTGGATAGGACAGAGAGAAATGGGGGGGCAGGGGGGACAGGGAGAGAGTGACCTCCCTGCAGGTGGGGAGCTGGGGGCTTGAACCAAGATCCTTAAGTCAGTCCCTGTGCTTTGCACCATGTGCACTTAAGCAACACTGCACTACCGCCCAGCCTCCCCCATCTTTATTTTTTATTTTTATTTATTTCTTTGTTCATTTATTTGGTAGGACATAGAGAAATCGAGAGAGAGAGAGAGAGGGAGAGGGAGAGGGAGAGCATGATAGAAGCCTGCAACGGCCTGTGGTAGCTCGAGAAGCTTCCTTCTTCCCTGTTGGTGAGGACTCGGACTTGAACTAAGGTCTTTACCCATTGTAACATGTCCGCCTTTCACCCCAATGTATCAATTAGGAAATCATGGCCGAGTTAGGAGAGCTCACAGAGCCAGTGATTGGCTGGGCGCAGAACTTGAACTTGAGTCTGCCTGACGTCAAAGCCTTTGTTCTGGGCCATCGTCATGCACACACGTCTCTGCTTTCACTGGGCCTTCCATGATGAGGATGGAGATGACTAACAGGTGTTGAATACCATATATGTGCCAGGCCCTGTCCTCAGCTATACTATGCTTACCTGTCCAGTTGGTCCTCACGGAAGTAAGGCTCTGTTTTTATCTCCATTCTACAGATGAAGAAACCGAGATTCCGTGAGGTTCACACAGTTGCCCGAGGTCGCACAGCTAGTAAGTGTCAAGGCCGGACTTGAACCCAGGGAGTATGACTTTGAAATCCATGCCTTCAATATCATCTGCAGTGATTTTTTTTTTGAAATATTTAATGGGAAATCCAGCAAGTGGAAGAACAGGTAGAGTGCTGGATTTACAAGCAGGAGGTTCTGAGTTTGATCTCTGACAACGCAAATGCCAGAGGAATGTTCTGGCCTGTGTCTTGCTCTCATGAGATAAAATTAAATTAAACGTTAAAAATATATAAATTAATTTTATTTGCTTCCTATGAGATAGAGACAGTTTCACATGAGAGAAAGAAAAGCCAGTGGTCTGGGATGTGGCACAGTGGGTAAAGTGCTGAACTCTCAAGCGTGAGGTCTCAACTTTGAGCCTTGGCAGCACATGTACCAGAGTGATACTCTGGTTCTTTCTCTCTATATAAATAAATAAATAAATAAATAAATAGGTTGGGGAGATTATATAATGATTATCCAAAAAAGATGTTCATGCCCGTGGCACCAAAGGTCCCAGATTCAATCCCCAGCATCACCATAAGCCAGAGCTGAGCAGTGTTCTGGTAAAAATAAAGTATAAATAAATAAATAGAAAGGCAAACCTTCTGCTAGTCTCACACATGTGGCACTACAGAATCCAACTGGAAACCTCAGATGTGCAAATCCTACATTTAACCAGCTGAATACATTCCCTGGGCCACAGATTAAGAAGTAATAATAATAATGGGCAGTGGAAGATCCAGGCCGGGCCAGGCGTCAACCTTCTGGTGGGGGGGTTAAGGTTGCCCCGGGAGCTCCTAGAGTTGGGAGTAGGTTTTTCCGGGGTTGAGCAGTCAGGGTTTACCCACCAGTGTGCTACCTGTTGACAGATGCCAACGGGTGATCAATGCCGCTGCTTCTAGAGGACACGGTTGTCAGGAAGTGGGGGTGGGAGCTAGGATGATAACTACTGGGGTACCAGGGTGGCAGTGGAGCTCTCTGCAGGGGTAACCCTTCTTTGTTTTTTTAAAATATTTTTTAACTTACTATGTTTATTTATTTGGTAGAGACAGCCAGAAATCAAGAGAGAAAGGGGATGTAGAGAGAAGAGAGACAGAGAGATACCTGCAGTCCTGCTTTACCACTTGTGAAGCTTTCCATCTGCAGGTGGGGACCAGGGGCTTGAACCTGCGTCCTTGTGCACTGTAATGTGTGCGCTTAACCACATGTGCACCACCTGGGCCCCAGGGGGTAACCCTTCTTCTTCCCCCACAGGCCTTGCCTCCCACTCCTTCCTCCTTCCCACTGCACCATGGCTCCGGGCCCCTTCTCCTCGGCGCTCCTCCCGCCGCCACCCGCTGCCCTGCCCTTCTTGCTGCTGCTCTGGGCAGGGGCGTCCCGTGGCCAGCCGTGTCCCGGCCGTTGCATCTGCCAGAACGTGGCACCCACGCTGACCATGCTGTGCGCCAAGACTGGCCTGCTCTTTGTGCCACCCGCTATCGACCGGCGAGTGGTGGAGCTGCGTCTCACGGACAATTTCATCGCGGCTGTCCGTCGCCGAGACTTCGCCAACATGACCAGCCTGGTGCACCTCACCCTGTCTCGGAACACTATCGGCCAGGTGGCAGCCGGCGCCTTCGCTGACCTGCGCGCCCTGCGGGCCCTGCACCTGGACAGCAACCGCCTGGCTGAGGTGCGTGGCGACCAGCTCCGGGGCCTGGGTAACCTCCGCCACCTGATCCTTGGCAACAACCAGATCCGCCGGGTGGAGTCGGCCGCCTTTGACGCCTTCCTGTCCACTGTGGAGGACCTGGATCTCTCCTACAACAACCTGGAGGCCCTGCCCTGGGAGGCCGTGGGCCAAATGGTCAACCTCAACACCCTGACGCTGGACCACAACCTCATCGACCACATCGCCGAGGGCACCTTTGTGCAGCTGCACAAGCTGGTGCGCTTGGACATGACCTCCAACCGCCTCCACAAACTGCCCCCCGACGGGCTCTTCTTGCGTTCCCAGGGTCCCGGTCCCAAGCTGCCCACCCCGCTGACGGTCAGCTTTGGTGGCAACCCCCTGCACTGCAACTGCGAGCTGCTCTGGCTGCGGCGGCTCACCAGAGAGGATGACCTGGAGACATGTGCCACCCCAGAGCACCTGACCGACCGCTACTTCTGGTCCATCCCCGAGGAGGAGTTCCTGTGCGAGCCCCCGCTCATCACGCGCCAGGCGGGCAGCCGGGCCCTGGTGGTGGAGGGCCAGGCGGTCAGCCTGCGGTGCCGTGCTGTGGGTGACCCCGAGCCGGTGGTACATTGGGTGGCACCTGATGGCCGGTTGCTGGGGAACTCCAGCCGGACCCGGGTGCGGGGGGATGGGACGTTGGATGTGACCATCACCACCCTGCGGGACAGTGGCATCTTCACTTGCATCGCCTCCAATGCGGCGGGGGAAGCCACGGCCCCCGTGGAGGTGTGCGTGGTGCCTCTGCCACTCATGGCGCCCCCACCAGCTGCCCCACCACCTCTCACCGAGCCGGGCTCCTCTGACATCGCCACACCCGGCCGGCCTGGTGCCAATGAATCCGCTGCCGAGCGTCGGCTGGTGGCGGCTGAGCTCACCTCAAACTCCGTGCTCATCCGCTGGCCAGTGCAGAGGCCGGTGCCTGGCATCCGCATGTACCAGGTCCAGTACAACAGCTCAGCCGATGACTCGCTCGTCTACAGGTGGGTGCTACCACCCAGAACGGGTTCCCAGCTTCTGGGACCCTCTCTTCCATGTGCCCGTATCCTTGACCTTGCTCAGTTTGTAAAGTGGGCTGTGTCTTCTTTTGCCCTGTCTCCTGTACTCTTATCCTCTCCTCTCCACTTTCTCTTCTCTCCCCTTTTCTTGTTTTCTTCTCTTTCAATTTTACTTATTTATTAATGAGAGAGATAGAAGAAGGGAAAGAATCACTCTGGCACGTGCACTGCTGGGGGATCTAACTCAAGATCTCATGTTTGAAATTTGAACACTATCCTCCACGCCATACCTCCTGGACCACATCCTTTACTTTATTTCTTTTACCTTCTGTCTTTTCTCACCTTCTCCTTCTTGTTCTTCAAGAGAGGACTGCTCAGCTCTGGTTTATGGTGGTGCAGTGTCTTGAACTCGGGACCTTTAATGTGTCAGGCATGGGCATAACAATTATGTTGTCTCCCATCTTCTTTCCTTTCCTTCTTTCCTTCCGTTCTTTTCTTTCTTTCTTTTTTTTTTTGAGTTGCTTTCCTTACTCTTCCTTCCTTCCTTTCTTCCTTCCTTTCTTTCTTTTTACCAGAACAGTGTTCACTTCTGGCTTGTGGTGGTGGGGAATTGAACCTGAGACTTTGGAGCCAGCCTCAGGCAAGAGAGTCGCTTTGCATAACTATTGTGCTATCTACCCCTGCCCTCCTTTCCTTTTCTTTTCCCTGTTTTTTTTTTTTTTTTTTTTTTAGATTTTTATTTATTTGTTCATGAAGAAAATAGGAAGAGAGAGACAGAGGATGAACTAGACATCACTCTGGTACATGGGCTGCCGGGATATTGAACTCAGGACCTCATGCCTGATTATCCATAGTGCTCCATAAGATAGTGCTCCATCTTCTGGACCCTTCCTTCCTTCCTTCCTTCCTTCCTTCCTTCCTTCCTCCCTCCCTCCCTCCCTCCCTTTTTTCTTTTTATTGTCACTAGGGATATCAATGAGACTCAGTGCCTAAACAACCAAGTCACCACACTCTGTGGCTGTTTTTAACCCATACCCGCCCCCTTCTTTTTTCTTTTTGATTGGAAAGAGAGAAATTGAGAGGGGAAGGAGGAGAGGGAAAGAGAGACACCTACAGCACTGCTTCATCATTTGTGAAGCTTCCCCTCTGCAGTTGGGGATCGGGGGCTTGAATCAACCAGGTGCACCACCTCCTGGCTCCCCATTTACTCTTATTTCTATTTCACTGTCTTTTCCCGCTTCTCACTCCTTGAACCCCTCTATGAATCAGATCCGCGGTTGTGGAATTAGAAGAGCAAATGCACCCAACCAAGATGGTCTCAGCTCTCCCGGGGCTCCTGGTTTACATCACTGCCCATCAAAGGGGCTTGATTGTTTCCTTGTCAGATAAACATTTTGGAGCATGAAACACACACACACACACACACACACACACACACTCCCACACAGTCACATGTGCACGCGCACACACACACACACACACACACATATTTATTTATAGTTATACTGATATTTACAAGCTATATGCCAGTCAACTTTATCAACACATTGGGTATATGACAGAAACACAGGAAATGTATGAGGAAAAGATATAAACATGTCATTTCCACCCTTCACCGGCTTAGATTGCTAGTGGGATGGACAGACCTAATGGAACTTTTCTAGTGTCTCCGTTACTCTCACCTCTGTCTTTGCTTTCCTTCTGTTCTACCCTTATGAGGCACTGAGCCTCATCCTAAGCTCTGAGCTGGGTGCCGGGGGTACAGGGAGACCAGGAGACCACTCCTTGCCCTCAGGGAGCTCACAGCCCAGTGGAAAGAGGCAGATTGTACATGATGAATCATTACCTTGGCCTGGCGCTGTTGCTCTAGCTCAGTAGTCCTTTGGATGTGGCTCACAGCCACAGGCCTGGCACACAGTGGGCCTTTGATAAGTGGTTGTTGGCTGTGTGAACTGCTCTCCTGCTTCTTGGCAGTGCCTCCTCTGTTTGCATTGGAGGATGCCTGCTGAATGCTTACTCTTGGGCTTAACTTCACTTGGGGCAGTCAGAGTGGGCAGGGCCATTTCTCTATTTTGGCAGCAGCGGCGGTGGGGGGGGGGCTAGCTCCTCATGGAGGAACCTGCATTTTAGCCTCCATGCTCCTCCCCTTCCCAGTGTTTTCTTGGGTGGCACATAATGGGTACCTTTTCATTTTTTGGCTGGATTTATACATGCCTCTCTTTCTCCTTCCCTCCTCTTCCTCCTTTTAAACATTTTTTTTAAATTGCCACCAGGGTTATCATTGGGGCTTGTGCCTGCACAAGGAATACACCTCCCCAGTGGACATTTTTTCTTTTCTTTTCTTTTTTTTATTGTTGATGGAGATAGAAATTGAGAGGGAAGAAAGGATAGAGAGGAAGAGGGTAAAAGAACAGACACCTGCATCACTGCTTCACCACTTTTGAAGATTCACCCTTGCAGGTGGGGCTGGACTTGAACCCTGGTCCTTGAGCATGGTAATGTGGGTTCTTTACTGGCTATGCCACCACCTAGCAACTCCCCTTGTCTTTGCTCCTCCTTCTCCTCTTTCTTTTTCTTTTTTTTTCTGGCCACCAAAACCACTAAGCAGACGCCTACTGTGTGCCAGATTCTACACTGGGCCCTGGGCCTACTGGGATAGAAAGATTAGATGCTGGCTCAGCCTTTCAGGCACCAGCCCAAACAAATGAAGGAAACAGGGGCCAGGCGGTGGCACATTTGGTTGAGCGCACATGTCACAATGTGTAAGGATCTGTGTTTGAGCCCCTGGTCCCCATCTGCAGGGGGAAAGCTTTGTGAGTGGTGAAGCAGTGTTAGCAGGTGTCTCTCTGCCTCTCTCCCTCTCTATCATCCCTCCCCTCAAAATTTCTGGCTGTCTCTATCCAATAAATTAATAAAGATAATAAAAATATAAAAACCAAAAACTTTCATAAGGCATTCCTGTGGGTGCAACCTCAATTTGATCTTCCCACCTCTGCTATGAGACAGCAAAGAGTCTCCTCCTATCTTATAGGCAGAGAAACTGAGGCTCAGTGGGGGGGATGTCACTTGTTCAAGGTCATACAGAAAAATGACAGAGCCAAGCTCCCAGCCCTAACCTTTTAAACTCCTAACCTGCCTTCCCTCCTCCTACCACTGAACACACGTTTAGGAAGCACCAACTGTTTGGAAGGCAGGAATGAAGAGTGGTGGATTACATGTCTGTAAATAATTCTTGCTTTCTGTGTCTTTCCATCTCTCTGTTTCTCACCTTCCTTCTCTTTCAAACCCATGGTCACTGCATGGGGGGCTGGGCCGCAGATCCTGCATATATGTGTATTTTTGTGCCACTCTGTCCCCAGTTGGGCATCAGACCCCGAGATACTTCTCCCTTAGGGCCACAGCTCCACCCTCTGCTCCCCACTGCAGACAGCTATGTTGTGGTGCTGCAGGGGTTAACTTCCTCACTGCTGCCATGGGTGGAGGTAATAACCAACCAGAAGCCTGCTCTGCTGCAAGCTCAGGTCCAGCAGCCAATCAGAGGCGACTGGTCTCTAGCTTTCTTAAGGAGACAGCCTCTGTCCTTGAAAATGTGGGGGGTGGGTAGGGAGGTGAGGAGAAGTATCTAGGAATTGGTTTTTTTTTTTTTTTTTTTGGGTGATGGAAGGAGAAGACTCCTAAGCTGTCTGAGAGGGAAGATGAGAGAAAGAGAAAAGACTTAACAGTCAGGAGCCCCAGGTCAGAGAGTGACCAGTGGTCTTCAAATTGACAAGGGGGAGGCAGACAAGAGGGTGGGCTCTCTGAGGGACAGGGCCTACTTGGTGAAGTCTTTTGGCTGGGGGCAGGGGTGACTCTTGGTGGGTGAGGGGACTTCCTGGAGGTGAGGAAACTGAGCTGACCTTCAGGACCTGAAGGTGGCCAGGCCAGAAGCCTAGTGGGTCTGGGGGGCGTGGCCTCACATAGGAGGTGGAGCTCCTGCTGCAGGGTCCCAGGCAGAGAGGAGGTGGCCCGGTCTCTTGTAAGACTCTTGTAACCCACGAAGAGAACTTGTGAGACTGAGAACAGATTCCTGTGGTTGTGTTAGCCAGCCAGGTTGAGTCTGACCCATAACTGGGTCAGAAACAAGTCAAACAAACACGTTTCTTTCTTCCAGTAGCCCATGAAGAGGCCCAGATTTGGTGGGAATGCTCTCACAGATGGAAAGGAGTGAAGTTGGCAGGAGAGTGTGAGCCACAGCAGGGGCCTGAGATATAATGGTGACATTACTAAGTACCAGACTGGGTATTTTAACTCATTCATACCTCACAGTTTCCCTATATTCCCATTTGTGGGTGATGAGGCACAGAGAGATTAAGAAGCTTGCCTAAGATCACAGAGTTCATAATCAGCAAGGGAGAAACTTAATCTCAGGTGGTCTGGCCATCAGACTCGGTGAGTGTTATCATTACTGTACATTGTCTCTCATGGGGGGGGGTACAGGAAGAAAGGAATGTGTTTGTTTGACTGTATCTGACCCAGTTATGGGTGACCCTTACCTGAGGGTGTGACTTGGTAACTTCAGGCAGTAAAAGCAGGGGATCACATAAAGTGGCTCTCTCTGATGTTCAGACAAGGAGCAGGACATGCCAAGACTGGACGTGATTCTCAGGAGTGGAACTACCTTCTAGTGTGGGTATTGTGGAGTGTGGCTCGGAAGCCACTTGTGGCTCAGGAAGGGTGTAGCCTGTAATTATGGCCTCCTTAGTGGGTGGGAAGATGTAGTTAAGGTTCTTGGAAATAGTTCAAGAAGGTTAACTGTAACTGGGAGATGTGTTTACTCAAAGGTAGAACATGTAGGGGGAAGGGAGTGATTTGTGTCTTGGTTTTCTTGAAAGGCAAGGAAGATGTAGAACAGAGGTCCTAAGAGAACATCCATTTCCACAGTAGAAGTTAGAATAACTGGTGTGACTTCATCTGTGTCCACTTGAGTACAGGTGGGGCTGGCAGGTAAAGGGGTGTACTGGCCCCTGAAAGGTGGAAATATATAGCTAGGAGATCTTGAGTGGCACTTGTCTTGGTAGGAGTGAGACACTCCTGGGAGGCATGCCCCTTGAGACATGCAAGGTGTAAAAACTACTGCCAGGGGATGTTACCAGGGAATCTAATGGCAGATACTGTTCTAGCAGGTGAGAACTATGACAGGTAATGGCCCAGGGGGCGTGTCTTACAGATGAGGGGCGTGGCCTGTGCCCTAAGAAGGTGGGAGTTCGTTGTCTGAACGACTGCTGGTTACCCCAATAGAGGGTAAACTATGGGTAGGGCAGGGTGTGTGGATTGGTCCGCGCTACTTCTGAAGGGCGTGGCGTGTGGCGGAGGGGCGTGGCCTGGGTGGCTCTAACCTGCTCTGATCCCGCCCCCTTTCCGCCTGCAGGATGATCCCGTCTACCAGTCAGACCTTCCTGGTCAATGATCTGGCGGCGGGCCGCGCCTACGACCTGTGCGTGCTGGCCGTCTACGACGACGGGGCCACGGCACTGCCGGCCACGCGAGTGGTGGGCTGCGTGCAGTTCACCACGGCGGGGGACCCGGCGCCCTGCCGCCCGCTGCGGGCGCATTTCTTGGGCGGCACCATGATCATCGCCATCGGGGGCGTAATCGTCGCGTCTGTCCTCGTCTTCATCGTCCTGCTCATGATCCGCTACAAGGTCTACGGGGACGGCGAAGGCCGCCGGGCCAAGGGCGCCTCCAGGTCGCCCCCGCGGGTCAGCCACGTGTGCTCGCAGACCAACGGTGCAGGCGCGCCGCCGCCGCCGGGCCCTACGGCGCATGACCGCTACGAGGCGCTGCGCGAGGTGGCGACGCCCGCGGCCCCGGCGGCCGTGGCTGTGGAGGCCGAGGCGGCGGCGGCGGCCGAGATGGCGCCCGCGGAGTCGGAGTCGGTGCTCGGACGCTCTCTGGGCGGCTCGGCCACGTCGCTGTGCCTGCTCCCGTCGGAGGAGACCTCCGGGGACGAGCCCCGGGCGGCCGCGGGCCCTCGGAGGAGTCGCTCCGGGGCCTTGGGGCCTCCGGCCTCGGCGCCCCCAGCCCTCGCGCTGGTTCCCGGCGGCGCCGCGCTGCGGTCGAGGCCGCAGCAGCGCTACTCGTTCGACGGGGACTACGGGGCGTTGTTCCAGAGCCACAGTTACCCGCGCCGCGCCCGCCGGACAAAGCGCCACCGCTCCACGCCGCACCTGGACGGGGCGGGCGGAGGGGGCGCGGCAGGGGACGACGGGGACTTGGGGCTGGGCTCGGCCCGGGCGCGCCTGGCCTTCACCAGCACCGAGTGGATGCTGGAGAGCACCGTGTGAGCCGGGCTGGACGCCACTGGACGGCGGACTCGAGGGGGGCGGGGCCGCGCGCTCGCACCCGGGGCGGAGGGGGCGGGGCGGGGCGCCGGGCCCCTCCCCCTCGGACTCCTCGGCCCCGCCCCGCCCCGCCCCGCCCCCGCGCTCGCGGACCTCGCTGGAGCCGGTGCCTTACACAGCGAAGCGCGGGGAGGGGCGGGGCCCCGACACTGCAGCACTGAGACACGAGCCCCCTTCCCCTCCCGGCACCCGGGTCGGGGACGTGGGGCACCACTTCTTGTATCTGGCTGGACTAGATCCTATTCTGTCCCGCGGCGGCCTCCAAAGCCCCCC